>NC_088717.1:26439512-26765762 GCF_963576615.1 Watersipora subatra
CTATCAGCTATAGAGACTATCAACTGTAGAGAATATCAATTAAAGAGACTATCAACTAAAGAGACTATCAGCTGAAGAGACTATCAACTAAAGAAACTATCAACTAAAGAGACTATCAACTAAAGAGACTGTCAACTAAAGAGAATATCAGCTAAAGAGACTATCAACTAAAGAGACTGTCAGCTGAAGAGACTATCAACTAAAGAAACTATCAACTAAAGAGACTATCAACTAAAGGGACTGTCAACTAAAAAGAATATCAGCTAAAGAGACTATCAACTAAAGAAACTATCAACTAAAGAGACTATCAACTAAAAAGACTATCAACTAAAAAGACTATCAACTAAAGGGACTGTCAACTAAAAAGATTATCAGCTAAAGAGACTATCAACTAAAGAAACTATCAACTAAAGAGACTATCAACTAAAGAGATTATCAACTACAGAGACTATCAACTAAAGAGACTATCAACTAAAGAAACTATCAACTAAAGAGACTATCAACTAAAGAGACTATCAACTACAGAGACTATCAACTAAAGCGACTATCAACTACAGAGACTATCAACTAAAGAGACTATCAAATAAAGAGACTATCTACTACAGAGACTATCAGCTAAAGAGACTATCAACTAAAGAGACTATTAGCTAAAAAGACTATCAACTAAAGCGACTATCAGCTCAAGAGATATCAGCTATAGAGACTATCAACTGCAGAGACTATCAACTGTCGAGATTATCAACTAAAGAGATTATCAACTAAAAAAGCCATCAAATGAAGAGACTGTCAACTAAAGAGACTATTAGCAGTACATAAGCCATCAGAATATCACTATGTGATATTGAGAGTTGCAATCCTCCTCTCACTTAAACAAATTAATTTTGTCATTTAGTTGAAAAGTCTTACACTCATCATAAGTATAACTTATGATGAGTGTAAGTTATAATGTTATAACTTAAGTATCATTATAACTTACCTTCCAGTTTTTATTTAAATTTCAAAGTAACCAATTTAAGTAAGTTGTGTCGAAATATCAGCATCTGTCTTGAGCCAATGCTGACTTAGAAGCAATCGAGGCCACCATTGGCATATCATTGACTCTAATATCGGGCAGTTGAACACTTTAGTAAATAAAGAATGTTTGACTAGGCATGTGTATGAATAGTTAATCACCAGTATTATACAACTCGTGTTTCCCTAGCGAAGGTCTCAAGTAGTTTACTGCGTCTCTCGGAATAAATGATTTAATCTAATTCCTCAGAAAGGGATGTAAATGAAACAGGCTCAGGTATCTTGGCTCATGTAGTGCAATAAAGGCACATTAAAGGAGATCCTCGCTACACCCTCTTTTGATTACGGCAAAAGTAAATTTGATGTCTTCCTACAATTGTCTTTTGTGCAACCTTTATGCCATGCGCTACGATCTGCTGATCTATAAAGTATTTTAGGTGATTGCATATACAAGTTTATAAAAAGAATAATTTATAGATGTTCTACTTCACATCATTATATCTATTCATTATTGTAAGTACCAAAACTAATTGTATCAAAACACCATAATTTGCAACTATTCCGACAAGGTGATACTGTTTAAGGGTACATAACAGGATGCAGCTATTAAAGCCAGTCTCAGTAATAAGGCATCTGTGTTTTGATAAATATTGGGAGTTTCTTACACACACTGTTTCCGTTGTGCAATTGATGCAGATTTGGAGTTGTGTGCACATTTAGTTACCGTAAGATACGTGTTTCAATAGACATTCACATAATGCGGGTTAACTCTGGCACTTGGTTAAAAAAAATAAGAAACTCTACCCCAGAGGTCATAGCCACGCACTCCTGTCTTGCTTCGCAGCACACTTTAGAAATAAGATCGACTGAAGTGTGAAAATTTGTTAAAATGGAAGAGATTGCACAGCATTATTTGCAAATGCCAATTCCATCTTTCGTAAGCATGAAACATTCGATGAAAAATGGTGTGTAACAAAACTAGTTTGACATGCAGTTTTTTGCTGCTCCCATTTTGCAGATGACACAAATTCGCGACTTAACCGTGTCAAGGAAACACAGTGTCAATCAGTCAGTGAGGAAAAGCTTCTACAAAAACATTTGGTTCAAGGGGTAGATAACTCTGAATTTATACAGCTTTAAAAATTGAAGTGATTTAACCATCTGGTATGAAGCATATAAACTCCCTTCACAGTTACCAACAAAGAAGTGACACAGAGTCTCTTCTGTTAAAAGAAAAATGCCAACTTACCGAGCAGACTTGATCACTGGATCATGAGACACAGCGCATGCCATGACGTGAATGTTACAGAGCTATCCATTCAAGTGTAGAAGACCTGCTGCCTTGCTATGTTTTATTGTATCAAATTTTATTCCTGGATTGAAACGCTCAATCATGCATAAATAATTTGCAAATAAGTTTAAGTCGACTATTCAAAGTTTAAAAGGTCGCACTTGGTAAGTTGAAAGAGGCGGTACTGAAATAGCAAATACAAAGACTTGGGACAAATTCGATAAACAGGCTTGTAACATGTACTTAATTCCTTTACAAGCGGGTAAGAAGACAATAGCTGAACTCTCAAGCTAACATTCGCTCTGCATAATTACAATAATAATGGTTATATTAATAATGACACATTAGTGTAAAAGCGTGATAACCCTTGTCTTTCCCTTGTGAGTTTTTTCTATTAACAAAGATTACTTGATCATCTCTACTTAATTATGACATCATTAAAGATTCACCGCCTGTTAGCCTGTTTGCCGAGTCACCTGGTTCATATCACTCAGTTCAAACTCGCAGCAGCTGTTTTTAGCCTTGAGGTTTTCTATAGTGAGTATATTTAAAGAAAAGGTAGAAAGTTTTATTTTAAAAACTTTTTAGCGCAGGCCCATTTCTTAAATATGAAAACTAACAAGCCTACTAAATATGATGCTGTTAATCCAAGCATCTACAGACTTAAATCTATGAATACATAGACATAACTCAATAGAGTTGCCTTCTCGGAGCTAGAACTTTTAAACTGGTTTCTCTATTCAAAGAACATTTAATCAGATATAGGATAGAAAGTGAGCTAACTTAATTCATTAATCCAAAAATTGCATGTATGGTTTCCCCATAAGATGATTGGTTCGCTAAGGAGTTGCTCTACTACACCAAATGCTTGACTAATCCAAAAACAGATATTCATGCCAATATAAAAGACTGAATGACTACTCATGAAAGCACAAGAAGTTGCATGCCCAAATATAAATGCTACAGGCTACTCCATATAAACGTCTTTAGCTACCCGTTTCTTCTTTTGGTACTACATATATACGTATAGTTTATGATGTCTGCATCTTTTTTAACACTCTTTAATTACTGTATGCTCAACCTCTTATAATTATAATTAGAGCTGCACAACGATTATAAAAATTGATCGCGATTAATAACTGGTCTGAACCAGTTAATCTTCGATTAATCTTAGAATTAATCTAGCAAAAACCGGCATATTCAAAAACAAATAATACAGCTACATAAAGATTAATTATATTTAAACAATTGTTAGCAGTAGCATATTTTATGTACAATGTACCTAAGTTACAATGTAATAATTATTATGAGTATGAAAACTGTCTATGAAAGTCTATAATTAAGTCAGCCAAGAGTTGAGGCAGCACAGTTTATTCCCATTATCTGAATAAAGAGATGCCCTTTTCCCACATACAATATTGCCAGCTTTAAAGAATAGCCACTCACAGGAGACAGTAGTCCCGGTTGTCAGTAGTATTAGTTATTGTCTGCTACAGCTGGTGATGATTTCTGCGGGGTAGGATGAGAATTAGTTAAAATATATCTTAATGATGATGTGCTTTGGTGGTAAGCAAATTCTTTCTGGCATATACTGAACTTCGCTTTCTTGTTTACGCATCCAACAACTTACAGAAACGCGCTACCTAGGGTGGAAGACATTTTTCTGCTCTCATGTTCCATCCAATAAAGTGTCAATCTTACATATTACTAATATTCTGAAGCTGAGATATGATTTTTGATTTTTTGAAAAATAAAAATATTTGTATAATTTACTTGAGAAAGTTTTTAAAAATAAAAAAAATAAACTGTAAGATATTAAACAATACTGAAATCACTTTTGTTGCTATTACCTAGAAACATGTTCAAACAACTAACAACATGGCTGCTTACAGCTAGATCGGCACGGCGCTTGTGCAATGTATTGTATAAACAAGTTTAATGTTAGTGACTCACTGTGTTTTCATAGTCGAGTGCAAAATAATTGTGGTTCAATTTATTGGTTAGAAAATTTTGCTTGTCATAATATTTATTTGTTAGTAAATTAAATGGTAGTAACATGCTACGTTAGTATTACTAACGTATGGTACTAAACAGTACAAAGGAAAAGAACCCCCATCAAGATCATCACCTCGGTTGCATCTTATTTGAAGATTAATTGGCCCAACACAGGTAATCGTTTATTTGTATTAGTCGCGTTAATCGTTTAATTAACACGACTAATACGCAGCTCATTATAATTGTGCAGCTCTAATTATAATACAGCTTCAGCCACCTGTATCTCTTCTTAATATAGTATAACTCTTGTCATCTGTATAAAGTCTTAATATATTATAGCTCTTGTCATCTGTATCACTTCCCAATATATTATAGCTCTTGTCATCTGTATCACTTCCCAATATATTATAGCTCTTGTCATCTGTATCTCTTCTCAATATAATCATCTTCTCATCTGTATCTTTTTTTAATATAATTCAGTTAATGTTTTCTGTATCTAGTGTATATTAATGAAAACCACTTTGTTATTGGGTTTGTGTGTGTGTGCGCGGGCGTGCGCGTGTGTGTGTGTGTATGTGTGTGCGTGTGCATGCGTGTGTGTTACTCCCTGTACGTGCAATTCTGCAGTCTGTGCACGTATTCTACCACTTCAGGTAGCTGAGTTCAGCGTGTTCAGTTGGTGAGAGTATTTTTGCTACATAATTTATAAATTTCAACTTAAGAACTATCCAGAAAATTTGAATCTTTACATTAGATGTATTGGCTATACATTTGCATCATCTGATCATAGTTTTTTAGATATTCATATACTATCTATGAATTTGTTTGTACAGATTATTGATGCATTGCTATCTGATTTATTGCTCCATTGTTACTATGTCTATATCTACAGGTGTGTCTATATCTACAGGTGTGTACATATCTACAGGTGTGTCTATATCTACAGATGTGTCTATATCTACAGGTGTGACTATATTTACAGGAGTTTCCAAATCTACAGAGGTGTCTATATCTACAGGGGTGTCTATATCTACAGGTGTGTCTATATCTACAGGTGTGTACATATCTACAGGTGTGTCTATATCTACAGATGTGTCTATATCTACAGGTGTGACTATATTTACAGGAGTTTCCAAATCTACAGAGGTGTCTATATCTACAGGGGTGTCTATATCTACAGGTGTGTCTATATCTACAGGTGTGTACATATCTACAGGTGTGTCTATATCTACAGATGTGTCTATATCTACAGGTGTGACTATATTTACAGGAGTTTCCAAATCTACAGAGGTGTCTATATCTACAGGGGTGTCTATATCTACAGGTGTGTCTATATCTACAGGTGTGTCCATATCTGCAGGTGTGTCTATAACTACAGGTGTGTCTATATATCTACAGGTGTGTCTATATCTACAGGTGTGTCTATATCTACAGGTGTGTCTATATCTACAGGTGTGTCTATATCTACAGGTGCGTCTATATCTACAGGTGTGTCTATATCTACAGGTGTGTCTATATCTACAAGTGTGATTAATTTGTATTTAGATATTTTACATAAAAATAATGCATTGAGATATGAGAACACTGACATGCGAGCTCATCTTCAGAGTGCATTAAGCTTGTACATTGACGTATGACTGTGGTACATATATACACTTGTCTAGTGCATGCTCTACCTAGTACTTCTAATATATAATAATATAATATAATCTGGTACGTGCACTATATAGCATGTATATCATCTAGTCTATGAATAATCAGGTATATACACATACCGTCTATTACAAACATCATACATACATACATTTAGTACATAGATAATGTGACACACACACACCCACAAATCACACACCACACACCACCCACCACACACCACACACACATACTTTAAAACATGCAATATCTAGGATGTACACCTACTAGTATACACACCATTGAATATATACACTATATAGTATACACCATCTAACGTATACCCTGTATGGTGTACACACTATTCTGCTCGCAGATTATTTTGTACGTGCAGATGCTATAAACACCATTTAAGACCTAAAATATATAGTACATGCCCATATAGTGCCTACAATATATATATATATATATATATATATATATATATATATATTTGAAAAATTATTGCGAAAAAAGTAAACTTTTAGTATTTGCGTTACAAATCTGTTTCGTGCGAAGCACTCCTCAGACGCAAAAGATGAAGTTTACCTCTATGGCTTTGAATAAAGTGATTTTCTAAAGCGAAAACAACCGTTTCGGTAGCTGTTGGGCAAAAAAACAGTTCGAATTAACAGTGTTGAGTTCGAGTTATCTATAGCAATTTATCATTACGTGGGAACGGACCAAAGGAAATGTTCGAATTAACCATGTGTTCGAGCTATCCGTGGACGAGTTATCCATGTTTGACTGTATATATATATATATATATACAGTCAAACATGGATAACTCATCCATGTTTGACGTATATATATATATACGTCTCATCCATCTCTTAACGTTATCCATGTTTGACTGTATATATATATATATATATATATACAGTCAAACATGGATAACTCGTCCACGGATAGCTCGAACACATGGTTAATTCGAACATTTCTTTTGGTCCGTTCCTACGCAATGATAAATTGCTATAGATAACTCGAACTCAACACTGTTAATTCGAACTGTTTTTTTGCCCAACAGCTACCGAAACGGTTGTTTTCGCTTTAGAAAATCACTTTATTCAAAGCCATAGAGGTAAACTTCATCTTTTCGTAATTCATAAGCGTCGTTATTACCACCATCGGCAAAATATTTTTGTCAACGACTTTTCTAAAAGTTTGGTGAAATTTGATTTATACTGCGATACGATGAATAGCACGGGCTAGCCGGGTCACGCGCGCAAGAATTTTCGCCATGCACATACAAAACAAAAATCGCATGTTGTTTTGTATGTGCGTGGCGAAAATCCTTGAGTGCGTGACTCGGCTAGCCCGTGATGAATAGTTTTCCGACGTTGATTCCGTGTTGAATCAACGTCGGAATGTTGAATGTTTAAAACGTCTTAAAAAATGTTGTAATTAAACGTATACGTTGTCTGAGCTACAAAAAACTATTCATCGTTTGACCTAAACACAGAATATGTGAGTACATTCAATAAGTATCTATTAAAAAGCGTGAGTGATATAGAATGTACCGTAAAACCTCGTAAAACTTCTAATTGAACTGCCTCGGAGTGTTGCTCTTAACGAATCCCAGGTAAAGTAAGGTAATCTGCATAAACTTCAAGAAAAAACAGCAAAATTGATCGTGGGTAAAACCCCAAAAGAAAAAAATGTCTTTTCTTTTGAGCATTTCAACAACGATCAAGTTTTGCCAATGTCAATCTGAAAAACGTCCTGGCAATAACATCACCTCAAACAACAAACCAATCTCAAGTGATAGAAAAATCTCTATACTTTTTCATGAAAACGTTTTAAACTTTACATTAGAAGCATTTAATTTGAAACAAGCCATTTGTGCTTTTGATTTATATTATAGTTTGTATACGTACATGTATCTACTAATAAATAAGTAAATATATGGACTTGTGACAGTGCTCTGATAACTTGAACGCTCTGATAATTCGAACACTTTTGCTCGGTCCCTTGAAGTTCGAGTTATCCATGTTTGACTGTATATATATATATATATATATATATATACATATATATATATATATATATATATATATATATATATATATATATATATATATATATATATATATACATATATATATCAATAGCCAGCATCAAATATATACACTGCTTAGCGTATACACTATGTAATATATACACAATCTAGTACATACATTACCTTGTAGACCTACCTCCTATTACATCCACAATATAGTACACACAGCATTTAGTGTATGCATTTATGCTCAATAATACATACTGAAAATAAACAAATACGTTCAGAATTTATTACATACATAATCTAGTATATCCTTTAACTAGTACATACATTTCTTAGTCTTTGTGTCATTAGTGTATACACCCCTTAGCACATACATTATTTAGTGCATGCGACATGCAGCAGTACATTATAAAATACATACACCTGGTAACCCATACATTATTTCGTACAGACACCATCTGGTACATGCACCATCTGGTACATACATCTTCTAATGTATACACTATCTTGTACATATAATATCTAATAATACACAATTTAGTACATGAACCATTTAGTACATTCACCATGTAGTACAGGCACCTATTGCGTTTACCAACGCGTACACCAATGAGCCTATGCATTTTCCCATTTACCCAACTACACTTTTATAGCACAGAAAGTTGTTTATGTTAGAATGATAACAACACATTCATAATCAGCAGCAATATTTTATTAGAGCAGTGATGACGCATAATAACTGTGAAAGGTTTTCGACTTGTTGAGCATATTTGAACGCTTAGACCATTTTGAGCTCAGAGCCGAAGTGTTGTTCAAAGCTGTTCTGTAACACAAAATAACAAAATTGTTGTCAAACAGCAGCAAATGGTAAAACGTCTGGTCTGCTTTAATCTGGGTTCATTTATCTATATAATTATATAAATCTTGATGTTTGTCTGTTTGTTTGTGTGTCCAGTTATAGCGATAAAGTTTTAGGAAGAAAAAATCAGCTGCCCAATTCAAATCAGCTGGATTTGAATTCAGAACTTCCAGTTCTGCAGAGAGAAATTTATTCACTACACTACGCTGTCCAATTGGCTATGCTATGAATTAAATAGGACACATACTTACTACACCTGCCAATCTTTCATGGTTTCACACTTAACACTGCAGCTAACTATATGCGTGAAGCCATACCAAACAATAAATGCGTGGATATATGTGAAGAAAAATGTTTAAACTCGCATGGCCCCACTATAATTGTAATCAGTGTAAATCTGTAGGAGGCACTGCAGACGGTACAGTATGAATTACGCAGAATAAAACACAGTACATATAAACAAACAAAACACCTTCATTTGAAAGTTAGCATGGTAAATGTTGTATATGTTGATTAAAACTAACTGAAGAACTAACTGCAAAAAAAACATTTTATTACTCGTGCAATGCCTGGCATTCGCCTAATCTTGCATGAATTTAGCTGATAATTTTGAGTTGTCTACTTAAATGGTGTGACAACCTCATTCAGTCATAGCTCTTGAATATACTGAAATTTTTATAACGATCATTCAAATAAATTATTTTTATTTAAAAAAATTACAAGCATGGCCAGGTTTTGTCTACACTGAGCTTGCTGTTCGGTGTTGGTTGGGCTACCATAGACTAAACTTCTTCGTAACCAAAGAAGCTTTGCAATGGCTTGAATATTATTTATCGTCAACCCAAATCCTTACTATAATAAGATTGAAGATCTGTCTATTGTTACAGTTGCTGGAGGGAATAAAATATGGTTTTGAGTTGTTAGACTAATCATACATATAACTATCACACCTGACAATCTCTCATGGTTCAATAGACTTCCTGGAGACTAGTCTGAAATAATAGGAGCAGGCCGGAAAATGGAAGTAGTGATTAAAAAGAAATGTATTAGTTTTTAAATTCGAAAAGAAATATTAGCTGATATCATCAATTAAATTCAACTGTTTTTGAAAAAATTCTGCACCTATAATCACATAAGAATAGTTACTTCAGTAGACCTTTGTCTTCTGTTAGCTTATCCCACTTATTGTTGGATCGCTGCTGCCAGCCATATCGGCTGCTAATACTGTTATGGTAGTTGGTTCAGAGTATATGAGCAATTGTGATTGTATGTCCTTTGTAGCACCTACTGACCTACTGAACTACTGAACTACTGACCTACTGACCTACTGGCCTGCAGACCTACTGACTACTGACCTACTGACCTACTGACCTACGAATCCTAAGCTAGCTGTGAACTAATCACTGAGCCACGCCTGCATCCTTGCCGTTAAACTCAGCAGTTTTCAAAAATCTACCCATGAAATTTGTAGTAACAAAAATGGAGACAAGTTTCAACCAACAATATAATAGGTTTTTTCGTACACAATGAAGTTTTCTAAAGTTTAATTAAAATGCTCATATTTTTGGCATATGTACTAAATGATGAAAGGAAAAACGTTTTTTTGGCTCAATTATACGGCAAATATACCAAGTGTCCAAGGCATAATAACTATGCTCTTTGCAAAAGAGATTCTTCTGGAGCTATTGTTGACCTATTCGCTCCTCAGAGGTGACAGCACGTCCTACTCTATCAAATTGACCTAACAGTATTACAATGTATAGCAGCTTACCCAGACATTGCCGTCATATCTCAAGGCCAAATATTCTTTTAAATTATCAAAAACTTTTTCAGCAGCTTTCACTATGCAGACAAAGACATCTGGATTTACTGGTACAGGGCTTCCTTGGTAAATGTTTTTGACAAAGTTGTGCAAAGCGATGTAAAATGCTGCCAGACACTTATAGCCATGCTCAAGCTTGCACAATATTTCTCTGAAGAGCAACCCTAAAATGTATCAAATCATCGGTGCTGTTAGTTGATTATGAATATTTAATAACTTTAGAGAGCAAACTGCCAAAACTCTGCGTGATTTAATTGTAATCATGTTATTATTTCTGCAATTAACACTGATATGAAATGTAAGAAACAAAACAAGTTGTGCCATTTTATCAAAATATTAGTCAATTATGCGAATGCAGTGGTATATAACTCATTCTTTAATTTTTCATTTTCTTATACAAGCCCTCAGTTTATAGCGTACTGCTTCACTGTTCATGAAGAGATGCAAAAAGTCTACATAGATAAAATAAACCAAGGGTTAAAAACCAAGGATTTTTGTTCAGCAGGAAAATGAATAACCACTTTTACTCTCAAGATTCAATTTAGATTAGGAATAACAGTTTTATAATTTAATGACAAATATTGTAAGCTGAAATATTATTTTTATCATTTGCTTATTCTGAATGAGTCGGGGTAACCAAAAACCCTCCCCCTTACTTTTCTACCTAAATCAGTTTACTGTAAACCCTCTATTTGAGCGCCATGGCATGGTATTTTTCAACCCTTCCCTTGTAGTGGCACTTATAGTGACACTTATAGTGGTGGAGGGTGGCATTTTATTTTTTAACTAGCTGGTAAGAATTTTGGGAAGATAAACTTAACCCTTTTACAGTCAAAGTAATGTTCATTTTGCCTATATTTTGCAATCTCCTTTGGGTAGAGTGACATAAGTCTGGTTCATAACATAGCATAAGTTCATAACATAGCATAGGCTGATAATAAAGCATAAGGTCATAGCATAGGTTCATAACATAGCATAGGTTTATAACATAGCATAGGTTCGTAACATAGCATAGGTTCATAGCATAGCATAGGTTCATAGCATAGCACAGGTTCATAACATAGCATAGGTTCATAACATAGCATAGGTTCGTAACATAGCATAGGTTCATAACAAAGCACAGGTTCATAACATAGCATAGATTCATAACATAGCATAGGTTCACAACATAGCATATGTTCATAAAGATCAAACATAACAAATGTCAAAATGGCGCTCTACTAAAGATGGCATTCAATTAAAGGTAGCGATCAAATAGAGATTTTACATGTGCAACATATCATTACAAATATATTTAAAAGAGAAGGCAACTCTTCATAAGTGAATATCATGTCTACAACATTTTATATTTATGTAATAAAGAATATCATGCAACAATAAGTAGTAAGCTGCAACACGTCAGGTTACAGGGTTGAGTGACACCAGAAAGGTAGTTTGGTATCGCATAAACATTGGTTGAAAATTTTGCAATAAAATCTGTCAGTTCTCTACTAAACAAAACAAATGTTTTCTGAGCTGAAATTCGCATTTACCAGACTTCCCTCAAGAAATATGTGAAAGGCTGTATAAGAAAATAATAGAAATAACTCTTGTTATTTTTTTCTGTCATAAAAAAATTATATACTTTTCCCCTTTTCTACCAAACTTTCATTTGCACAGATTTTAATTTTTTCAAATTAAATAAAAGCATGAAAACATTGATAACTTAATCATGATTTATGTAGCTAAGACCAAAATTAAGCAGCAAAAATAAAATTTTACTGATAGTTGTAAATAATGTGACAAAATTGACTGCAAAATCTTCACTATTTTTAACAACAGAAGAAGGATGGATCTAACCTACCACACACATATCCTTCCCTATAATTTGCTACATCTTTTAGAGTTGCTTATTGATGTCTATATAATACATACACTCAGGTGAGTCAGCACTAAACAGAGTATTAAGTTGCGCTGAAGCAATGCATCATGTTAGTAAATAGTTCACAATTTTAATCGCAAGTCTGAATTATAATATAAATTGGAAAATGTGGACAGGGTGTTAAAGGGGAAGTGTTTACCGTCAAGCTCATTTGTGAACCGATTCAATTTGTATTCCTTGTTAGTTGACGTATCCTCAAGAGCAAATATGTATTCCTGATAGCACATCACCATCTTAACCACTACTGAACCTGAGGAGGTGATGGGGTTATTCTTGGGAGATTGTTCACCTTGTAATATAAATATTTTATAGAAGTGGAAGCAACTTCAGTGGTAGTGGTAGTAGCAGCAGTAGTATAAGTAGTAGTAGTAGCAGTAGGAGCAGTGGCAGTAGTAGTAGCAGTGGTAGTAGTAGTAGTGGTGGTAGTAGTAGTAGCGGTGGTAGTAATAGTAATAGTAGTAGTAGTATCACTAGTAGCAGTGGTAGTAGTGGTAGTAGTAGTGGTGGTGGTAGTAGTAGTAGTAGTAGTAGTAGTAGTAGTAGTAGTAGTAGTAGTAGTAGTAGTAGTAGTAGTAGTAGTAGTAGTAGTAGTAGTAGTAATAGTAGTAACAAGTGATAAGAATATTGTCTATCAAGTTTCAGTAAGTAACAGTAGTAACAAAAAACTTACATAGTCTCTCAACAAGTAGTCGGCTCAAACACCTCTCACCGAAGACATTTTCTGGAAGGAGGGGCGCCATAAACAACTGCCCCGTAACTTTCTCAATCAAATGTCGAACTAAGTCTGCGCCTGTCTTGGCAATATACCCATCAGTAATTAGCTGCTCTTGACCTTTCTGTAAGCAGCCATTGTTACATCATTATCATACAATAGAGATAATATTCACTAAAAACACAAGAATCATAACATCTTTACAGCCGGTGTTGTAAGACTCTCTACTATACTTTAATCTTTACTATAATAAAAGTCATGTCTGTCTGTTTGCGTGTTTGTTTATCCATTTGTCTTCAGTCACACTAGGACGAACGTGCAGATGCTAGCATTAGACTGCACTGTACATGAACTGAACCCAGTTATTGCTGTTTCCAGCCAAGCATGCTACCACCTCGACCACTCAACCACTTTTCCATATTCAGTAAGAATTGTGCACATAGTTACTACACATGCCAATCTCTCTCTGCACACGAGACTACCAATGCACTAGTGCAATAGTAAATGTTCAGCAATTTGCCAGATTACAGCTGCAATTATTGTTTCAATAGAAAAGGAGGCTCAAAATACTATAGACAAGATGCAGACTGTGGTATAGAGTGCTTCATGTCTGAAATGCTATCAGATTCACATGAGGTTTGATTGTATAATACTTCCTTTTATAAGGTCTTATCAGATAGTTACATGTATAAGAACTTACAACTATTCGATAGAATATGTACACTTTGCCTTACAATCAAACAAGAGGAGATATAAGTTGGGACAAATCATAAGAACTAGTTGGCAACCAAATAAGTTGTAGAACTCTTTACAAGGGAAAATACCTCTCAATTAGAGTCTAAAGATCAAGGCCTCCTCTATTCAAGAAATGTTTATAAGACTTTGCAGATGTGGAAACTTTACTAATACGTTTTATGTGTGTTCTCCAATTATGTTATGGTTATCATGTTTTGGTTTTATTGAGTCACAGCAACAGGTCAACTAGTAAATTGTTGAAAAGTCACAGACTTGAAACACTAATTTTACATCAAACGTTACGGAATGAACAGAAAAGGAACAAATACATAAGTGGCTGATTGCGCATTGTAGATCACACATTCATACCTGAATTTACAAGTAGTCTATGGCTAGTAATAGCAAATTAATAGAAACATCAGATTAAACATCAATTACATCGATTTAGAATAGCAACTCTACTATCAGAGATAAGGGCTGCTAGAGTTGATAGTAGCTCAAGATTAATTTAACAAAGAAACTGTGTCAGAAATAACATAATAAAACTTACCAGGAGGTCATCAGTGCCCCCGTCGGATGTGTGATCCATATTCCAGATAGAAATCTGAGAAAGAATAAAGTCATTAGCAGACTTTTTATTTAAAATAAGTAACAAGAATATTATCATTGCGGGTCACAATGACATGTTTATTTTAAATTTCTGGTTTTGTAATGTTGAGATAACAGAGAAAACAATTTATCTGTTTAGCTCATTGACCAACATTTAGTTGTTAGTCTTTCACAGCCTTTTAAACTCTCTCGAGACAGTAGGACAGCGGCTACATGTTATTACTAATTCTTTGTCATGTGATATATGGCATATTTATAGTAACCCTTCCCTCAACTTTTGTTTTGCCTAGACTAAATTTGCTTTAAAACTTTTTTTGTAGAGTTATAGCTAACAAACCATATACACAATATATTTGTATACATATTGTATATATACTGTATATATACAATATATATACTGTATATATATATATATATATATATATATATATATATATATATATATATATATATATATATATATATACATATATATAGATATTTATGTATTTATATATATATGTATATATATAGAATTTATATATATATGTATATATATAGAATTTATATCTATATATAAATTATATATATAATTAATTATAATAATATATTAATTATATATGTATTTACATATACAATGTATACTATATATGCAGTATGTACATATATATACAATGTATACTATAATATATGCAATATGTACATACATATATACAATATATACTATATATATATTTATATACAATATATACTATATATATATATCTATATACAATGTATACTATATATGCAATATATACTCTATAATTATATATATTTATATACAGTATATACTATATATACAAAATATATATACATATTTATGTACAATATATATACAATATATATATAAATACATATATAAAATATATATAAATATATATATACAATATATATAAGTATATATATAAATATATAAATAAATATATAAATTAATATATATATATACTACCTGTACTACCCGGCATTGCCCAGGTATTGAAAATAAGCTCTGTGGCTTAGTTAGTAAGCCGTCGGAGTTCTGAGATCAAATCTTCCGCTTTACGGAGTCTTTATTACAAGATTTTAATAGCTATAGCTTGACATTAACAACGACGACAAACTTTGTGAAGTATATACATATAGACTAGCCGTGCTACCCGGCATTGCCCGGATATTAACAGTCAGCTTATATACAGTGTGAGGTATTGAGAGTTGCTTGCCACTTGTTATTAGCTTGGCACACTGCTAATGGATAATTTGAGTAAGCTTACTAATAAGAGTTACCCCTTTTTGTAACGTTAAACCATGATGTTGCGTCGTGACCGAAAGTGTAGCGTATTAGATCCCATATAGCGACATATATCGAATAGTGAAGATAGCAAGCTCGCGCTGCTAAATTGGTAGGAGTCGGACTGGCTAACGGGAGAGTCCGAGTTAAAATTTACTGCGGTATAGATTCTCTAGTCCAATATTTTAATAGTTATAGCTGGGCATATACAATGATGACAAACTTTGAGAAATATATATATATATATTTTGATATATATTTATATGTATATATCTATTTTATATATATATATATAAAATAGATGCAGTATTTACAGTCTCTTATTAGTAATAAACTTGTTTTAAACTTAAAATTTCCCTTAGCCTAATTTTATATCATATACTAGCTGAGGGCTTGGCATTGCCTGGGTAATAAAAATCTTTGCACAAAAAATTTATTTTCGTTAAACATATAACAAAAGTTACCACTCTAACTTTCAAACTTCATATCATGAGAAAAGTGTTTTGTGCAGTTGAAATAGACTAAGAGAAAAAGTAAAACAACTGTAAAGGTTTTCAAACTTTGTCAAACAACTGTAACTTTTAAACTTCATATCATGAGGAAAATAAGTTTTGTGCAGGTAAAATAAATTAGGAAACAAAATAAAACAACTATAAAAGTGTTTAAATGTAAATTTGAAATAATTAGCAAGTGATAGGTAAATTAAGTCTGTTTTGTTATGATTACAATAAAAGATGATTTGGTAATGATACAATTAATACGAACTGAGAAAACAAAATAAAAATCTTAAATATGTTGAATTAATAAAAACAATTCATGCATAGAAGTGTGTGCGGGCATGTGCGTGCGTGTGTGTGAGTGCGTGTGTGTGCGTGCGTGCGTGCGTGTGTGTGTGTGTGTGTGTAAAAAAGGTCACTGTTCCAGCAAAAGCTATCCATCAAAACTTTGAATACCCCAATACTGGTACCTCTCGATACTGATACAAATGTAAAATGAGATATCGGACTGTCTTTGTTTGGTATTTTGTCAGACTGAACTGAGAAGAATGTAGAGACTATTCCTTTTCAATATAATACAATTGTCCGCGTGAAAATTATTAGCCTTTACCTATTTAGCAATCAGACATCATGGAAAACCAGAAATAGAAGTGTAACGGCACGTTTGAAACTGAAGCGGCACATTTAAAAACTATAAATTAAAAAATAGGTAAGCTTAATGGTAACAAAAAATGAATTTTTAAACAATTTTAAAAAATAACAAATGCAAAAGGTAATATTAATTAATAACCAAAAGTGCATATTTAGCGTATGCATGCGATACATGTAATATGGTTAGCGGTTAAATGTGTGGTTTGAAACTTGCGGTTGCAATCTCTGTGAGCTCAAATTCAGCATGCAGCGAACTTTTCATTTCAAGATTTTAATAGCTATGATATGACATGCCGACGTACAGGCAGACACACAAACACTGAGATTTACAGATATAAATCTCAGTGTCTGTCGCTCACCTGTCTGTCTGTCGCTCATCTGTCTGTCTGTCTGTCTGTCATTCATCTGTCTAGTTATAGCAATAAGGTTCTAGGAACAAAAAATCTGCTATGCATTGGATTTAAATC
Source organism: Watersipora subatra (assembly GCF_963576615.1). NCBI lineage: Eukaryota > Metazoa > Bryozoa > Gymnolaemata > Cheilostomatida > Watersiporidae > Watersipora > Watersipora subatra. The sequence goes on from NC_088717.1 coordinate 26,457,047, forward strand.
TCAGCTCCAGGTTTGCAGCCAGACATGTTATTACCTACGCTGAGGAACTATATCCAAAATTTTGCTCAGTGTAATGAGCTTATAAATCCTTATTACATGATTGTATATCATTATTACATTATTGTATATCAGCGCAGCATAGGCTGCCTTGATATACAATGTAATAGTTGTACTCATACTCATTACACCAGTTGAAATACGCGCACTAGCAGTGCTTGTAAAAATACTATTGGTTACTAGGAGTGCGCTTGAAGATCATGATTGATTGTGGGAGAGATCACGATTGATTGTGGGAGAGATCATGATTGATTGTGGAAAAGATCATGATTGATTGTGGAAAAGATCATGATTGATTGTGGGAGAGATCATGACACATTATGTAACAATTACAAGCTCGCTTCAGGGCTTTTATTATATTAAGATTTAAACTAGCTCAAGTTACTCAAATCCATTGGGTAAAAAAACTTAGCCAATAGCCACTACATTACCTGCCACTAATTATAAGCCGTTTTTATTACCCTCTTCAGGAGCCTCTCATTACCCGCATTCATCTAGTATATACATTTATATATAATAAACCAATGTCCTTTTAAAAAGTGATCTACAGAAGAGAGTCTTATTTCAATTTTGCTATTTAAAGTTTTTAAAACTTTAAATATAAAAATTAAAATTAAAAAGGCGGTCGCACATATATTATCCTTATATAATATATATATACATATACAGTATTATCCTTCAGGAAACGAGTAACAAGTTATACTAAATGAACATTACTGTATGTAATATTGTAAAAGCTTAGTAAGGTGTCAGCAGGAGTTAAAAGATTATAACAATGTAATATAATATGGTCGTTATACAATGTAACGCCATTAAAATTTTTAAAGCTAAGTTTGTTCTTATGCTTGCATTTAGATACTAGCTTAGATCTTGTGTTCAATACAGTTTTTTGATGTAGCTACTACAAGCTTTTCAGTTAAGGATAAATCCCATAGTTTGGATATTTATGAGTATGGTGTTGTTTGATGGAGGTTGGCCACTCTATATTAGAACCAATGTTTTCATATTTTAGTTACCACATGTGTGCTGATTGCTCGGTGTTGAGGCAATGCTTGTGTGTGAAGGTATGCTAATATGGTGGTGTGGCAATGCTTGTGCGTGAAGGTATGCTAATATGGTGCTGTGGTGATGCTTGCGTGTGAAGGTATGCTAATATGGTGCTGTGGCATTGCTTGTGTGTGAAAGTATGCTAACATGGTGTTGTGGCGATGCTTGTGTGTGAAGGTATGCTAATATGGTGCTGTGGTGATACTTGTGTGTGAGGGTATGCTAATGTGGTGCTGTGGCAATGCTTGTGCGTGAAGGTATGCTAATATGGTGCTGTGGCGATACTTGTGTGTGAAGGTATGCTAATATGGTGCTGTGGCGATGCTTGCGTGTGAAGGTATGCTAATATGGGACTGTGGTGATGCTTGTGTGTGAAGGTATGCTAATATGGTGGTGTGGCAATGCTTGTGTGTGAAGGTATGCTAATATGGGACTGTGGTGATGCTTGTGTGTGAAGGTATGCTAATATGGTGGTGTAGCAATGCTTGTGTGTGAAGGTATGCTAATATGGTGCTGTGGTGATGCTTGTGTGTGAAGGTATGCTAATATGGTGCTGTGGCATTGCTTGTGTGTGAAGGTATGCTAATATGGTGCTGTGGCGATGCTTGTGTGTGAAGGTATGCTAATATGGTGCTGTGGTGATGCTTGTGTGTGAAGGTATGCTAATGTGGTGCTGTGGCAATGCTTGTGTGTGAAGGTATGCTAATATGGTGCTGTGGCGATACTTGTGTGTGAAGGTATGCTAATATGGTGCTGTGGCGATACTTGTGTGTGAAGGTATGCTAATATGGTGCTGTGGTGTTGCTTGCGTGTGAAGGTATGCTAATATGGTGCTGTGGCAATGCTGGTGTGTGAAGGTATGCTAATATGCTGCTGTGGCAATGCTTGTGTGTGAAGGTATGCTAATATGGTGCTGTGGCGATGCTTGCCTGTGAAGGTATGCTAATATGGTGCTGTGGCAATGCTTGTGTGTGAAGGTATGCTAATATGGTGCTGTGGCAATGCTTGTGTGTGAAGGTATGCTAATATGGTGCTGTGGCGATACTTGTGTGTGAAGGTACTGTATGCTAATATGGTGCTGTGGCGATGCTTGTGTGTGAAGGTATGCTAATATGGTGCTGTGGCGATGCTTGCCTGTGAAGGTATGCTAATATGGGGCTGGGACGACGCTTGTGCGTAAAGGTATGGTAATATGGTGCTGTGGTGATGCTGGTGTGTGAAGGTATGCTAATATGGGTTGAATCTCGTCTTAAATGTACTTCTCATGAGTTCAATTTATAAGGATGTTTGGTTGTTGTCTTCTTGCTTCAATGCTGCACTATTGGTGACAGATGTAAATGTTTACCATTGTGTGTATAATAGTCCGCTATCCTTCTACAGTTGTGTAATTTTGTATTTGTCTTCTCTTTTTACAGTGTACCTTTTGATGTGAGCTTTTATCAATGTCGATATATTTAGTATGCAGCTGTATCTAATCTATCAAGTAGCAAGTTTAAATATTTTATGTAACCTGGAGTCTTAAGGAGAGTCTGGAGTCTTAAGGAAAGTGCTTCTTTACTAATCCTATAAATGTTTTACCTATGTTAGTTGACCGATTTGTTGGGAGGGTTAATCATGTGATATTTATTTTACAATTCTTTTCAGTTTTCGTTTCCTTAGCGTAGCTCAAGTTGCAATTTGAATCCGCTGTTTTCAGTACATAGAAATAATATGGTGCTGCTTGCTTTAATGCGTCGTCATTGCATGATAATCTAGATATACTTCTACTGATTGATGATGGAAGACTTTTGTCCATAAAAGGTGAGCTTTCGACAGTTGTTTATGTATATGGTTTTTTTGTAGCTTTATGAATAGAAAATATTTTTTATGGTTGTAGCCCAAAGTTATATGAAAGAAGTTGGTGAATCTAAAGCGGTCTCCTATGATAGTTTTCAGTTCCAACTCATAAAATATTGTACGTAAATGTCTGTCTTTGCGTGTCTTGTCAGTCTCTAGCAGGTGTGTTTTTACCTTACAAATTTCAATGGGGTTACATGATATAGTGGCCCCCAACTTATTTTTTAATTTCTGTTTAAAATCTAAGTGTTTATAGTTTCATATGCTGTAGTGTTTGTTTAGTATGACTTCTAATTGATTGTCTAAAGATTTTTTTGCAGCATGCAACATCAAATAACAAAAATGAAAAATTTTTAAAAAGTTTTACATCTATCAAATTTTAGCGCAGCTCGACTTGACGTATAAAATAAAATAAAACTAAACTGAAAACAAAATTAAAAAAGTTATATATACAAAATTTTAACATACTGTATTTTCTGGATAAAAAACTTTTTAGCAAGAAAAATAATATTGTTTTGTATTTTTGAATAATATAAAAACTACAGCCTTTTTTCCAAATCTATAAATTTTTTTCAATTTTTAAATTGAACTCTCTCCTGTTAAAAAACCATATTGTATATAGATATGATTCTCTGTAAACATGGTAACATGTTTTAACAACTTAAAAAAATTGATATATCCATTTTATATGACCTTCGACCCCAAAAATTCTGTTTGTCATAAAAATAATCCACTTACATATTGTTTTAAACATTTCCTCTCTAACATCTCAAATCTCTCAAGTCCCAGATAGATTCCATCAATTACGGCCCTGCACCTGTGCAACTTGTCACAGCCAGTAATTCTATGTTTGTTATCCCTAATTGACTCGGCTGCGCATTTCGCCATTTTATAAATTGTTTTAAAGCAGCCAACAGCGTCTTGTTGAATTTTCTTAGCAATAAGCTTGGCTGCTATGAACTCTGAAATCAACAAAAATGTATTGATATACAAATTATAACAGTAACATTGACAGCAGTATCATGGGATTGAGTGAAAAAGACCAAGAGTTGCTGCTCCAAGTGGCTGAAATAGTTGGCAAATCGGTTCTGTTGATTGTTTAATGCAAATGCAAAAGGTGACAGCTACTGAGTTATTTTATAACCATGTCTTTCTAGGTTTTAAGTTAATTATCAAAACTTGTCTTGGAACTCAAATGTGTGAACTACACTTGATAGTAAAGGATACATGTGAGTATATTGAATGCATTTCATTCTGGTACTAATATCTCGGCCATATCTTGGTAACTATTGATCATGTTCCAGCTAGTAACAGAAAAGTTTCATTTGTTTGTTTATAGTCTTAAGCCTATAAACAAACAAATGAAGCGTGCAAGGTTGTTGAAATAAAATAAAATGGTAAAATATTTGGCAGTTTACTGTTTAAGAGTCCATATGCAACTTGAAAAACCATTTTCTACCTTATTTAGCTTTAGGAGGTTCTTTGGGCCCACCTAAGAGAAAAGTTACTTTGGTGTTATATCTCAGTCTAGCTATAAATTGCAGTATGAAGTTTGCTTGCACTCAATGTGCCTTTAACCTGTGGCAATAAGAACAAGTAAGCCTTAATTCTACTACAAGCGAATTGTTTGAATGTTGTCCTTTTACTTTGCAGTTTCAAAGGCAGACAACTCCAAGCTTGCCCAGATGATTACTGTCATGGTATTGACCTTCGACCCTTATAGAGAGTTGTTAGCTCTCTCAACAGACTGCTAGCCCCAGAGCAGCCTGAACTATTGTGTTTTAGGCAATGACTGTTATAACTGATTCCCGAAAAACTGCCATCAATAATGCTTTCTATGTCATCCAGCAATTCTCACTGATTTACACTGCAGATGAGCTCAAATGGGCAGGAATCTTTGCTGAACCTTGTAAAAACTCTCTATTGGTTTGTGTGTTTTTAAGATGTCAGATCTACTACGGCTAAATTGCTAGCATGCATGTCAAGGTTGCAATGATCTGAAACATCCTAGTTCAGGAAAAAAACCCATTTTTGAGATTACCATGTAGCTTGGTTAAGAAGCTGCAATCTCTTATAATTGACTCAAGCAGCTTGTGGTTTATAAACAGTTGCATATTGTTGGCTTCAACAAAGCTTGAAAACATTATGTCTAATATTTGGTGAAATTCTTTTTTCTGAACGACCTCAGTGATGATAATAACATTATTAAGCATGAGTGTATCATTTGCTACTAGATCATCTAAAAACACTTTTCATTAGGTTAACAAAGAAGATTTTCTACAGTCATAACCTGAATTGTGTTACCAAAACTAATTTATTGTGCCAATATTGCGTCAAAAAGCATAAAACTAGTGTGGGAAAAATCCTAACAAGGAGTTGACTGTAATCAAAGCAAAATCTGAATAATCAAGTCTTTGTAGTTAGTACAAACAGAGAGTTGCTAACAAATCCTTGACAGCATGCATCAGGATGTGAGCATGCTGAGGTACAAAGGTAGCTCATGAGGATGATGAGGTACTAGGGTAGCTCATGAGGATGCTGAGGTACTAGGGTAGCTCATGAGGATGCTGAGGCACAAAGGTAGCTCATGAGGATGCTGAGGTACTAGGGTAGCTCATGAGGATGATGAGGTACTAGGGTAGCTCATGAGCATGCTGAGGTACTAGGGTAGCTCATGAGCATGCTGAGGTACTAGGGTAGCTCATGAGGATGATGAGGTACTAGGGTAGCTCATGAGCATGCTGAGGTACTAGGGTAGCTCATGAGGATGATGAGGTACTAGGGTAGCTCATGAGGATGATGAGGTACTAGGGTAGCTCATGAGGATGATGAGGTACTAGGGTAGCTCATGAGCATGCTGAGGTACTAGGGTAGCTCATGAGCATGCTGAGGTACTAGGGTAGCTCATGAGTATGTTGAGGAACTAAGGTAGCTCATGAGCATGCTGAGGTACTAGGGTAGCTCATGAGGATGCTGAGGTACTAGGGTAGCTCATGAGATTTCTGAGGTACTAGGGTAGCTCATGAGCATGCTGAGGTACTAGGGTAGTTCATGAGCATGCTGAGGTACTAGGGTAGCTTATGAGGATTTTGAGGTACTAGGGTAGCTCATGAGGATGTTGATGATAAGTTTGTTATGATCCTTTGTATCATCTTGTCTCAAAGCCAGATTACACAAGAATATTAAGTCTGAAAAAGTATCGTGTTAAAAAAATTGTTATCTTGCAGAAGCATTACTTAATTGCCATTGTTGTGCTTTTATCAATTTTTGTGAAGACTGAAAAAAATAATGCTGTTTATCAGCTGATACCCTTAGAATGTTTAGATTTCAACTATGACTTACTAAATTGACAGGATCAAATTGTCTTTTATAAACATGGGCTACAAATAGCGTGTGGTTAAACTACATGTACATTAAATTGTATTTAAATTTGGCTTTACCTAAAGGTAAGTAGCTTAATTTGTTGTTGCATTTACTGTAAAGTCGCTTTCACTAGGGCAATGCGCATGGGACAGGATTAGCCTGCTTTTTGTAATTATGACCATGGGACAGGATTAGCCCGCTGTCTGTAATTTTGAGCATGGGTCAGGATTAGCCCGCTCTTTGTAATTATTAGTATGAGACAAAATTAGCCCACTGTTTGTAATTATGAGCATGGGGCAGGATTAGCCCGCTCTTTGTAATTATGAGAATGGGACAGGATTAGCCTGCTGTTTGCATTTATGAGCATGGGACAGGATTAGCCCGCTGTTTGTAATTATGAGCATGGGGCAGGATTAGCCCGCTCTTTGTAATTATGAGAATGGGACAGGATTAGCCTGCTTTTTGTATTCATGAGCATGGAACAGGTTTTGCCCACTGTTTGTAATTATGAGCATGGGACAGGATTAGCCCGTGGTTTGTAATTATGAGCATGAGACAGGATTAGCCCGCTCTTTGTAATTATGAGCTTAGCGCAGGATTAGCCCGCTCTTTGTAATTATGAGCATGGGACAGGATTAGCCAGCTGCCGCAAAATTAGCGGCAGCGGGCTATTCCTGTCTACGATAAGAACTCTGTCTGTTCATATGTCGGAAGCCACAGTTGAAGTAAAGAACGATTGTGCCACACAGAATTCAAACTCATGACTCTTAGCATGGTAGATTAACACCCAAACAAGTGTACCACTTGACTAATAGCTTTCATCTCTAAATACGTAACTGTACATATACGGTTATTACACTTGGAAATCTGTTTTGGCCTGAATGAGGGTACTAGTCTGTCTAAAGCCACGATTTGATGTTGTAAAAACATGTTGCGAAGTGCAGAATTTAAACTGACACAGTTTGGCTTAGTAGGCCATCGGTAACATGATGCCAAATAACTGTGTGCACACGGTAGTTATCTTCTCTGCTTCACTGACTCGCTAGTTGATCTCTCACAGCACCGGAGACTGCCTGGTTACTTACTAATAGCTATAAATCGTATTAATCAACAACGATTTGCGTTCACAAATAGCCAGGTATATCTAGACAAACACAGATTGGTTGACTCAGTTTAGCGATTGCAGCTGTAATTGGTGTTTAATCAAAGTTTTTTTGATAGTTTAAACATATTATATTTTCTCTTGGCATTCATAATACTATTACAGTCGCTTTCAAAGCTTTATCTATTTGCAATATACATGTACTGTAAACTATTTGAGGGGCTCCTAGATGCTAATCAAAGTCTCATCCATTATGTTGGATCATTCAGATCCTGTGGCAACAGACCTTTTAATGGTTTTCATGACTTTATATTTCAAACATACTTGTTTTTATTAACATTCGCACAAATTCCTTTTACCCAAAGTATTAGCTGCACGTAGATACAGACAGCATCGCATACGAACCTTCAATTTTAGATCTCAACTCTGGAATATCAGCATCAGCTTCATTATATTTGTTCATCAACAGCATGAAGTGAGTCAGTTGTTGCTTGTATGGATTAACATTGTCAACGTATGGCACATGCAAGAAGTCGTTGGTTCCTATAGTATGACTAGACAAATTACATGTTCAATTAATTACACTGAATATTTTTTTGGCAAGGAAGGACAACTCATACACTACTAGTAGTAAAGGCATTCTGTTCCCATCAAATCTGTTTATGTACTGAAAATGTAGTTAAAAATGAACTTGCACAAAATTTTAACGGATCTTATTAGAAATTATCTGTTTATTTTAATAATTTGCAATTGTTATTGATGTTTGAGGTGATTTAACTGCCAGACTGTTTAAGATTAAAATTGGCAAAACTCGATTGCGGCTCAAATTCTCAGAATAAAATATCTGTTAATAAAATAAAAATTAACATGAAGAACCATGAAACGTTTTACTTGATCCAATACAAAGTTCTAAATCTTTCTTTTGTATACAGACAAATATTTTTAGTGTCAGCATTATGTGGTTTTGATTTATGCTCTTTATGCACCACAGATGATGATGGTGAGGCTGGTGTTGCTGCTTACTCAACAAATGCAGTTTATATTCCAAAGTGTTTGGGATAGTTTTTTGTGGTGTCGCAACAAATATGTTTTATATTCATAGCGTACAAACCATAAAAGCCTTTTAGTCGAGTAAATTTTATTGTCTTATTTAATGTAAGTTGAAATACTGTCAACCTGAAGTTTAAAAAAATTCTGTGTAAAAAATGAGATCGCACAAATATTGTAACATGTAAAGCAAACACAAGTGTAAATGTACAAAGTAAGTACATGGCCATGTTTTAATGAAATATTATTCTGTTGACTTTAACTCACCGACTAGCTCTGCCATTTCTTCGTAAGCCATATCCTTTTCATGTTCACCAAGAGCGCTAAACTTTCGAAGCTGACAGCCGGAAATGTTAGACACCATTCGATAGAGTATTTCCCTAATGTCATGAGGTGTTCCCTGGTACCCTGGATCCCATATATCACTGACTTCTGGTTCCCCACCACCACTCTTTTCAAACAAAAGAGCCAATTCAAATTCCATATGGAGCTTTTAATAAACCAAATTGAGTACTCTATATTAGAAAGCCATAAAATGAGGCTAGTGTGTTAGCACATCACCATATGTACCCTATGTGTTGCACACTATCACGTATATTCTGTGTTTTGCAGACTATTATATGTACTCTGTGTGTTAAACACAGAATGCACTATATCATGTAACCTGTGTGTTGAACACTATCAATGTATTTTGTGTTTTGTACACCATCACGAGTATTTTGTGAGTTACCATAATGAGTCCTAATGTACATTTCACACTGAACTAAAGGCACAAAAGCAAATGGCGTAACGTTGAAGACAACAGCTGTTTAAATATCTAATTGGTACTCTTTCAAAGTTAAGCATGCATTTAGATGTTTTAAGCTATCAATGTTTAAGCCTTTTGCATGCTTTGTTCCTAAAAGTAGCACAGCTGTTGTTTGGGCCTTTTTAATTTAAAAAATGTGACTCGTAGTTTCACACTTTTAAGTGATAGTTGTAATAGGGCAGTTAGCAATGTCCTCTTTAAATATATATGAATAATACAGACAGCACTCATAGAACAGTCTCAGCCATTTTCATGTCCAATTAGTAAACCAGGATGGCAAACTATCTAATATCCATTTAGGCAGCAAACATCCCACTCATTCAGTTTCGGATGCACAGAAACTTGCGAGTGCATGCGCACACGCGCACCAAATGGTAAACTAACTGAACAAATACCAAACAAAGAATGTTACAGATGTTCCTATATTGTCTATTTTAATGACATGTTGTATATGTACACTATAAGTGGGTCTCGCATTTGCAAATACAAGGTAAACATTTTGTATATATACGGTTTTATGGCATTCATTTTATAATTTTTGTGTACCTGTTGCTGTTTTTTACCTTGCAGATAATTGTTGTTCTTGTGTATCTTTGATGTATCGATAAAAATCTACATAAGTTTATAAACCCGAGTTTTTAATGTCTGAACAGTATTTATGCTTTAGCTAAATGCACTCAATGGCACTATTATAGCAATAGTATCATTTTAGTTGGCTTTAATAAACTATTTTCACAGCCTTGATGTTTCATATGCTCAAGCCTCAAAGTGGTTCACATTCATGTCAATGTCTACCATTAATCTGCTGCTTCAGCTAAACATTTCTACCGAACCTAATAATGACTCACCGATAACTCTTCCTGTTCCATTTTCCTCTGTTGTATAATGCTGTAAAACACAATTACATGTACACATATTTAGATTACTAACTTATCATTTTTTATGGTGTATAGTTCCATAAAAAAATGCACATTTTAAAATGGCAAAATGACTAACATGTCAGTTTTCTATGTTGTATAGTTTCGTAAAACACAGATACATGTATGAAAGACTGAATGACTAACATGCCATTTCACTATACAGTCAAGCCTTAAAATGTGAGTGTTCTAACATGCAGAAAAATCAAGATGCAAGCAAAATTTCGAGCAAGTTTTTACCTTGAAATACAAGCATACGAGCTGGCACTCGATGGCATTTGGCATTTTACTCTTTCTCAAGAACAGCATTGCTCGGTTTTTCTTATTCAACCAGTTTGAAAAAAGTTTTTAAAAAACTGGCTGAATGTTGTAGTAAAAGAGACAAGAAAGTTCTAAGCCAAAAACAGATAATAAAAAATAATATACCTACAAAGAAGAAATCAAAGTTACATGGAGTAAAAATTAGAGACTTGGCTTCAGCCTGTGCGTGCGTGTGCCTGTGCGTGCGTGTGTTACATATTGTTGTAGATCATAACCACAAAATAAATGTTTATTATTCTGTGGGTATAGGTACTAAATTACAAAAATTAATAATAAGTTTTTTTCTTGTGATATCCTGTTTTATGTGGTTTTTTCATAGTATGAAAATGAATTAATTTGTATTCAGTTGTTCTATATAGAATATATTGCTTTGAGATATGAGAACACTGACACACGAGTTCAGTCCCAGAACTCATTTAGTGTGTATGTCGAGGTATGACTGTATTGTGCAACCATGTAAAAAACTACATGTGTAAATGGTTGAATGACTAATTTGTCATTTTTTATATTATATAATTTTGTAAAACCCACACAGACACACTTTACATAGCTGAGTGACTATTGTGTCATCACTCTACATAATCAATTTATTCACTCCCTCTATCAAACAGTCTCTGCTGACAGTGTTTGAAAACAAAGCAACAAGTCTAGATTTTATCTTTTTAGTTGTCTAAAAGCTTTTTTATAACATAGTGTGAGGGAAGAGCATCGCTAGCAGAGCCGGTGCCAGCATGACGTTCGATTGACAGGCCGAGCCGGCCCGGGCCGAGCCTCCTCCTCTCACTCGGAGGCTGGGCCGGCAATAAAGATAGGAGTGACGCGGGTCACGTAGCTACAAGCTGTTACGGCGGGAATCAAAACCGCAAGTGGGCGGAGCCAACAAAAAGCAAAGAAGATAAAAAGAACGATGATTGGAAAGGCAGACAGAGCAGCGCAGCTCCCTGCATACGATATACACTATATTCTCATACTGTTTATTATTTATGTATGCACCCTGGACCTTGATGTATTAATACAAATATATTTATCATGTAAATATACATTGTATGCTCATATAATGACTCGGTCTTCGTGATTTACTCGGCTTGTGGGTAACTGTGAAAGTGACGCGGTAAAATCCTCCACAATATTCAATAGTTTAAGCACATTTTTTTAGGCTTTAAGCGCTAACGATTTTAAAGTCATGACTCATAAGAGGTGTTAGAGCCAAAAAACAATTTTTTGGACAAAAACGATGCAAAATACAATTTTATAACAATATATATAGGCTGCTAAACAATAATAATAATAATTAATATATGTATTTGGCTTTTTTTGTTTTTTATAAAAACTAACTTAAACTACTTGAACAATCTAAAATGTTGCATTTCCCTTTCATACCAGAAACATCTCCCTTTCATACCAGAAATATTTCCCTTTCGTACCAGAAACATCTCCCTTTGATACCAGAAACATATCCCTTTGATACCAGAAATATTTCCCTTTGATACCAGAAATATTTCCCTTTGATACCAGAAATATTTCCCTTTCATACCAGAAACATCTCCCTTTGATACCAGAAACATTTCCCTTTGATACCAGAAACATCTCCCTTTGATACCAAAAATATTTCCCTTTGATACCAGAAATATTTCCCTTTCATACCAGAAACATCTCCCTTTGATACCAGAAATATTTCCCTTTGATACCAGAAATATTTCCCTTTGATACCAGAAATATTTCCCTTCGATACCAGAAATATCTCCCTTTGATACCAGAAATATCTCCCTTTGATACCAGAAACATTTCCCTTTGATACCAGAAATATCTCCCTTTGATACCAGAAATATCTCCCTTTGATACCAGAAACATTTCCCTTTGATACCAGAAATATTTCCCTTTGATACCAGAAATATTTCCCTTTGATACCAGAAATATTTCCCTTTGATACCAGAAATATTTCCCTTTCATACCAGAAACATCTCCCTTTGATACCAGAAATATTTCCCTTTGATACCAGAAATATTTCCCTTTGATACCAGAAATATTTCCCTTCGATACCAGAAATATCTCCCTTTGATACCAGAAATATCTCCCTTTGATACCAGAAACATTTCCCTTTGATACCAGAAATATCTCCCTTTGATACCAGAAATATCTCCCTTTGATACCAGAAACATTTCCCTTTGATACCAGAAATATTTCCCTTTGATACCAGAAATATTTCCCTTTGATACCAGAAATATTTCCCTTTGATACCAGAAATATTTCCCTTTGATACCGGAAATATTTCCTTTTGATACCAGAAATATTTCCCTTTGATACCAGAAATATTTCCCTTTGATACCAGAAATATTTCCCTTTCATACCAGAAACATTTCCCTTTGATACCAGAAATATCTCCCTTTGATACCAGAAACATTTCCCTTTGATACCAGAAATATCTCCCTTTGATACCAGAAATATCTCCCTTTGATACCAGAAACCTTTCCCTTTGATACCAGAAATATTTCCCTTTGATACCAGAAATGTTGAGTCACTAGTGCAGAAATGGACATATTTGTGAATGGCCATGATGCTATTATACCTTTTTAATACATGCACTACAAGCTGGAAATAGACAGAATAAAATGATACATATGTTCACTAAATAAGAAGTCACTTAACAGTAATTAATTTAAAGATTTTCATGCAAGATTTTCTTGCATTTTCATGATTTTAAACATTTGTCATGCACCATGTATTCTGTGTGTTTGCACACCATCACATGTATTCTGTGTGTTGAACACCATCACATGTATTCTGTGTGTTTGCACACCATCACATGTATTCTGGGTGTTGAACACCATCACATGTATGCTGTGTGTTGAACACTATCACATGTATGCTGTGTGTTGAACACCATCGCATGTATTCTGTTTGTTGAACACCATCACATGTATGCTGTGTGTTAGCACATCATCGCTTGTATGCTGTGTGTTAGCACACCATCGCATGTATGCTGTGTGTTGAACACCATCGCATGTATTCTGTGTGTTGAACACCATCACATGTATTCTGTGTGTTGAACACCATCGCATGTATGCTGTGTGTTAGCACATCATCACATGTATTCTGTGTGTTGAACACTGTCACATGTATTTTGTGTGTTAGCACACGGTTACATGTATTCTGTGTGTTAGCACATCATCACGTGTATTCTGTGTTTTGCACACCATCATGTGTCTTTTGTGTTTTGCATGTCATCACATGTATTCTGTGCTTTGGACACTGTCACATGTACTTTGTGAGTTACCATAATGAGTTCTAATGTACATTTCACACTGAGCTAAAGGCACAAAAGCAGATGGCGTAACGTTGAAAACAACAACTGTTTACATATGTAATTTTTACACATGTTTTACTAGTATACTAAAAAAATATATGAATAATTACTATTGAATGTTTTAAGCTTTTTTACAAAAAGTCATTCGACATTCTAGCGTGGCAAAATATTTACAAGTGTTAGATTTCTGAATGTTTAGAAATTTATTGAATTCTTTATCAAATGAGTGGCGACAATGCCCCATATCATTTTTGAGAATGACTAAAAGGCATTTTTTGAACAAAATTACTGTATCAAATGTTTTTACTGTTTTTTTTACATTTTTGCAAAATGAAGGCTTGAGCACAGATAACAAAATTATAGGATTAAAATAGAAAAAATAAAATTATACTAACAATACTTTTTACTGTTGTCTTGCTTAAAAAAGTAAGAATATTTTAACATAAACCAAAAAGTTGATATTTTTAAGAAGATGATGTATAGTAAGTGTTTATTGACGCTTTTTCCAAATTTTTACTTAAGCTCACGATTAACTTTACACAAAGCTCAAAAAATCTACAAGCTCACAAGATGCAAACATTTTACCTTTGCAATTATATTCCATTTTTTAAGAAGTGGTTAAAAATTGACATTTTGCTGCGCAGGTTAAATAAAATTTAGAAATTGAACCTATATAAAAAAATGAAAAACTGATAATTAATTTTTATGTTCTTTACTAAAAATTTTTGAAGGTTTTTAAAAGTCACAACTTTTTTCTCAAAACTAACAGAGTTTTTCTGAAACTTCCTTTCAAAAACCCAGAAAAATGCAAGACCATAAAATACTAGATATTCAATAATTTAATCACTTTGAAAAAGTGTCAAAGAAAATGTCTATTATTTTTTAGAAATATTTTAATAATAAATTATTATAAATAAATTTATTAATAAATAATAATTTAGTATTATTGTTACGATTATTGTTCCTATTTTTATTGTTACTGTTTAGGAAATATCAAATTCTTGATCATTCTTGAATGCTCTGTGTTAATTTTTACCGCTATCAAATATTACAGTGTAAGGGAGATGACTACTATCAAATATTGAAATGTAAAAGAGATTACTACTATCCACTGAAGCAAAATGATTAATTCCATCCCATTTTTTTTCTTACCTGAATTTTTAAAACTACTCTGTAAAGCTTTTAGCATTCCATAGATTAAAAAATTCAAAGTGATAACATTATTAAAATTAGCCAAATATCTAACATTTTCCAAAGAAATATGCATTTTTTTAGGCTTTTGCAACATAATAACTAAGTTTTTTGTTTGAAAGCAGCTTTATCAAACCGCCTTTGCCTATACCTGGTTGTCATGCTATGCATGGGTCTTGACAGACCCTGTTTATGCTTGTGTCAAGTCATGCATAGGTCTTGACAGGCACTGTGTCTAATTGTCGTTACATGCATTGGTTATGACAGCCACGACGTGTGCTTGTCAAATTATGCATGTGCAATGAAAGTGTGTCCATGTGTCCATGTGTCCATGTGTCCATGTGTCCATGTGTCCATTTGTCATGCCTTCAATATGTGTCTTTTGCTAGATAAAGTTTCTCCTTGTTTTGCATTAGTTTTTGCAGTTGTTATTCATGTTTATCGTATCATATATGGGTTTTAGAAACCAACAGATTTGTTATCAATGTCATGGGAGCCTGCAACAACTGTTTTTGCTTGGCATGTCATGTAGCTGCCAACCGGCCAACAGAACTAAATTATTGGTTCTTGGTTTAAAATAGAGGCTTAGCTGAGAACTTTCAATACTAATTTTAAATTCATTATTATCTTTTGGTACTGAATTTTACAATTCATGAAATATTTGGCTTAGACTATATTATTCAGTTTAGTTCTTCATAGATTATATAAGGGTTTTTAGGCGTTGGAAGTAGTTTGAAGCACAAACAAAATGTGAAATATGGGAAATAAAATTGCTTTTAATTTCTAAGCAAAAACATTTTATCAACCAACTAGATATTGATCTTATATGGATGAATTAGTTACTTTCAGTCATTCTCAAATAGTAGGCTGAATATACATGAAAAATTGAAAAAGTGTAATAGTTAATTACAATGTTGTCTTGTTATAGTTTCGTATCAATAATGGTTCCGTGTTAGCTTATGATATACATGTATATAATAGGCTAACAGTATGTATATGATATACATGTATATAATTATACATGATATATATTATTATGATATATTTATATAATATATTATAATAATATATGATATTATATAACATATATAATATATATAAATACATATATATTTATATTCATAATATATAGCCCAATATATAATATGTATGTTAAATATACATGTATATATAAATAGTATATAAACATATATATATAAATATGTATACTTACACTGTATATATGTATATATATAATATCTATATTTGTATATAATATATATATTGTATAATATAAATAATATTATTGTTTCTATACATAATAATATGTGTAGATATAATGTACATTATATATAGGTATGTATATATATTATATGTCAATGATTGTCAGCCGCCCAAATGTTTAGTTATATTGATAAAAACTAGGTGAATGCCGGCGTTGCACGGGTAATAAAAACGTTTTTGTACGAAAAACGTGTTTTTAATCAATAATATTCAACATTAATATTTACCATTTGAACTTTAAAATGAAGGTATCTGTTAATTTATGTGTACTGTGCTATTTATGTTCACTGTGTTTATTTCTGTGTAATTCATACCGTACCGGCAGCATTGCCTACTACAGATCTATACCGATTGCAATAGTCTTGTTGGCTATAATATGGGTTTACACATTTTCCTTCACTTATGGGCATGCATTTGTCTTCTGTTGTGGCTTTACGCGTAACGCTAGCTGCAGTGCTTAACCTGAAGTCAGGGAAGATTGGTAAGTATTCCAAGTATGTGCCAAATTTATTCTATGGTATAGCTACATGTCGCTGGTCAGTGTATTGTATTGGATAAATGGATGTCCGAAAAACTGGAGGTTGTGAGTTCAAATCCATTGTGGAGGGGATCTTTCATTCTTAAAACTTTATTGCTATAGCTGGACAGGTGGAAGTACAGAAGTACAGATGTACAGATGGACAGATGTACAGACAGACAAACATTGAGAAATGGATATAGGAACGAAAAATCCGCTGCATGCTAAAATTGACCTCAGAACCAGTAGTACTGCAGACAGGTATACTATCCACTACACAACGTGTCAAACTGACCGTAAGATGAAATAATCGTGCGCATCATACTTACTACACCCGACAATGTTTAATGCCAATTATTTAAAATAGCTTGCTTCGTATTTCAGCTAGTACTCTTGAAGATCATGATTGCATGAGAAATCACGGCGCAGTCTTGTTTCTAACGCTGGTTTCAGAGGGATAGATGCAACTCTTATTTTAGCAAAGCTTTAGACTAGTTTAAATTACTCAAATTCCTTGGGTAAAGAAACTTAAACAGTTGAAAAAAAGTTCTTTGCAAAAACTCAAAAACTTTTATTATTTATGTAACGCCATGCATTCAACTAGAGTAAAGACTTGTATATACAGCTGTACACATATATGTATATATATATATATATATATATATATTAATATATATATATATATATATACGTATATACGTATATATGTACCGTATACGTGTAAAGTGTATGAGTACTGTATATAAGTACTGAATATGTGTACTGTATATGTGTAATGTATTTATGTACTGTATATAAGTGTTGTATATATGTACTGTATATTAGAGGTGGAACGAGACAGGTTTTTAAAGTTCGAGACGAGACTCGAGACACTGTCTTGTGAAAAGTCGAGACTCGAGACAGTAAAATAATGAGCATTTGGTGATGATTTCACTACACAAGTACTAGCTACTCGGTATATATAAATTAATAAATCTATTTTTAAATTGAATTTTCAACTGGTGTAAACGATTTAAATACAACATTTTAATTATTATAGTGATATGCATGTAGTTTTTGTAAACAAAAGTGACACAAACAGCTCTAAAATACCGAAGTTATATATTCTAAGAATTTTGAGCTTGATTGATCATAATAATTATAAGCATATTGCTTTGTACATGTATATTTTTGCCATCTATTGAATAGTTCTTACTTTTTAATGTAATGTGTAATGAAACCGATAGCCGTCGCTCTACAAAGAAATACCGCAACTAAAAGAACACACGATAACACTTTCATTCTTATCGTTTCATTAATGTTAAGTTTTGTTTGTGTTAACTGTAGTATGTGAATTATATTTAAATTGTACTCAAGAAATTATATTAATTACTGTATACATGTATATTCTTACATTGAGTTAACAAAACGTCATTGTTAACCGAACACGGACTATGGTCGACACGGCCTTTCGTTCGTTTCTCCGTGTCCGGGCAAGTTTTACCCGCGATTGGTAGTATATACGTAAAAGAGGCCCGAATTTTATGAAGGTCAGTTGGTGTTTAGACACGATACGATAAAATACAGACATTTTACCCGCAAAAGTTATCCAATTTATTAAATTGGATTATCCGAAGAGCAATTAGATACGACCCGGTATCTGTTTTAAGAACACAGAACCGAACTAAAATATAACAGGGCCGTTGTCCGGACTACATGATTAGACTCAGTGGCCAACATAATCAATAGCAACAGGTAGTAACGGACCGGGTAGAACTTTAAAGGCAGCTGCCCGCAATCCGTTACAATATATGGAGTTGTTGCTACCGCAAGAAGCCATGTTTTAACGACCGTGCGCAGGCGCTTTAGTTCTATTTCCTGTCTCGAGTTTGGCAATAGTCAACTCGAGACGAGACCGATACGAGACGAGACAGGTCGATACTCGAGACGTCTCGTGTCTCGTTCCACCTCTACTGTATATATGTAGCGTATATATGTACTGTATGTATGTACTGTATATATGTACTGTATGTATGTATGTACTGTATACTGTATATACATCACTTTTATCCGATAACTCAGCATTGAAAGACCAGCTGACCGCAAAGTTTTGTTTCTCAGCACTAGTTTTATTTGCAATCAATCAAACATTTTAAAACAAATAACATATATTACACTAAGATTAATGATATAAGATTTAATAACGTGTACCATCTAGCTGCTACATAATGCTTCTCTAGCATACTTGTAAATTGTACTATTGAAAAGTTAGCCAGCATTCAAACAGAACAATTTTTTTCCTTTTTCCAAAACATATTAAAAAAACTTAACTCGTTTACAGTAAATCATTTTCATCGCAATACTAAAGAACAGGTTTTTACTGAGCATTTACGGCCCTCATAAGTATTCTGATCTTTTAACAGTTTTATCTTGTTCTCTAGTGTCACATGACCATATTCCTGTTGTCTGTCTGTCCGTCAGCAGATGCCTAAAGTGTTTCTCAAACCTTGTCTACAAAAGAAATTAAAGACATTAAATTAAAATGAATTTATTACAATTACTTTTTTGCTTATTAATGCTGTGATAGAAAAGGCAGTTTTTTAGAAATCTGGTCAACATGATGCAGACCTGATAAATATAGGTGAGGCTGTATTGTCTGTGATTATTAGCCGCCAGAAGAGACAGAAATGGAAACTCTTCAGTCAAAGCTATTGGCTAATCTCTCTGTCTGCCTCTCTTTTTGCCTTTCTGTCCGGTCCGTCTTTCTCTCTCTCTCCCTCTCTCCCCCTCTCTCCCCCTCTCCCTCTCTCCTTCTCCCTCTCTCTCCCTCTCTCCCTCTCTCTCCCTCTCCCCCTCTCCCTCCCTCTCTCTCCCCCTCTCTCTCTCCCCCTCTCTCCCTCTCACTCCCTCTCTCTCCCTCACTCTCCCTCTTTCTCCCTCTCTCTCTCTCTCTCTCTCTCTCTCTCTTTTTGTCTGTCTCTCTCCGTCTATCGCTGCGTCTCTCTCTTTCTCTCTCTTTTTGTCTGTCTCTCTCCGTCTATCGCTGTGTCTCTCTTTCTCTCTCCCTCTCTCTCCCTCTCCCTTCCTCTCTCTCTCTCTCTCTCTCTCTCTCTCTCTCTCTCTCTCTCTCTCTCTCTCTTTTGTCTGTCTCTCTCCGTCTATCGCTGTGTCTTTCTCTCTCTCTCTATTTTTGTCTGTTTCTCTCCGTCTATCGTTGTGTGTCTCTCTCTCTTTTTGTCTGTCTCTCTCCGTCTATCGCTGTGTCTCTCTGTCTGCTTCTCTCCGTCTATCGCTCTGTCTCTCTGTCTGCTTCTCTGTTGTTTTATCGCTTGGTCTGTTTCTCTGTTGCTCTGTGTCTATGTCTTTATGTCTCTCTCACACACCCCCACACACACTCTTTCAATGACACGCAATGACTGTATATCGCACAGCAATAGATGAAACAACTTTGACAGACCACGCGGTTGGCTAGCTATATGGTCACAACAAAATGCAAAAAGATAATGAAATTTTAACTCACCCATAGTCGTGGTTGCATTTTAGCAAACAACTGAGACCGGGCAGCCTTAAATGCCGAATATGTTCCTTCGCATAACAAAAAACAAACATCATTTTCATCAGATAGTTCCATATCAGCTGCTTTCACTCTTTTTACTAGAGTCGCAATGGCAATAAAAACACCAGAAAGATTCTCTTGATTGAATGGAACTTGGTACAAGATTCCTCGCAGAAGAGCATCTACAATAACAATTTCAAAATACTAAATAATACATTGCAATGTTTATTAGTGAAGATGTTTCTAAGGCTTAAAAAATGACTCAATTCAATTCTCATTAAAAAGGAACAATGCAATTCCAATTTCTTTTGTATCATAAGTCGTGCAAGAATTGATTTAATTCACAATTCACCACAAAATGCCACAACTCAATTGTCAATTCTTTGGCTATCCTAACTTCAATGAATCAGTTCAATTCAATTTTCCCAAAATTGACAAAATCAATTCTTTATCAATTCCTACCAAAAATTGACTCACATTAATAAATAAAAATAACAATAAACCACAATCCTTAACTTAGCTGCAAGCATTAGCTCAGTTCCTTGATTATTTGTATAGCAAATATCAACTATTTCACTACCGATTTCATTGCTTGTTTGGATGGAATTATTCAAGTCAGGTAGTCATTGAGTTCTGCACTAGAATCAATGTGTTTGAGAAACTAAAGAAACGCTTATTGTTTTGTATTTTATTGAAACCGTCTGCGGGTGAAAAACGCAATCGCTTTGCAGTTTGACCTAAGAGTAGACACACATTCCCTAATATAAAATGTAGTGGTCAGAAATATCATAGATCAAATGTTGAAGAATTTCACTAGCAGAAATACGTTTACATCGCTGCTAACAATTTTTCTTTCATCCATCCTAAATCGGAAAAGAAAAAAAATTGGAAACAGCGCAATCATGCTGCGATTGGTTTTAACCTTTTCGTTAAAACTAAAAGATTTTAATTATAATTATAATGCTGTTGAATATAGAAATCAGTACACTTTGGATAGCCAAAAACATTAGGCACAATAAGAAAGTTTCTCAATAAAATATTTTGAAAAGTAAATAAAATTAAACTGTTGTAAAGGCAACTGTGGTTTAAACTTGACAACTGTCCAATCACAACCCATCAAATTTAGA
Source organism: Watersipora subatra (assembly GCF_963576615.1). NCBI lineage: Eukaryota > Metazoa > Bryozoa > Gymnolaemata > Cheilostomatida > Watersiporidae > Watersipora > Watersipora subatra. Next base: position 26,478,482 of record NC_088717.1, read on the forward strand.
ATTAAAGAAAAGGCTAGCCAAAGTATGACTTCGAATGGCATGACAGAGTTTAGCCCTCTATTGTGTGGGAGAGTATAATAACTGAATAATTAGTAGTTAAAAATGCTACTAATTTTAAACTTGTAGATAACCAATTGATAACCAAATAAGCCTATCAACCTTGGTTTACGGTTTTTATTCTCTCTGATAAATTTGTGAACACTTAAAACAAGACTTACAATATATTGTTATGATCAGCATTAAGTATATTTAGTTGAAAAGTTTTAAACTTTTAGCTAGCTATCAAATTCATTTACGTACATATATGTACATGTACATAAATGTACGTACATGTACGTACACATACGTTTCTCAACTTTTTTTACAAATTGTAAAACATTTCAGATCTCACACACATAGTATTTGTTCAAAAGCGAGATATTTTTCTTACGTTGAATTCCTAAGATAAATAGCTGCTGTTTTTGTCCTACAGTCATCGTATGATGATGTTTTTCTTTTGATTCTTGTATATAGCGCTGAAACAGTCTGCAAAGAGTGTTGACTACGTATCCGTCACACAGCAATGGGTGCTCTTTATAATTCAGTTTACCTGTAAAATTCGGGCTGAAAGATATTTACCATAGCCATGCAACATGTCACGTAGTTACAGTATATCTACAATACATATATATATAAACAACGTGTTATGCAATTATATCTATAAATAGTTGAGGTCGTAAATACATTCGTTTCCTAAAATCACCCAAAGTCAAACTGGCACCAAAATTAGCTCGTACACACTTATAAAAGCAGTTTGAGGGTACAGCTGGGGTGACTGGTGAGGATATAGCCGGGGTGACTGGTGAGGATACAGCTGGGGTGACTGGTGAGGATATAGCCGGGGTGACTGGTGAGGATACAGCTGGGGTGACTGGTGAGGATATAGCTGGGGTGACTGGTGATGATACAGCCGGGGTGACTGGTGAAGATACAGCTGGGGTGACTGGTGAGGATACAGCTGGGGTGACTGGTGAGCATACAGCTGGGGTGACTGGTGAGCATACAGCTGGGGTGACTGGTGAGGATACAGCTGGGGTGACTGGTGAGGATATAACTGGGGTGACTGGTGAGGATACAGCTGGGGTGACTGGTGAAGATACAGCTGGGGTGACTGGTGAGCATACAGCTGGGGTGACTGGTGAGGATACAGCTGGAGTGACTGGTGAGGATACAGCCAGGGTGACTGGTGAGGATACAGCTAGGGTGACTGGTTGCGCAGGTTTTAAACTAACAAATATTTGTTTTTTCCTAATTTCTTTTTATTATAATCTAGAGCTTTAACTTCACATGCATGTCAAGTTAGTTGACTACTACACATATGCTAAAATATATTTAGCTGACTTGAAGTATAAATCAATAATATTATAATATGAAAATTTTGACTGATATAAACAGACAGCTAAATTAAAGTTCTAACTCATAAAAAAAATTTCAGCATTTTGACCTGTGATTACATAAAACTAATAAAATAAAACTTTTGCTCTAAAAGGGAAAACAGACTGATACTAAACTACCTCTAGATGCATACACATGTGAATATTGGTGCATGCAAAGAGGTAGCAAACAGCCATATTGAACAGTAAACAAAACCTCTAAATTATATTACTTATAGTATCTCACACTCAGATAAATCAATTTAATAAGCAAACAAATTTGTCAGGTGCAGGTCTGTGAAAGTCTGGTAGAAATCTCCTATCATGTCAGACGGTTTCATCGTACCACTTTGCATAAGACTCATCATAACATAATTGCGATGAATATATATATATATACATATATATATATATACATATATATACAACCACGAAGCCGAGGTACGTCACAAAGCCATTACCGAATACAAGAAACGCCTTCGGCAGGTCTTACGGAGCCAGCTCAATGCCAAGAACCAAATCATGGCAATAAATACCTACACACTGCCAGTAATAAGATATCCAGCAGGCATAATAAAGTGGACTGAGGAAGCCATCAAAGAAATGGATATAGCAACTCGTAAACTGCTGACCATGCATGGAGCACTCCACCCAAAATCTGATACTACTAGATTGTATCTTGATAGGAAAGATGGCGGTAGGGGACTCAAAAGTGTACAGCAGACAGTAAAAGAGGAGGAGCAAAGCATCAAAGCATATGCAGCCTCCATGGCCATCTCAGATAAGTTGCTAGCTGAATTTCAATCGGCTGCTCTTACAACGGACCTACGCCCTGATGATGAGGAAATTGACTGGCACACGAAACCTCTTCATGGTGCTTACCACCAACAAATACCTAAGGTTGGCGATCTTCACCAGACATATATGTGGCTGAACAAAGGAAACCTAACAGCCAATACAGAGTCGCTAATCATGGCAGCCCAGGAGCAAGTGCTCCCAACAAGGCAACTCCAAACGAAAATCTATCACACTAGAGACGATCCTAGATGCAGACTGTGCAAAGATGCACCTGAGACCATCCAACACATCATCAGTGGATGCAAACAGCTAGCAGGGAACGCATACACTGAGCGGCATAATCATGTCGCAGGTGTTGTGTATAGAAGTCTATGTGATGAGTATGGCCTTAATAAACCACAACACTGGTGGGAAGCTCCTGGTAAGGTCAATGAAAATGACCGGGCTAAGATCCTCTGGGACTTCTACATCCAAACTGACAAGCATGTCCTGGCAAACCAACCAGATATAGTGGTGGTAGACAAGGAGAACAAGAGGGCTACTATAATAGATATAGCAGTACCAAATGACTACAATATAGCCAGCAAAGAAAAAGAAAAGGTAGAGAAATATCTCCCTCTTGGAGAAGAAATTGAAAAATGCTGGAATGTAAGAACAACTGTAATCCCAGTAGTTATTGGGGCACTGGGCACAATAACACCGGCGCATAAAATGTGGCTTGCCCAAATACCAACAGCAATCAACTCAGGTGAGTTGCAGAAAAGTGCGCTATTGGGAACAGCTAAGATCTTGAGGCGAGTGCTCAAACTCCCAGGTCTCTGGTAGGAGACCCGAGTTAGAGCAGAATTTACCACCCATACGGGGTATCCGAGGTGAGGAAACAATTTATATATATATATATATATATATATGTATTTAGTAGAGGGATTGACTAACCAAGCTTTTTAGCAATTATTATTTGTTGAGTTAAGCAAGATTCGGAACATTGGTCTATGTATGGTTTCATGAATCTGTGGCCAATAATATCATCTACCATCTGGTTGACAAGGTGCGCTCCTTCCTTTGGAATATTCTTAACAGACTCCTTTAGCCTACTCTCTGTCTACAAAGGAGTAAAAGTAGAAAGGTTTATAAAATGAGATTCATAAAAAGATGGTAGACCTACTCCTAATATTATAATAAGCACCAATGAGCTCATTGAAATATTTAATGTTTTACTTCATCGTGTATTTGTCTTTTTGCTATTGTTAATGAGGAGTACATGTTTTCTATATTCTAACAGTTATTAAAAAACGTAATAGTAATCTTGGTGAAAATAATAACATTTTTTTAAAGTAGAAAATTATCTACCAGCTAGGTAGTCATATTATATTCTTTTAAAAGAGCGAGGATATTATGGCCACACATTAGTTTGTGTCTCTTCAATTATGTCAATTGAAGATAATTGAATTGTCGCTTCAATTGTCTCTTCGATAAATGGTGACTAGCCTTTTACAGCTGCTGATGCTGGACAGTCTCGTGTTATGAACGTATTACTTGTCAAATATGTCACCTGTCAAACATGTCACCTGTTAAACATGTCACCTGGTAAATGTTTCACATGTTAAACATGTCACCGGTTAGACATTTTACCTGTTAAACATCCCACCTGTTAAACATGTCACTTGTTAAACATGTCACCTGTTAAACATTGTACCTGTTAAACATGTCACATGTTAAACATGTCAGCTGTTAAACATGTCACCTATTAAACATGTCACCTGTTAAACATGTCACCTGTTAAATGTGTCACCTGTTAATCATGCCACCTGGTAACCTTGCTACCTGTTAACCATTCCACCTGTTGAATTTTTTACCTGTTAAAATTGTCACTTGTTAAACAAGTCACCGGTTGAACATGTCACCAATCAAACAAGTCGCATGCTAAACGTGTCGAAATTTTAAATTTTGGAATTTTCAAAATTACTAACTTATTACAGAACACTCAAACAGATCGCTTTGACAACTCTAATCCTAGTAACAACAATAAATGTTCTTGATGATCAACTGCAGAAAATTGTTTTTTTTTGGACTTCAATAGTGCGAGTTGCAAATACTATAATACTTGATTAACTGTTGTTTCCTTTTTATAATATGTAAAATAACAATTATCAATTAGTATTTAAACTGATGCATAAATAATTAACAACTAAACAATGTTTTGCCCAGAAGCTGGTTATTCGACACATATTTTAAACTGTTTTTTAGGAATGAAGTTTGCTTCTAATTTCGCAGTTTATTTTGCACAATTTGTCCTATAAAGCTTCTGCCAATACTGTACCAGGTTTGATGGTCTGAATGAAGATGATAGGGGTCTGATGTTTGAGATAAAAATAACAGAAAAACACAAGGTAATATCATACAATTACTTACTTTGATACTCTATTAGCCCATACAGATACTCACTTTGATATTCTATTACCTCATACAGATACTCACTTTAATACTCTATTACCTCATACAGATACTCACTTTGATACTCTATTACCTCATACAGATACTCACTTTGATACTCTATTACCTCATACAGATACTTACTTTGATACTCTATTACCTCATACAGATACTCACTTTGATACTCTATTACTTCATACAGATACTCACTTTGATACTCTATTACCTCATACCGATGCTCACTTTAATACTCTATTACCTCATACAGATACTCACTTTGATACTCTATTACCTCATACAGATACTCACTTTGATACTCTATTACCTGATACAGATACTAACTTTGATACTCTATTACCTCATACAGATACTCACTTTGATACTCTATTACCTCATGCAGATACTCACTTTGATACTCTATTACCTCATACAGATACTCACTTTGATCCTCTATTACCTCATACAGATACTCACTTTGATACTCTATTACCTCATACAGTTACTCACTTTAATACTTTATTACCTCATGCAGATACTCACTTTGATACTCTGGTATTTTATTCGTATACTCACTTTGATACTCTATTACCTCATACAGATACTCACTTTGATACTCTATTACCTCAGGCAGATACTCACTTTGATACTCTATTACTTCATACATATACTCACTTTGATACTTCTAGTTCCCCGCGTTCGGTTTCCCGAACAAAAGGTGAGACTCCAAATGTCAACCTATAATATTTACAAGTATTGTGATTGGTTGTTGTGTATGCTAAAGCCGTGGTCACACGGGCACCGAACCGAACTAAATGACGCAAAACGACGTCGTTTTCAGCTCTAAAAAGTTCGGCTGAGGACATTTCTGGCCGAAACGAACTATTTCGGTACTGCTCGAAATTTCGTGCCTAACCCTTGCTCTTATTGGCTGGTTAAAATTCTAGAATTCTAGCGAGCACGCGTCACATTTCTTCTTACGTGCGTGTGTGTGGGTAAAGTTAAAAAAGAAATGGGACGATACTTTTATTTCGTTAAATAAACAACATGAAGCAATTTACGACAAGGTTCACCCGGACTTGTGATTGGGTTGCATAAATGTAAGATGTTGCACTTAAGTTTTGCATAACTGTAAGGGAATGGTTGTGATTTTCTTTCGTGTAGAATATAAGTAATGTGTCATATTCATCCTGATGAACTATCGTTGACTGATTTATTTATGTAAAACCACAGTACTATGATAAAGAATGTTTTTGTTTGTTATGTACTCAGCATAGAAAAACATTCATATGTTAATAAAAAAAATATAATTATGTTGATGGGAAGGGTTAGCAAAATATTTGTATCGAGTGATTTATTTTAAGCAGCCGAACGATCTTCTGATAAATCTGCTGTGTAATTATAATTTATAATTGTTCCTCAGTTTTTTTGTTTACAATAGAAATATTTAACTCAAATACATAACAACTACTAATGAAACCGTGTCCTGTCTCTATACGTATGGTATCTAGGAAGCGAAGTTACTTCGGTGGCCGTGTGACATGTGCCACGAACCGAACCCGCCTCCGAACCGAACCGATCCTACGTCGGTTCGGTGCTCGCGTGACCACGCCTTAACATGAACAGTTTGACTCTAACCCATAATTGTGTAATGACATACTTTCACGGACACTTTTTTATTACTCAAAACGTAAAACTGATAAATTTCGAGTCTCAGACATGTATCGCCGTATTGTAACTCACACTTATAGTGTATAAGCAAGGTGATGGTCATAAATGCAAAGTCATGGTAGGGTGCTTGTTTTAAAGCATTTAAAGGCAGCAGAAACCAACCCACTCTGACCCGCTACATGAGCACTCACTTTAGGTTATCTTCCCAAGCTTGTTGAAGTTTCAAGTACAAAGTAGTTTTTGTAGCAAGTTTATTCATTTGCTGAAGTATTATTGTCTACTTACATAGCTGCTAATTGGACAGTTTCCTCTAGTAGACTCATACTCCGCACACGCTAAATAATACGCATCCACAAATTCCCTGCACATTCGAGTTTTTCTAGCTGTTGCCATACATTTTGAGTCTCTGAACAAGATGGCTCCATTAACAGCTGTTCTTATGAGGCTTTTCATTGCTTCAGTTGGGTTGAGAAGTAGCCAGTTAGTCAGGAAACAGCATTTTACGAGGTCTGCGCACCAAATAACATTATAAAAAAATTTGCAAGTTTTTTTTATCACTATCTTTTTGTTAATATACCTACAGTATGGTGTACAGACTGCAAATATATCATGAACAATTCTTTTTCATCTATCTATCATATTCTAGAACTCTGATCTTCTAATCTTGCTTTAGACTGTCGCACTGTAGAAACCGTGTATGTGGCAATAGAAGGACTTTGTAAAAGATTACTTGTTAAGGGTCTTGAACTCTTGATTGTTCAGTTTAGGTAGTCTGACACACCACCACTGCTACTATTCCAATGAATTCCACAGTGTCAAATTGATCTTTACTATCACAAGAGCGATGTTCCGACATGTATATTCTCACGTTACGAAAGAGTAATGGGAGCAGACTCCCTTCTCCTTATTTAATGTGCAAAATCAGGTCTACTTCTAGCAATGACAGGTTCAATGTACATTCCTAAAACTTTTTATCAGTATAAATCTGCCACAAATTTTTCTTATTAGAAACTTCAGGACTCGTCTTCCCTTGTACCAAAAATAATTGTTCTCACAGGATGCGTTCATGGATTTTTATTGTGCAGGCAGTAAAACAATTAGCATTGAAATTTAAAGATATCTCAAGCTAGAATAATATAAAAATAAAATTTAAAATTTAGTTTTCTCTTCATTTTATCTAACCTTTTGTTGTATTTATCACTATATTTTGTTGGAACATCAGATAAACACCTTGCTTATGCCCTGACAGAGCTTTCATAATAGCATTAGTGCTAGAATTAATACACTCGGGTTAAAATATTTCCTAGTTTCAGTTATCTTTTAATAGTGAAAATATTTTTTTTTAAATATAAACTAGATTTTAATTGACTCTTTAGAATGCGTCTGTTTCAATACCGCTTTTTCTTTTTAACTGAAAGTGATCAATTGTTTTAGCTCTAAAACATTACTGATGCTAGACCCCCTACTATGAGCCTTTGCTAGACCCTACACTATGAGCCCTTGCTAGACCCCACATTATGAACCCTGGCCAATGAGAGATAACTAACCTTTTATTGTTGTCAAAAAACACTCAGCCAACTCCGGCCTCCTAATATGTAAATTAACTTGACAGTAGATGGAGTCAACCTGGTCTTGTCTTGAACTGCTGCTTTCGTATTTGCTATTCAGAAAGTCTGGGTCTCCTGTAAGAAGATATAGTGATACAGTTTATATATATATAGTGTAATTTATGCAGAGATTTTGCTTTTTAGGTACATAGACATAGGCAGCAGTAAAGGTATCCCAACCGTAAAAAAAACCTGTTTGCTGGTGTCTGCATTAGATCTTGGAAATACCGTTCTAGTCTCTGCGTAATACATAAGCTAGTACGCTGGCAGTCTCGGGCACCGTGAGAAATAATCATGTGACTATATGCACAATTACTCCAGATTGTGGCAAAGTGGTTGTGTGTTGTAGCGGTTATTGTGTTGGTACTTGAGGCTGAAAATTGGAGTTCAAATCTAGTGTGATTTGTTATTTTTTCACAAACCTTCACGTATGGCCTCGATTTAACGAGCAGACAGACGTGGCTCATATTATAAAAAGATGTAATTTTATTTCAAGGTCGTATACGCGTGTTAACATCATAAAATGTCAAAAAATGTCAAAAAGAACAAATATTCCTACAAAAACTAATTTTTTAATTCATTTACCAGTTCAAAAGTTTTCGATAACTTTTCAATCAATATCGTAAGTAATTAAACTGCATTAAAACAAATGCATTATTAAAAACAGTGCAAAAAAATTAAATCTAAAAATTAAACTGTATTCTAAAACTAAATTTATAAAGTAATAACCTATAATCTACTATCTAATAACCTACTATTGTAAAATTTACAATTTACTCTATTTAATAGAGTCAATAGTAATTAAAGGATACTGACCCATTTTAAAGGCCATGTTGTCATAGGCCAGCTGATCATCTTCAGCAGCTAGATAGGAAAAGCTGCGCAGGTCTACATTGACTAGGTCCGACACCAATCGGTAGAGCAGCTCACGGAGTTCCCAAGGTGTCCCTTTATCGCCTGGTTTAGTTATTGACCTTGACGGTGGAAGTGTTGGCTCGCAATCATCTTCCTGCGGTATTATGTAACTCAAGTAGGTTTACTTTATTATTCATCAATCGAAGCAACATTTCATTCAACTTTGCAGTTGTTAGACCATAAACAGCTAACGGAGTAACAAAGTATACAGATACCGTGATAGCAGAATTGTCAAGAGTTTGGTATTATAATAAAATGTACTATATAATATAATATAGTAATACCTAAAATAATTTGATGTATTATAGTATAAATGTTATGTAACATAGCTTAGCATAACATAATTTTATATAGCAATAGTGCAATGTAACATAATATAGCAAAATATAATATTAATATTACATTATATAATATAATGTTAATATTATATTATATAATATAATATTAATATTACATTATATAATGTATTACAATGTAATATAATGTAGCAAAAAATTATAGAATAAAATTATAGAATACCAGTAGAAAAATATACAGAAATATATAATTTAGATAAATAGAATATAAAGTATTCTAATTATATTCTATATAATTTATGGAATACAAATTTACTTATATAGAATATGAATAGAATCATATAAAAACTTATAGTAGTTTTAGTAGGATATAAACTTCTGTAATGCGATGTAATATGGTATAATATAATGTAATTGAACTTAATATAAGTAATATGATTTAGCATAATATGTTGTAATGTGACACAATATATTTAGGTGCAATATAATAATATATAATATACATGTATATTATATTTTGTTATATTATATATTACATTATATATAGTATAATATACATGTAATGTATATTATACTATATATAAAATAGAATAAAATAAAACTTATTATAGTACAACACAATGTAATGTAAGATAATATAACAAAATGTAATGTTACACGAAATAATATAATATATTATTTACATACACAACATATCATAAATATGAAATAATATGGTATAGCATTATGCAATTGGCTAGATAATCTTAAAATATGTTTTATTGCATTGCATAGTGTTTTACATAATATAATACATTGTAAGACGATACCGGAGTATGTTATATTACAGTAAACTACATTATTTTATGTTAAAAATAGGAAGAACAAAAAGAGTCCCTTCAATGCAATTTTATTAGTTTTAATTGGAATTTTTATGTATTTTAAATATGTCAGTCTGTTTGAGTTTTTACAATACAAAACTGGTTAATATACACTTTTGTTGAATTTTAGCTAAATTAACAAGCTAACTTTTTTACATCAAATAAAGGGTTTATTTGTTGACAATCAGATGTTTTCTTATAAATAAAAACAACTCGTGCTAGATTAAGGAGCCTTGAGATGTCATGGCTTTAATTTTAACTTACTCAAAGCAATCTGTGTTTGAATGACTTTAAATTAGAGTTACTCAAGGCAATATGTGATTGAATGACTTTAAATTAGATTTACTCAAGGCAATATGTGTTTGAATGACTTTAAATTAGATTTACTCAAGGCAATCTGTGTTTGAATGACTTTAAATTAGAGTTACTCAAGGCAATCTGTGTTTGAATGACTTTAAATTAGAGTTACTCAAGCAATATGTGTTTGAATGATTTTAAATTAGAGTTACTCAGACAATCTGTGTTTGAATGACTTTAAATTAGATTTACTCAAGGCAATCTGTGTTTGAATGACTTTAAATTAGAGTTACTCAAGGCAATCTGTGTTTGAATGACTTTCAATTAGAGTTACTCAATGCAATCTTTGTTTGAATGATTAAGGAAAGAATCAGCACTCACTGTTGGTCTTGAGAGTCCTAGAGTTTGCTCATCATCCTATAGAATGAAAAAAATTAGCACAGTTCATACTTTATCTAACACTAGCATTCTAATTTAGAGGCTGATTCATTAAACTTTTTGTTTATGACTACAGTATAGCGTTTAAAAGAGGTTTTACAACAACAAGTCCATTTTGACACCATGAGGTGTGACACCAACAAGTCCATTTTGACACCAAGAGGTGCGACACCACCAAGTCTATTTTGACACCACGTGTGACACCAAAAAACCACTTTGACACTAGGTGTGACACCAACAAGTTCACTTTGACACCAACAAGTCCATTTTGACACCAGGAGGTGTGACACCAATAAGTCCATTTTGATACCAGGAGGTGTGACACCAGCAAGTCCATTTTGACACCAGTAGGTGTAATACCAACAAGTTATTTTGACACCAGGAGATGTGACACCAACAAGTCCATTTTGACACCAGAATGTGTGACACCAACAAGGCCATTTGACTCCAGGAGGTGTGACACCAAACATTTGAGGAAAACAATAATTCAGAGATTGCTATGGAATACTATAGCGCTTTATAGAAATATTATCTGCACTTGCACACCATACACAATCACTATGAAAACTTGATAATTATGTTTACCTATAAATATCAATCTCAATGTTGGTCTGTCTTTAGTCGGCCTGCCTGATCAATTATAGCAATACAGTTTCAAGTGAGAATGAAAAATCTGTTGCGCGCTGGATCATAGTGTAACTTTAAACCTCCAGTTCTGCAGACAGGAATTTACCAATACGCTATGCCAGCTATGGCCAAATGTCGGATCTAGATCCGGATGTGGATCTTTGTAGTCTTTTTGTGGATCTTTCAAGATGGCTTTTTAAAAATATTTTTAATGTTTTTTTTTAATTTGGTTTTAAAAAGATTTTTAAAAAATTTTGTAAATGCATTGTTTTCAGCAATAAATTTTGTGAAAAAACAATCATAGCGTACGACTTACAAATACTCTTGTTCATGAATTTTGAGATGTGCTGTCAGTAGCAGGAAACCGCTTTTTGATAGTATTATAAAATCAAAGCCCACTCATCATTTTTCTCACTGATATCAGACATATTTATTACAGCACATTCATTCTGTAACTTTTAGTCAACTTATGTAGGACGTATAAATAAACAAAGTTTTTTTTTAAATCGTATTTGACGTTTTGTTGCAAGATGTACACAAATAGTTGCATGTTTATGTATTGTAAAAAAAGAAAAATGCAGATCTTCAGCTTGTTGTGGATCTTTAATTTGTCAGATTTGGCTGTAGCGGATCATGGCCAAAATCATTTGGCCATCCCTGCACTATGCTGTCCTACTGCCTATACTATTTAGTAAATTGGGCACATATTTAATACACATGCCATTAACTTCATGGCTTCACGCTTAACACTGCAGTTAGCGTTACGTGTGAAACAATACGAGAAGAAAAATGTGTGCGAATACATAAAGAAAAATGTTTTAACTCACATTGCTAACAAGACTATTACAATCAGCAAATGCAGTATGAATTGCAAAAAAATAAACACAGTACACAGAACTACCTACGGTACACAGAAATAAACACAGTACATACAAATAAACACCATAAGCAGAAATACACACCATAAACAGAAATAAACAAAACACGTTCATTTAGAAATTCGAATGGTAGATGTTGTATATATTGAATGCAAATAAATTTTCTATGCAAAAACTTATTTCTTACTCGTGCAATGATGGGAATTCAACTAATCTTACATATTTTAAATAATTCACTTTCTTACAGTGTTAAGCTCCATGCAAAACAAGATCTGTCAAAACATGCTCTGCTTACATTTCAATAAAATAAAAATATTTAATCTATTGCTGAATCATATAGAATTTATTAACTACTATAAATACTGTATATAAATAAAAGAATTAAGTAAACAAACTAATAATTCTTGTTCAGAATTTTCTTTTTTGCAGATATACTAAAGCAGCTAGTTATAGAGTGTACTTATTTGCTAGACTAGTACCCTGGCAGTCCTGTGAGCCGTGAGAGATCTTCAGGCGCAATAACTAATCACACAATTATTTCCTAACATGGTAAGGTGGTGGAGTGTCACTGATAGTGGTGTGCTGGGCAGCTAAGCTGAATGTTGTGAGTTCAAATCCCACATGATGCGATCTTTTTCTAACCTATATCAGTGGTGTTGGACAGAGGGATAAAAAAAGCTCTTAGCAAAGATTGTCAAATAGTCACATACCCATGCCAGTCTGCCTGAGAAGGTCGTCGTCATGGTTAGTGGTTGATCAACAACTTCTTTTTTGGTATGACTAGAAAGAGACATACACATTATTACAGAGTATTTTAATATACTATAAAATAAGAGCGCGTAACATCATGTTCTCATTATTTGTTTATCTTTTATGTTGCTGGCAGGATAACTCTCTTATATACGTATGTCCAACAGTTAGAATTTGTTTGAGGTGGTATCGATGCTAACAAGGTAGTCAAAATGTGAGAATGAGTCAAGGCTATTGATGCTCAGTAGCATATTTTATGGACACTGCAAAAAGTGAAAATTTATATGTATGTTTTTGTCTGGAAAAAATTTGACTTACTTTAAAAATCAAAGGAAGACTCCAAAAAGCTAAAGTTTGAAACGCTACACAACAGGTAGAAGTGATGACATCATTGTTATTTGCTTTGAGTTAGGTATATATTAAAAATGGTTGTCATTGCATTTAAGTTATATTCAAAAGATTTTACGTGACATAAAATGCAACAGTGCATTTTTAGCATTTGTGTTATCACATCATTTAGACGCATTATCTAATTTTTTCAACAATTTTGTTCTTGTCATTGATAAAATGGTAAAGTTACACTGTTTTTGAGAATTCAGAGTATTTCATTATTACATAAAAAATGCCATGAATTTGTTATTAATTGAAAAAAAAGCATACGCTTTAAACTGTAGCAACTTGCATCCTGTCATGGTCAGCCCTCGAATTATGTTTCTGTCTTCACTCTTTCTAGGACTAACTTGTTTGCTAATTATAACAAAAAATGAAATGCAGGTATATCTTAGACCTGAGGCTAAATTGTGCCAAGGGTATCAGCAGACATCGTATTGAATCCCTCATTAGTGAGTGAGGGAGGAGTCTGGTATTGTGAGGTGATGAGTAGGAACTGAAGAAATATTATCTTTAAAACTGTGTTACCAAATGAGTTATTATCGCTAGGGTTAATCAGGTACTTTAGGTGTAGGAGTTGGCAATTGGACACACTCGTGCTAATTAGATTCCAATGAGATACCCTGCACAAATGTAAGTGAATTGTGGTTGTTTTTACCTTTATGTAAGTAAGAACTGAGTTGGATCTATTGACAGAAATTACACATTTATTGATGCGTCATTGGAATCTATAGCCAGAAGTCGTATGTAGAGAGCAGATCTACACAAAAAAGTGACGGATCCAGCGGGGGGATAGAAAAAGGGGGTTGCGAATTAAATTGGCTAGGGGTGTAGATTGAATTGCGTGGAGTTGAATGAGATGTTGGGGTTTGGGGGGAAATTGTGGTGTAGAGTAGGGGGTTGAATTCGAGGGGGTATGGATCCGCTCCCGGCGTAATCGGCGGATTATCTGTGGATGAGTCATCCGATTAGTGGGGGATGAGTCATCCGATTAAACGTGGATTATCGCGGGATTAGTCGGGGGAATCGTTGCGGATTAGTCGGCCGAATCGTCGCGGATTATCGGTGGATTAGTGGGGGGGTGAATATCTGGGACATCGAGGGCTGGTTGGTTTTCCGGAGTGGATCTCGCGGATTATCGAGGAGAGCGAGAGGAGAATGTTATATATTTGGTTGAATGAGAGATAAGTTTTTATTATAAAATATAAACTATAAATGTTACAAAAAATTCAAAATCATTCTGTCATTCGTTTTAAAAAGGAAAGTTTTGGAATACATCTTTCATCAATTTCTGTATCACATCGAAGAACTAAAATAAGAGTTGATTTTCCCAAAGAATTGAGAAACTGAACAGGAAGTAACAAATCTAACCCTTCATTTTTTCCAATATTATCATAAATGAAGGTATCTTTAGGTGTAGTAGAATTTGAAATAGGCTGAAGATTACAGATAAAGTCAATATCTTGAAAATTCGATCCTGGAGGACATTGCAACATTGAAAGAGTAGAGTTATATCCACATAATTCTCCTCTGTAGAATAATTTGAAATCAATTAGAATATCGATTGTGGAATTTTGAACTGAATATTCACATTCAGAATATGTTAGAATTTGTTCCGATGAAGCTGACACTATAGGATTAAGGTATAGGTTTTCTCCATCTGTTTCATCTTCATTTAGTAGTTCTTTACATGCAAATCTGTGATTGCCTGGTAATGGATAACCACAATGAAAGTAGTCTGATGGAAATATTCTTCCACATGTTTCATTATTCTTGTGATATAAAGTAGTTTCTTCGAATGGAAGTAGTAATGAAACTTCAAATTCATTGAGTGTTCTGCTTAAGCAGCTATTCGCATCGGTAACATATTGAATTCTTTGATTTCCATTTATTATTCCCGTAAACCGTAAAATGAGAAATATTATAATGTGCAAATTCATTATAGTCATAGTGTCTTTTTAAAATACTACTCTCTTGACTGAAGTAGGCAAAGAAAATGAATAAAAAGTATGTCGATATAATATATATAGTTCATTCTTCAAAATTATCTTGAAATAGTATACAAAAAAGTTATTCAATTCTGTTTGATGACTCAATCCTTCTTGGAAATGAAGTTAACAAATATAAAGAATTACGCAAAGTCTAACTGTGATGTTTATCAATTCTTCCCATTGATATGTAGGAGTTCACTGAAGTAATGATTTGTAACTTGTTGATCATTGGCTTCTCCTCTCAAATATGGATAAAGTCTTGATTCGGTTAATATTATGTTTGAAGGTGTGTTCCAATCAAGTGAGGATAATAATGATAGTTGGACTTTGTCACTCCTTGGTCCGATTTGAGCAGATTCCAAACACGTTCCAATATCGAGTTCGGCAAAAGTCTCATGAAGTTCTTGTCGAGTCAATCCTTCATTTCCATATCGTACTTGCATTATTCTAATACAATGTTGACATCCTTGAGCTCCCTCGAAGCATCTACACTGACTTTCTAAATATGTTACGAAGCGTTTATAGATATAGAATCCGATAACATAGTAAAAAGTTTCTTCAGTAACTCTTCTGATGAATTTTTTTGTGTTTTTCTTTACAACCACTCTTGATAATTGTCCATCCTTAAGATGAGCTGGAATAAACTCCTCTAGAAATATAACCGACATTGTTTCTGTTTTCTTCGTTTTTGGTTCCTTCACCATCAGAGCTAAATTGAAGAATGGTGGAGAATTCTAGAGGAGTAGACTTAATAACATTCCGAATCTTTTATTATTTTCATCCAACTTTTTTTTCATCTATAATTACATCATCAATTTCATGCTCGATTTCCTCTTCCAGTCTTTCTCCGATTAATGGAAATTGTGCTATATGAAGGAGTCTTCTGAAGAGCAGTTGTTTCGTTTCTTCACGTTGTGTAGGATGAGTCATGTAGTGCCGAATTCTATTCCAAAGCATGGTTTCAAAAATCTTTTCTTCCATCGTTTTAAAATCGATCGCGATAAATCTGTTAATCCATTCTAAATCAACCTCTTTTCCAATTTTACCTTCTCGAATGGTAGCTTCAAGATCAACCCATTCAAAGATCATCTTCAAATCTGAGGGTGTTATCAATATTTCTTTTACAGATATTGTTGATTCCAAACATTCCCTGCATTCCATCGCACTGCAGACACAGTTGGACTTTAATCTTTTCAATGACACAACTTTTCTAAAAGCAGCTGTTCCTAGAATGTAGTATAAACATTCCTCGGTGAGATGTGTACGAATTTGTTCATTTTCGTCAAGTTGAACCAAGATGTTATCCGGGATTATTTCTGCAACCTCGAATGGAACAAAATCTTTAATCAGAATGTTTTGAGCCATGTTACTATGAGAAAGTCTACATTCGAAATGATTTTACATTGGATAGTATATTGAATTTATATGAGCTTAGCTATATATTATTGATATTGTATATACGAAAAGAAGAGTCAATGAAGAAAATAAAATTTTATAGTAATAATACATCGTGGAGCAAAACTCTACTATCATATATACTTAGCAACAAAATCACTTCTAAAAATTATGCTAAAATATATTCTGTGCTCACTCCATCGTTACATACTCTTCTTTTTGAATAAAAATATGTTAATCCTGTTCTAAGTTGAGTGTATGAGAACACTCTATTGTCTTTTTTTACAAAGCCTTTGTTTATCCCTTCCTTAGGAAATCTTGATTGTAATACTTTTAAAAAAGTGTCTTTTGTAAAACTATTCGTAGTTTTACTTAATCCTTTACTGCTATGCTTTGTAGAATGAGTTTCATCATTCCAGCAAAAGTAAGTCTTAGAATTTAAGGCTACTATTCCATGACCTGAAAATTCTACTTTGAATAAACCAGGAGTCCTTATATCATATTGATATACTTCTTTGCAACAATTTTGTAATTCCCACAACTTTGTAGGATCAGATTTACAGAGTTGGAAATCATCCGCGTGTCGTTCGCAATACATCCTAGGAAACCATTTTCCATATTCTTTGTAGTATATATCAGCGATCTCTTTTCTAACGATATTATCCATAGGTGCTGAAAGAGCCATGTAGGCACTATCTGTATCCATCGCCACATACTGGAAGTCCTTTCTGTCGAAGTATCTAAAATAAAAAAAATTTCAATCCTTAATTCTTGTTATCTTAGTTTTATAATACTCTCATTTCAAAAATTTATCATTCAAATGTTTACCATTATACATATTTTTTCTAGAAGATACAAATGAGATTACTTACCTATCCATGAAGTCATAGTAGAACTCCAACATCCGAAGTTTAGCCAGTTGTAATATGGAGAATCCGATAT
The DNA here is from genome assembly GCF_963576615.1 of Watersipora subatra. NCBI lineage: Eukaryota > Metazoa > Bryozoa > Gymnolaemata > Cheilostomatida > Watersiporidae > Watersipora > Watersipora subatra. The sequence continues at coordinate 26,496,179 of NC_088717.1, forward strand.
GTACAGGTATATCCATCGTCATCTGAATAAATATATATATACAGTCTTATTAGATTCCTTTACATATATTACTCCAAGTAAATTTTTTATTATGATTCAATTATATCAATAAGATAATAAATATATACTACTAACCGAAGACTTGTGTTGAGTCAACTCATAGAAGCTATCATCGATTTCCTCCAAAGATTCAAATCTGTGTGATCGTATTCTCAAGGATGCTTCATAATCTCCTTGAATATACTTGACATTTCGATGTTTTAATTTCTCAGTGATTGTTTTCCCGTACGATGAATTTCCAATGAGTTTATTGGTTGTGGCTATCAACTCTTGGTCAGGATCTTTGTCACCAGCTCTTCTAGCATTTGAGACAGATTCTCCAAATGACTTGAAAACTCTTCTAGGAGTGTATTCTATGAGTTGATATATTTTGGTTATAATCATCCCATGATTAAGATACCATTTTGCTAAAGTGGTGAGTAGCAAAATTTTTTGTCCAAACATACTCCCCACCAAAGTTCGTTGTTCTTGAGGTAGCATTCCTTCCTTTTCAGCAAATTCTTTCATACTTTCACTAAGATGATTTCTATTCAAAGATGTATTCTTGAAAATGGGGCTCATTTCTGAAAACTTTTCGTATAAGTTTTCAGGAACAGATATATCGCATTCAATGAATCCATATATCTCCCCTTTTATAATCTGCTGAATAATCTCATCCTCGGTGGCAAAGGAATTGGAAGGATAAAACTCTTCGTTGAAGATACTAATAAAGTTCTTAATCTCGGTGTTATCCTCAATCATCTTGTCCCATTCACACTCCCAGTTTCTTACTAAACGATATCCAAGTTCTTTAACATATTCTTCCTTCTTTTTCGTTTCCTCCAGAACTTCACTCATGGGTCGATTCTTATATGGATGTATACTTATTCCTTTGGTCTTGTTACAGTTATGTCCATGCCAGAAACATCCATGAAATTGAAACACTGTATTCGATTCTTCACAATATCCATCAACAGGAAGATTATGTTGTCCAATTCTAAATTCTTTATCATTGTTTTCATGTAAGATTTGAATATTGTCCTTCCAAGTCAAAAATTGTAACCATCCATGAGCAGCCTTGCTATTTTTTCGAGGATGAGTGTATGCAAATCCATTTTCGAATCGCCTTATTCTAGGGTTTCCAGTAGGCATTTCTTGCATCATACTCCACAAATATAATGCATTTGCATCAACTCCTAGAATAAGTTCACAAAGTTTGGATTCCTTTCCAAACTTTCTTTCTCGAATCAGTGTTTTCTTCGACTCATGAAGTCTGTGAAAAATAATGCTAGGTCCACCTACGATATTGTCCTTGATGGTAAAGTAAATATCTTTATCGTTTTCCTTGATCAGACAGACAGGTTGACAAGTTTTGAAATGATGTGATGAGATTGTCTGATGATGAGAACTCATAGGATGAGGAGGTGAATCTGAAAGTTTCAACATCCATTTTACCGCCAATCCAGGAAGTGAAATGGCGTCTTTCAACATATCGATTCCCATGGTTCTGTAAACTTTTTTTTGTTTTTCTACAGCTTCAACAAATGGTACTACATCGAGATTGTTGTACCATACTAGAAAATCTTTTAACGTTTTCATCTTCTCTTGTTTCCAAATGTTTAAACAGATTTCATAATCAGCATCCGAAATGTGTTCATCTCTCAAAGAACTGTAAAAGCATTCTTTAGGTGGTAGAAACGGTTGTTTCAACTTCTCAAGATCATCCATATATTCATAAGGATAGAATCCTTTTTGTTGAGAACATTTGAAAGCTTTGAGATACTTTGCATAGGAAAATCCTGGAGCAATGAAGTTGGAAATATCCAAGAATTTGAATCTTCTTGATTGAATACAGCTCATCTTGTTTGTTCTTTTCACTACAAAATCAAAATCTTCATCTTCTGTGTCTTGAAGACATCGAAGTAGAGGTCCTTTCATCACATTCAGGTCGTAGTTTTGTGAATTAAATCCTAGAATCGGAATACATGAGATGAATTTGTCGAAACGTTCAAATAAATGACGAAATCCCTCTCTTGAATGGTATACTCGAGGATTGGAAAATTTGCAGAATTTAAATCTTTCTTCAACTTTTCCTTGCTTTTCAGCTTTTGCCTTCATCATCTGTCTAATGTAGTAAAGTTTTTTTTCAAGGATATCCCGGGCTTCATCAGCAATTTGGGAAATATACTGAACAAAAAAAGATATACAAGAATCAGTATCTCCCTCACTTACAAAACACTTTGGATCCTTAAATCCGGGTACATTTGAACAAACTGATATACTCATCAATTCGTGTCTCGATGTGAATGTAACCGAATTGGAATTTGGTGGAAGGTCGGATTTTGGAAGATAACACTCGATATCATAGGTGATTAAAAAAGGATAATAAGTATCTTCCTCAGCCACGGATATTCCTATCTCTCGTTTCAGTTGTTCGAAAATTGTAGGTGTTGCCTTAAACTTTCCTCCTTCGAAGATGAAGTTTGTTACTGTTTCTTGACTACATTTATGTCTCTTGAAATTTCCTCTTTTTGTAAAGCTCACTTCACAGGAAGGACAACTAAACCCTTTAGTATAAGCATTAACATCCTTGATGAAACTGAAATGAGAGTTCTGCAAATCGAGGAAGAGTTCCTTTCCCTCTTTTTGGGTCGATGTCCAGATGACTGTTGAGGTTTTATCAGCATTCAGAGATAATACGGTTATACGGATGTCAAAACACTTCTCAAGAGAAATTAAGTCTCCTAACTCAATTCCAGGAAAATTCTTCATCAGATCTTTGGAGGATGAGGAAGGAGAAGAAATGTGTTTCGAGTACTTCTGAAATAGCATCTTCACAAGTTGCTGTTTTGTTCTTTGTCTGGTGCAACTACATCGCTTTGAACACTCACACATCTCCTTCAATGCTAAACATCTGAAGAAACAGAGATTGTCTGTGTAAGGAGTGCAGCTCATAGTGATTACATGTCGATTGTTAAGAATGTGAGACGGAAGATCTGAAGCCACTCCTATTTGCCCCATTCCAATCAATTTATAGAAATAGAATGAAATATTGGTAATTACATTCAATTTCCAAGCTGTATTCGGGCGTTCTCGAATCGCTATAGCAGCAAGATCTTGTCTTGTCAATTCTTCAAAAAAATTCTGTAGTTCCTGTCTTGTTGTAATCAGTTTTGCTTTTTTGAAAATTGTAGCATTATTCGATGAAGCATGAAAATATCTTAATTCTCCTGAGGCTTTATGTTCAAGAATGCATCCCACACTACAATTTAATTTAGCTCTTGTTTGTAACCCATTCCAAGTTGTCAACATTTCGTTCCATATTCTTTCCGAATGGTTTGGAGTTGGAAGTTCTGCTTGAGGAATATTTCCATTCCATAAATTTACGTTTAACGTTTCAACAACTCTTCCTCGTCGTCTTTTTGTTTTCATAGCATTCCAATGTCTTCTTATTAACTCATCCCATGCCTCATCATCATTAACAGGAATGATATCCTGATTAACTTGTTCTCTTTCATTTTCGATAGGAACGATGGGCTCGACTCTATCATTAATACCAACTAAATTGTCATCATCAGCGTCCACTTCATTTTCGTTTCTTTCGATTTGATTTGTAGGTTGATCAGATAAATATCTATTTTCTTCGATTTCATTTGTATTTTCTTCTTCTGATACATCTGATTCATCGGATTCATCATCAGCAAGATTTCGAGTAATAGGAGTTACTGTTATCTTAGATCGTCTAAGATCTCCTCTTCCAATTTGAGTTGAAGCAGAACGAAATGAAGAATGATGAGAAACAATCTTTACTTTTTCGAAAATGAAAGGGGGATTGGAAACTTGTATAATAATCGAGGCATCATCATCATCATCATATTCGTGATATTGTTCCGAAGAATCATTAGTTGATGTTGTAAACGATTCTGAACTTTCATTCGATTGGAGATGAATGTGTTTAACATGTCTTTTGAGGATTGATTTTTTGTTAAATGAAGTCGAACATTCTAAGCAGATATATTTATTAGCTGAAACGGATGATACACTTCTTTCCCTACTTCTACTTCTTTCTCTATTATCAATTGAAGTGGAAGGAGCAGAATTTTCCGATGAAATTAAATTACGCTCTCGTGAAAGCTTGAACATCTTTGAGGAAGATTTCCAGCTGCCAAGAATTAAAAATCTCATTTTACTATTCTCTCTACATTTATTCATTCATTAAAAGTTTTTTCCACCAATTATTGTAAATCAACTCACCTCATCAGATTTGCTCCAGTCTCCTTCTGAATGGGAAGATGCCGGATACATTTCCTTGATGTATTCAAATTTCGGAAATATATAATCCAGTGAAACAGAGATAATCCAAAGTTCTGAGAGAAGATTATACATAGATATCCAAATTGTAGAATTAATCCAAACTTTTGTGAGATATATAATCCAGTTAGTTCGGAGAAATATAATCCAGTGAAACAGAGATAATATAAAATTCTGAGAGAAGATTATACATAGATATCCAAATTGTAGAATTAATCCAAACTTTTGTGCGATATATAATCCAGTTAGTTCGGAGAAATATAATCCAAAGTTCTGAGAGAAGATTATACGTAGATATCCAAATTGTAGAATTAATCCAAACTTTTGTGAGATATATAATCCAGTTAGTTCGGAGAAATATAATCCAAAGTTCTGAGAGAAGATTATACGTAGATATCCAAATTGTAGAATTAATCCAAACTTTTGTGAGATATATAATCCAGTTAGGTAAAGAAATAGTTCGAAGATCTGAGAATTTCATGTATAAAAACTCCAGGAAAAAAGTCTCGATAATGGTGAGCCCATCAAACTTAGCTGTATTTATACTAGTCAAGTTCAAGGAGGTGGAACCCGAACAAAAGTTATAAATCTCTTCTAATCCATCTTGTCTCACTCAACTTTCGTGAAAATTGAATTTCGCGAAAGTGAATTTCGCGAAATTGGATTTCGCGAAATTACACATTATATATATATTATATAGTCAACTTTCGCGAAATTGAATTTCGCGAAAAGTGAATTTCGCGAAATTGGATTTCACGAAATTATATATTATATAGTCAACTTTCGCGAAATTGAATTTCACGAAATTGGATTTCGCGAAATTACACATTATATATTATATAGTCAACTTTCGCGAAATTGAATTTCGCGAAAGTGAATTTCGCGAAATTGGATTTCGCGAAATTATACATTATATATATTATATAGTCAACTTTCGCGAAATTGAATTTCACGAAAAGTGAATTTCGCGAAATCCAATTTCGCGAAATTACACATATATATTATATAGTCAACTTTCGCGAAATTGAATTTCGCGATTTTCAATTTCGCGAAAAGTCTTCTGATATTATGGATGATGCAGCTAAATTTATCAAAACTCATTAATCATTTGATGAGGAGAATTGTATATAACCAGCAGAATTTTACTAAAACGATATCAGTTCTTCATTCAAACTCAGAGAATTAACACACTACACAACTATGGAGGATAATACTCAATCTGGAGTGATAAAACCTGGATCGAATAGTTCAGTGAAGATGACGAAAAAGAGAATTTCACCTGTAACTCTTTCTAACACGACTCCTCCAACGAAGAAGAAGAAATCCAACCAAATCGAAACGAATTTGGAGCAAAGGGCAAAAGATGTGGCAGACAAGTTAAGAACATTAAGTAAGGATACTTTAATGGAGGCAAAATCACTGCAGAAAATGACAGACCTTTCAGTAGGATTGATTATGGAGGTGACAAAAACGGAAGAAGCTCATTCGATCCATGGAGCGTGCTGTATCATTCACTTCAACTATGTGGAAAATGGGATTACTAAATCTACTGCTGTATTTGCTCCAAAACGATTTCTAGATGAATCGCTGTCTTATCCAAGTATTATGGTATATCTTGGATTAAAACCTAAGAGTAATGGACAGGGGAGTTACCATGACTTAAGACGAGTAACAGAAGGAACCTCAACTCCCTTGGACATGAAACGCACTCTAGCCAATCTGAGATCAAAGAGACTTGAAAAACTTATACAACTTTTCGAGACTCGTCATCTCAAGGAGTTCAAAGCACCATCTATTTTCTACTATCACAATGTTGGAACAAGTGAATACAAAGATGCTGAAGGCAAGGTGAATGTGGTACCAACTGTAGCATTTTCAACCAAAGTTGATGGAGAGGAAGTTCAAGGAACTTTAACGATGCCTTCGAGATATGCCCTTTCGTTGAAAGAAAATTATCCGGGTATCATTATATACAAGGGACTAGTAACATCTCACAATACTCGCGAATACTACGATGTAGTAGTCATGGGACATGAAGAAGCAAGCAGATTTTACGAGAGTTCACAATGCAAAAAGGAATCTGCTATCATAGATATTTCCGATGACGATGAGTGAATGATAAACAACTCGATACAAACTTCGTTATAAAGATTGTACATGAACATTTTCTTATGTATATATTCAATGTTTCATTTATACTATATTATCTTTATTGTGTCCTATCTACTTGAACATTTTCATATATTTCAAGTTAAACATAAACTATTTTATTTTTATTGAAACAAAATGATGATGGAAATAATGAATAATACATATAAATATATCTTTTAAAGTGAATAATTTTGTAATAAAACTGATCTTTCATTCAACATATTAATTTCTCCAACAAATTTCAATCTTACATACAAAAAAATACAAAAAAAAACCGAAAATAAATTCCTTAAAATTCTTAACCATTCAAGAGCTTCAACATTACAAAATCATCAAATCTTCAAAAAATAACTTTGTACATAAACACTTTCTCATATACATGTATATTCAATGTTTCAAATATATAACAATCTCCGGAAAATCAACCCCTCGGTGTCCCAGATATTAACCCCCTCACTCATCCGGTAATCTCTCGCTCTCCTCGATAATCCGCGAGATCCACTCCGGAAAACCAACCAGCCCTCGATGTCCCAGATATTCACCCCCCCACTAATCCACCGATAATCCGCGACGATTCGGCCGACTAATCCGCAACGATTCCCCCGACTAATCCCGCGATAATCCACGTTTAATCGGATGACTCATCCCCCACTAATCGGATGACTCATCCACAGATAATCCGCCGATTACGCCGGGAGCGGATCCATACCCCCTCGAATTCAACCCCTTACTCTACACCACAATCTCCCCCCAAACCCCAACATCTCATTCAACTCCACGCAATTCAATCTACACCCCTAGCCAATTTAATTCGCAACCCCCTTTTTCTATCCCCCCGCTGGATCCGTCACTTTTTTGTGTAGATCTGCTCTCTACATACTACTGCCAGAGATCTTTATGAATGACTAGAATGAGGCTCATCAATGCTCAAGATTTTTGTCAATTTCAATACACTATGTTTAATGACAAAAGTCTATGAAACGCATCCGGTGAGTGCAATTATCCTTTTAGGAATATAAATTGTACCTGTCTTTGCTTGTGGTGGACTTACTTTTACACAATAAATAAGGAGTAGTTAGTCTGCTCTTATTCTTCTCCCTTTTCATGAGAACTTGTTAACATCATCAAAGATCTCTCTTATGATGCTGTGGTGACCGATCGACGAGACCAGAGCCGGGTCAAAAAGAGAAGCCGACCCTGAAGCAACCGACGCCATGACAGGGCCATGCCTCAACTCGGCAGACAACACGGCTCCAGGTAACACTTTCGATCAGCCAAAGGTTAGCTGCCGAATCGACCTTGCTACTGAGGGCGGAACTAAGCAGTCATAAAGAGCTGTAAGAGCTGCCGCAGGAGTGACCAACAGCAAAACGCCTGGAAGTCTCTCATTGTGCAGTTTACTGGATGTTCATTGCATCTTGAACTGTACTCTTATATATATATACTAGTTGTGCTACCCAGCGTTGCCAGGGTATTAAAAATCAGCTTATAAACAAGAAGTAATGAGAGTTGCCTGCCACTTTCATTTCCATGGAAACAGCTAAATAATAAATAGTTATTTCTAATAATAATAAATATATAATAAATAGATATTTCTCATCATATATAAAATATTTACATCTAGCTGTCTCCGCTTATATTTTTTGGTTTTTAATAAGTACTTGGCAGCATTAGTAACAGAACGCTACCTGACAGCAGTCATGCATCTGACTTGTTATTATAGCGCATGAGATGTGCTGACATGTAGAAAGAAACAGGCTCTAAAATTGATGAGGAAGCTTGCAAAACACTTTAAATATTTTTGGCAGTAAAAAAGTTAATGAAGGAAGTTATTATACATTTCATTTGCATTGCTCTATTTTTAGATGTAAAATAAAGTATGGAAAGAGTATGCTTCTCTATTGTCAAATAACCTTATTGATAAGACAACTCTAACAAAATTTAACACACGGTTGGTGCAATAGGTTCAATTCAACTATATAGTTTATTTACAAACAAACAAAAATAACATATATGTAAAATAATACTTTCTAACAAACATTCGGTTTAAAACAACCAAAGAACAATTTTTGGAGTCGACCACCATTTTGTGGTGGGGAAACCTCAATATTGCCAATGTCCATGTCCGATGTAATATATTTGGTTTGAGGGTGATCAGCTTCCTGGCTACAAGAAGGCAAGATGTTGCTATCATCAATAACTGTCACGCGAGCTTCGAGGTCAAGGCTTGAGTTGTCTTGTTCGAATGTAACATATTTGGTTTGAGGGTGATCAGCTTCTTGGATACAAGAAGGCAAGATGTTGCTATCGTCAATAACTGTCACGCGAGCTTCAAGGTCAAGGCTTGAGTTGTCTTGTTGTGATTGTTCAATCTTTTCCAACTTCATTTGAGGCCTCAATTTTATTGCAAAGCCTTTCCTGTTACCCTGACCTTTCTTTTTGATAAGGTATTTCTTTTTTCTTTGCTGTTTGGGTTTACCTCTGGGAGCTGTAGAAGCTTTAGCCTTTGTACCCGGGATGTTAAAGAATCTGTAAATATAATGGTGGAGTAATTAATGATTGTCTGTCAATCAGCACAAACTAGTTATGGTACATTTTACTTTAGATGAGAAGAACAGACTCTATCACTGCTGCTGTCATCATTAATAGGCATAGTATTAAATACAGCCCTGAATTATGATAGAGAAGATATGGTAAGATTACACTGCTCTGACAATGCTGGAGTTGTACTTCTCACATCACACGCATTATAATTAGTGTTATCAACCAGAGGAAATAACTTTAGGTGAAGCTGTTGTGTTGTGCACAACGAAAAACTAGCTGCTCTGCATAAGTTAAATTCTATCCGATCATAGACAAGCCTGTGTTCTTACAGAAAGTAAACTATTTACTATAATACAGTTAAGTGTATTCACACGCAGGGTACAGGTACAATTTGTATTATTTTAATTGGTAATTGTAATTATAATAGATATTAGCTGACTTACAGTATCTTCTCAATCAGTGGGACGATGATAATAGCTATCGTAAGAGCTACACCATTTCTCTCAATATAATCACGAACTATCGGTATGATCACTTGAATCAGCATGTGATCGCATGACAGAATCACAAAACAAACAAGAAGAGCCTGAATAAACATGTTTACTGTTACAAGTTTGTTCAGCAAGTGAAATCTGATTGTTTACGTAATGCTGCTTCATGGTTTTGATTGTTAGGGTAAGGATAGGTGGTTGCATTTGAATTGGTGGGAACGTTTCGAAGCAAATTACTGTAAATCCATTAGAAGGAATTAAATTTTGAATGATTTTTTTTCAATGAGAACAAACACTTCCTTATATGCTAGTATAAAGAACACATAAAACATATGTAGACTCATACATCATATAACATAGATACCATCATATAACATAGATACATACATCATATGAGATAGATGCATACATCATATAACATCGATATTTGCATCATACGACATAGATGCATACATCACATGACATAGATGCATACATCATATGACATAGATACCATCATATGACAGATACATGCATCATATGACATAGATATATACATCATATGATATACATGTAGATACATCATATGACATAGATGCATACATCATATGATATAGATACCATTATTTGATACAGATGCATGCATCATATGACATAGATATCATCATATGACATAGGTATGTACATCATGACATAAATGCATACATCATATAACATAGATGCATGCATCACATGACGTAGATACATGCATCATATGACATTGATACCATCATATGATATAGATGAATACATCGTATGACATAGATACCACCATACGACATACACAAAGGTAAAAAGGATAAAACAGAGAAAGTGTAAGGCAAAACTCACCCAGAAAACACCCACCATTCCAGCTATTCACATATTGTGTAATGGACTACATTGAATGAAAAGCATGGTTACACTGACCTTCAAGGAGCTATCCATGCACATTCAAGGAGTTTACAACAATGATAACATTGGACATGGCAAGAGATTATATCTTCGATTATTACTACTTCCTGTTCCGGTATGGATACTCTTCGGTCAGATTTATGCATACATACATACTTCTTACATTTTCATGATTTCAGTGAAGCCTTGAATCAAGTCTTTTGGCTTGGGGAGGCTTTCTAAAGGTTTTGTAAAATCCTCTTCTAGAGAAGGCAAGACAACTCCATGAAAGATCTATGCTGGAGCTAATGAATGAGGGCCTGCAAGAGATGGATTCGCCTATAACTTCTGTTCAGTATTTCACCTGCCCAAATGCTTTCCATAAACATTAGTGTATGGAGGTATGATTCAACTGCTGCTTTACGTGAGCATGGCCGAACAGGTATCTCACTGCCTGTCAAACAAAGTCACTTCACTGACTTGGCCCTCACCCCTCTTCAAATACAAAAAAGGAATGGTAGCAGCCTAATCAGTTGTTCCTCGACTTTATCAAGCTGATCATCAGAGCAAAAGAGTGTTTACACGTGTTTCATATCTTCACCAGCATAAGCATATAATACTACTAGCAAGACTTTACAACAATAGCCGGAGCGATGCTGAAGGAGGATTATTTTCATAGCTTTAGCGAGACTCGACTGACTGTATTATTTTCTGGTAGTTAGAACAATCAGAAATTTCTTTGAGTACCCTGGAATTTGGTTCAGAACTAAGAAACAATTACCACAACCTGAAGAATTAAAAGCTGCTAAATTGCTGATACAAGGTGCGGACCACATTAGTCGCAAAGCAGCAACATAAACTAACAAAACGTAAAAGTAAAACAAATAATAAATATAGAAGGCATGACCAACTGCATCGCTCCTTTATTGAAAGTGTAAGCTAGTAGCCTCAAATCAGAGTTGTTCTTTCTAAAATAAAGTCGGATTAACCAACAGCACAAGGAGTTATCTTACCTTACTTGATATAAGCAGTTACCAACCACCTCTTCTTGCAAATTTTTGAAGCAACAATGATCCATCTTTGCAATAAACAAACTTAGTTAAATAATAGATCTGACGAAAAATTCAAGCAAGGTAGTTCAAGACCAGCTTAACTTTTTCTCATAAAATATATCTAACAATCTACATGTGTTTGATCAACTACCTACGATAGAGAGAGCAAGAGGGGAATGGAGAAAAACAAAGTTTTCCCTATAAAAATACTTTTTTCTTTTTAAAAGCAGTAAATTACTAGAAAAGATATATAAAATTTAAAATTAGATTGGACATAGCAGCAGTGATTTACTAGTAAGTAATGAACAAGGAACATAACAGCAGCCAGTAAAGGTATGTTTGTAGATCGTACATCAAATATTCCATATTTATGGTCAGTTTATCATATAAATCATAGTATCACTTGACTTGCACCTCCTGAGCGCTACTTCATCTTGGCCATCCGCATGGGTGAACAACTCCTGCACATGTTATTTGGTATAATTGCTGAGAACTCTATGGGTTTAAAGTCATCTAGTCTGTGACTACGAACATAATGATAATAATCATGTAGTAAGCTACTGCTGTAGAGCAGTAGAGCTACTTTAATTTGGTATAATTGAGGAGAATTCTAGTAGAGTTAGTAGTAGAGTTACTATTATAGAGACATAGAGCTACTTTATAGAGAAGTAGAGTTCCTATTATAGAGACATAGAGCTACTTTATAGAGAAGTAGAGTTCCTATAATAGAGACATAGAGTTACTATTATAGAGACATAGAGTCCCAAGTATAGAGACATAGAGTTACTATCATAGAGACACAGAGTTACTATTATAGACTAGTAGAGTTCCTATTATAGAGACATAGAGTCCCTAGCATAGAGACATAGAGTTACTATTATAGAGAAGTAGAGTTCCAATTATAGAGACATAGAGTTACTATTATAGAGACATAGAGCTACTTTATAGAGAAGTAGAGTTCCTTTTATAGAGACATAGAGCTACTTTATAGAGAAGTAGAGTTCTTATAATAGAGACATAGAGTTACTATTACAGAGACATAGAGTCCCTAGTATAGAGACATAGAGTTACTATTATAGAGAAGTAGAGTTCCTATTATAGAGACATAGAGTTACTATTATAGAGACATAGAGTTACTATTATAGAGACATAGAGTTCCTATTATAGAGACATAGAATTATTAGTATAGAGACATAGAGTTCCTATTATAGAGACACAGAGTTACTATTATAGACTAGTAGAGTTCCTATTATAGAGACATAGAGTCCCTAGTAGTGCTGGGACGATATTACGATATTTCGGTATATCGTCGATATCACTTTCTGATACCGACCGTACCGAGTGCTTTCTGCCCATATCGAAATATCGGATACCGTCGATATTGGACGATATCGACGATAATATAGATCCATCGGTTTTTTGACGTCATCGCATTGTTTGCAAACGCGCTCGGGCACGAAAAGGCCGCCATCTTTGTAGAAAGCTATCGTCATTCTCTTAATTAATAGTATGTTAGTTAGTAATGTTTAATTTTGCTGATAACAAAATAACAAAAAGCCTCTATTTTCAGGCATATTATCAAATAAAATGAAACCTGTGAAAGTATCTTGAATGCAAGATAGTAGTGAACAATTCATGTTTAGTTTGAGATTATTAGTGTAAAAATTAAAAGAAAATTTACATGAGATGATGACTTCAAATAAATAATGCAGGATAACTTTTACAAAAATAAATTGATTGATACTATATACAAGAGTTCAGGTTTGAAGAATAGGTCTTCTATGAGTATTGATTGTAGCAAGATTAATTGTTATTAATAATTTGATGACTATAATATGGTCTGTACCATCTGACTGTGTAAGTATCGTTGATGTTTTCATGATAAATGGTATTTTTGATGTTGTTTTGATACTACAATAAAAAATTTGCAAACAAAAGCATAACAAACATAATTAATTGCAGAAGCTTTGTGTTTTTAACGATAGAAGTTCTCCATAAAGATGGCGGACAACGATAGAAAGACGTCACGAAAAACGAAGGATATTCCTCTCTACCTATTTGAAACCAGATTCTGCAGAGAATTATACCGGTATACAGATTCATTAGGGAGTTGTTCTTCCATGGCATTTTCTTGACAGACAAGACAACTCCGAATAACATAACCGATATTTCGATATATCGGTTGACTACGCCATCATATCGTATCAAAACGCATTTTTGATATCGTCCCAGCACTAGTCCCTAGTATAGAGACATAGAGTTACTATTATAGAGGAGTAGAGTTCCTATTATAGAGACATAGAGTTACTATTATAGAGACATAGAGCTACTTTATAAAGAAGTAGAGTTCCTATTATAGAGACATAGAGCTACTTTATAGAGAAGTAGAGTTCCTTTAATAGAGACATAGAGTTACTATTATAGAGACAAAGAGTTACTATTATAAAGACATAGAGTTACTATTATAGAGACATAGAGTTACTATTATAGAGTAGTAGAGTTTAGTAGTAGTTTAGTAGTAGAGTTACTATTACAGTCATACTTCGACTTACGAGCTTAATGCGTTCCGAGACTGAGCTTGTATGTCAATTTACTCGCATGTTGGTGCAATTTATTTATATATACAATTAAATATATATTAATTGGTTTCTATACTCTAAAAAATGCAAATAAAACACTCAAAACAAGATATTGTAACAGAAAAAAATATGTTGGTTATTGTCCTAACTTTCCACGTGCTTTCAAAAGGCAACAAATAAAAAACAATGCAAGGAAATGTGATTAATTAAAATGTAAAATTAAATACATACAGTAGCAGCTAACGCTAGCATTTGCCAGGGAGGGAGATATAAGTGTTATTCTTCATTACAACAGTTGAATTTGATAAATTTGGATTTCATCAAAGTCTTAAAAACAAACTTAAAAGCAAACCTAAAAGCAAACTTTCATTTTTTGTAATTAAAATTTCTTCGGCGTTCATAGTTGGAAGTTAGTTTCTCGCTGGTTTGCTAATTTTTCCTTTGTTTCGCTTTCACGACTAGCTGGCCGTTTTAAGATAAACCTATCTAAGGACGTTTGCCTTTGTCGCCCTTTCAACGTGTTGCGATTAGTACAAACACTGGTGTCATCACAAAGGGTTATTGCACGACCACTAGCCAACTTGTCCGAAAGTCTATTTTTATAGATAGCACCGGCCTTTTCACAGAGGCTTTTTCGCCTTTTAACCACCGGCCTTTTCGCCTTTATTGAAACATCGTTTCAGTTACGCTGCCACCGGCCAATTGTTTATCTTTTATTTAATGCCTGAGCAGTCTCTCCATCAGCGGTCGTGAAGATCGCTGCGTCGTTTAGAAACTATAGTTAGTCCTTTTGCAAACTAAATGCCCTGAATATAACCCTTCGGTTTGATAATTGTAGACGTATTTCTGTCATATCGCTGAGATAGATCAACCACGCATACACATTTCGCATATTTTACAATAATTTTCCGTTTAATATCAATTGTTATCATTTGCTTTTTCTTTCCATTGTCTTTCATTTTACTGGCAAACTTTCGGTCTAAACACCGTACTTTTAATTCACATAATTCTGCACTGCAAATTGCGCACAGAAAACACTGTACAAAAGTATAACCTGAGTAGTTGAAAAATACAGAGTGATGCTGTTCTCATAAAACACCTCTGGCATACTTTGCAACTGACTCAAGTGCTCGTATCTCAAACATTGTTTGTATGTTAGTGCTAAAACTTGCTTAAAAGCTGGCTCGTATCTAAAGTTTCTCGTACGTTAGAGCACTCGTAAGTTGAAGTATTACTGTATAGAGAAGAAGAGCTACTATTATAGAGAAGTAGAGTTCCTATTATAGAGTAGTAGAGTTACTATTATAGACGAGTAGAGCTCCTATTATAGAGACATACAGTTAATATTATAGAAAAGTAGAGTTCTTATTATAGAGAAGTATAGATACTGCAGAACTCACATGTCTGGCTGAGCGGATAACTCCATCTGATGGTAGAGCTGTTCGTACAGACGGTTAGAACCAGAACCGTGAATAGCAAACGCGTTAAACTTGTCCACCTTTGGAGGGAAATAGTTGAGAGGTATGTCCGCTTGCCCCTGCCAACTACCTGTGTCAGCACACAATGTCGTAGAATACTTCAGGGGTAGCAGAGTCTGTAATCAAAATCAATGGCGTTAGGTCAGCCTGTCCTAGGACGATTGAGGTAACAACCTGTTCAAAAAAGGTGGAAACTTATTTTTATTTAATAGATTAAGTGAAAAACGACTTTAGATTAATTTAACTTATTAATATTAGATTGTAGGAAAAAAATTATAGTATTTACTGTAAGTACTGGGCAGACACCGAACTCTCTCATGACGAGCTCAACTAACTGGCTTACAATAAGCCTCGACTCTATAACGTTGTACAACCTTGAAATGTCATGCAACTAGACGAACATGCCACTAGTTATCATTTTATAAACAACTTTTAAATATGTTTACCGAGGAGGAGGTACATGCAGTTTGTAAATACTTTTTTGCATTTTATTTGTACTTGTTTCAAGATGACCTTATTACTCTTATTATTACTCTTGTCTGTTTATTTATTGTCACTAATAGTGTTTTATCATGACTAGACACACCCTCCGTGAGAACAACTGCTAATAAATAATGTGCACAGGAGCGAATATTATCTAGTAAATAATGCGTGCAGGAGCGGAAAACTATCTAGTAAATAATGTATACAGGAGCAGATAATTATCCAGTAAATAATGCGTTCAGGAGCGGAAAATTATCCCGTAAATAATGTATACAGGAGCAGATAATTATCCAGTAAATAATGCGTGCAGGAGCGGAAAATTATCCAGTAAATAATGTATACAAGAGCAAATAATTATCCAGTAAATAATGCGTGCAGGAGCAGATAATTATCCAGTAAATAATGCGTTCAGGAGCGGAAAATTATCCCGTAAATAATGTATACAAGAGCAAATAATTATCCAGTAAATAATGCGTGCAGGAGCGGCAAATTATCCAGTAAATAATGTGCGCAGGAGCAGAAAATTATCCAGTAGATAATATATACAGGAGCGGATAATTCTCCAGTAATGAATGCGTGCAGAATTGGATAATTATCCAGTAATTAATGTGTACAGGAGAGGATAATTATCCAGTATATAATGTATACAATAAAATCGATTGATAAAATCGAAGTATCTCAAAGTATTTATTCCTTATGTCTTGCTATCATATCTGAACAGATATGCATTTGTTATTTATTTCTTAGCCCTCCTACCCTACCTGACTTATTGTCACCTATAACTGTATTAGAATTGATTTCCATGATCTTTATGCAGTTGACATTTCAAAGGTGGGTTGTAGCAGAGATGTAATAATAGTGCACCGTCCCACGACCATTGAAGCATATATGGGAGCTCGCTAGTTTCCAAACAAACAGGCCACGCCCACCATTTTTATATAACCTATAATGGAGAGTCAACAAAATTCCCAAACAAAAATACTCCTATTTGCAGTTGCCCTAAAATTCATTGTTGCATTACATACCATATAAAAGAAGACAAAATTTCCTACTAGATGCTATCAATAATTTTATAATTTAAGATAACCTTTTTAAAAGTCAAATCAAAGCACAACTCTTACCTAAATACGCATATACGGTAGCCAAAAATTCTGATATATTTTGCATCTGCAAGTAGCTGGTTTCAGTTTTTAGAGGAGTTATATGTTTTGGTGTCTGTGAATAAACTCTAATTTCTGTTGATAAACAGTCAACAGACATAACAACATAGTGGCTGACAGCAATATTTATTTGAACACTGTAAGTGGATGCCTTTCCTTATAACTGTATGTCTCAGAACTAAGCAAGGTATTTATCATCTCATGCACAGCAGCCAATGCGATTAGGCCTAAAGCATTACCTCGAAAGGTTTTGAGTATTTATTTCAGTGCATTTTGATTACAAAACACAAACAATAGAAATGTATAGCGGAGGGCTGAAATTGAAAAGACAAAAAAACAGCTTCTGTAGCGGATTGCATTTTATTATTATAATTTCGGCACGTTACGGTTTCGTATAGCGAGTCACGTTGACTACTAATAATTATAGTAGCGTGCATGCCTACAGCCTTCTTTGGATTGGCCATGCCGGACAATGACACAAATTATTAGAATCACCAAACAGTAATGTTAACATCTACCCTGAGGAACTCAACATCACTCTTCATACCTTAATTACACTGCTTCCATAAGATAACTTCGCTTTCAACTGCCAACTAATCTAATTAACTAATTAGATTTGTATTAAACCTAAATAGTAGTATCTTAAATTGAGCAATAGAGAAGGATTTACAGCCAAGTATTCTATCCATGTTTATGTCATGTTGACTTAAACGTACATTCTTCAATGTTCCCATTGTCTACAAGGTGTAAAAAATTCACATTTTCGCACAAGTTACACAAGTTATGCAAAAATTGCTAGGAGGTGCGTAGATTATGCATAGGTAATGTATAGATGTTTATGTAGTGTGTAAGTGATGTTTATGTAATGTGTAGGTGATGCATAGATGTGTAGGTAGAAGGTAGGTGATGTGCAGGTGATGTCTAGGTGATGTGCAGGTGTTGTGTAGACGATATGTAGGTAGATTGTAGGTGATGTGTAGGTAGTAGTAGATGATGTAGAGGCGCAGGTAATGTATAGGTAAAGACAATGAATGAACATGTAATATATATGTAATAATATGTAATAAATACAAGAATGTAATAATAGTCTATTTAACATGTATAACATGTATCTCTATATCCTGAAAAGGCTGTGAGTCAAACCTGCTAAGAGTAGAGATCTTTGTGCGACTGCACGTTGAACTGCAGAACCCCATACTCACAAAGCAGCTTTTTATATGTATTACTAGGTGCATATATGAGCTTCAGAATGATTGCATACATGTAAATACTCACGCGCTACCAATTCTAATCATAGACATATAGACCCATATATATCTATGATGCCAATACATTAAACCCTAGAAGATAATATAGGAGCAAGTGCTATCATTCCTGTGTTACCCTAGTCCTGTCAGGGATTGTTGTTTAGCTAGCAAAAGACATGGACAAGTCAGCTGATAAATCTAGCGGAATATTATAAATATAGTCACACAAAAAGAAATATTCTGGCAAGTGTCAGCGGCCCATGCAAGCGTAACAGCAGCAACTGACTGACAATGATTGCGCAAATAAGATGACTCACGGAGAGAATTCGACTTCCAGGTACGTATCATCTTGAGAATTGAGGAAAAATGCCTCGACCACCTCATAATCCCATAAAAAGTCTGTTGGTCCTATAATTACATATAAGTTAATGATAATTAACTATTTCAAACTCGATGTGAGAGACTTTTACAAATCTAAAGATGAGAAAATGTGGGAAATTTGAGTGCTATGAATGAGCAAACAATAAAGCGTCTGTAGCTATCCACAACTATGAGAATTGCACTGTCTTAAGGCATAGTTCAGTAGTAATTTCTGTTGAACCTGCCTGGTGGACATTCTGGGGCTGGAGAATCATTGAAGAATTTTCCGGAAACATTGACACGAACAAAGCTGCTATCAGATAAACTTGAGGGGTGGATACTCAATTTCATAGGACTATGAGAAACTTTCTCACCATTCCAAGGAGAGGCAATGTCATACTCCATAAGCCTTTATAAGGGAATAATAATATTATGATAGACAACAGGAAGTGAATTACATAGTAGTAAAAGTAATTGAGCTAGTGAAACTGTGTGTACAATTCTAAGAAAGCCTAAAATAGTCAGGAAATGGCTCTTACATGATGAAATGAAAGTATCGATGGGCTCAGATAGAAGTCCATTTCTTGCACCCAATTGTCTAGATAGCTCAGACAACTATGGCTATCGAAGGACAAAGACACAAACTATGTACCTTTTGATGACCTTACAACATTTTAAGATTAGAAAATCCTAAAGTATATATTTGAATGTTAACAGAATCTCTGAAGCTTCATCCTTGTTGTATTAAAAATAACTATAGCCAACGTCTGTGTATGGCACTAAATTAACATTCAAACTTGAGAAATGAATAGTGTCTATTATGGAAGCCTCTCAACTGGTCGCATAGAAGCAGTCCTAAAAGCTAAGAAATATTTTATATTGTATCAGACCAGCCTCTTACACATCATGAGAGTAGTTCAAGTGTGAATAAACGTAAATGGAAAATAGTAAACCAATAAACAATAGGAGTCAACAATTATATAGTTCCCTCGAACCATTATGGTTTTAGGATGGTACTGGATACAATCTTTATGTACTCAGTGCGCTATAAGTTTGTACTAAAATAGTTACTATAATAAAGAAATGAAGTTGCTATGATAGAGAGGTAGAGTTACTATTCTAGGTGTAGTTTATCAGTATATAGGAAAACATTGTAGAGCTGACAAGTCTGGTTGAGTACTCAATCGCTACCAACTTGTACTCAATATATGCATTAACTAGTGACAGAATGTGAAAAGAGGCCGAGTTCAAGGCGCCAAGAGGTGTATGACTATAAAAGTCCTGAACACCTCTTTAAAGAATTGATCAGAAAACCAATCAATCCGTGTGCTGCCTCTAAAGACAACTATCGTCTACCCTAGGACATTTAGGTATTCGCGGCATCTAACTTTCGCGTTTTCGCGGCAACAGCCTCTCGCGAAAATTTCATGAGCGAAACTAAACTATTATAACGAACGAGCGAAAACGCGAAAATACATGTAAATGGATTTCTTCAATGATATTCACAATAAAATCGTCATATTAGAAATGCAGGCAATTTTCGTGTGTGGTTGGCTCATTGGGCAAGTTTTGCTAAACTCTTTATAGCTAATACACCGACTGAGCAGCTTGGCAAAACAAATTAAGATAATAAGTTTTTTTTGGAAAAGCCTAGACAAATGAAGAAGATGAAGATATTAGTTTAGTCATTGAATTTGTAACTGATGAGGATGACAGTCTGGTAGGGAAAGTCATAAAATTGAATAATAATTACCCTAGGACACTTATATTTCGCTAGTATTTAGTTTCGTGAGTAGCACACAGAGTAAAGTTTCGCTGCAACTTAATTTCGCGGCTCTGATGAGTGCGAAAATATAGTGGTGTGAAAATGAATGCAGTGGAAAAAACATTACATTCCTCAGGTCCAGTTCACTAATAAGAAAAAAATTCAATTTGGGAACAGTTCGTATTTGTAAACCACAGGTTGAAATGTGTGGGTGAGATCGACAATTCAATTTGATCGCTTGCTGCCATTTGTTTCTTAGACAATCAATGACGTCTAGGTCCCTCCCGCCGTGACTTTCACACTCGAATCCCAAGAAGAAGAAAATAGATAGGTAACAACCAACTTCACAACCAAAACTGTATACTACTATGCTACTGAGTTGGACCTTGACCTGAGAGGACGTGCCACTAAGTGCTTCTCAGATTTTAGCAATTTTTTCTTAAACTTTTATGAATATTTACCTCTTTTATTACTTTCTTCTCCTTTCTGATTTATATTTTATACTAACATAACACATTAATATTGTTTTGAGATCAGAGGGAAGGTAGTTTGGCCGCTTCAGGCACTACCAGGTATATGACACTGAGTGGGATCTTTTTAATTTTTGAGTCCCTACTTTTTAATTTTTAATTACTAGACTCAGTGGTCATCATGGCAGGTGGGAAACAAAAAGCAAGGAAAAAAGCAATGTCAACATCAGGTGCTGGCAGTGCAGAGCCATGTGCAAAATGTAAGAAAGACATAGACGAAAGTTTGGAATCCTCTATTGAGTGTGAGGTTTGTCATCTTTGGTTTCACAACTCCTGTGTTGATGTTCCTGAGAGTCTTTTAGATCTCTTGGGTACTAAAGGGTTGCACTGGTTCTGTTCAAAGTGTGATGGTCAGGCTTCTAGGCTACAGCAAAATGTAATGTGTGAAAAACTCTCTGAGCTTACGTTAGAATTGCAAAAAACTGTTGACAAAGCAAAAGCTCAATTTAGTGAAGTGTGTAGAAACCAAGATGTTTTTAAGACGACTCTTGCTGAGGTTACTGAGACATTAGAAACAAACAGAAATAAATTCAATGAGATGAATAACCAACATCAGACTCTTGAAAAGTCGTATGCAGATGTTGCAAAAGCTTTGGAGCAAAATAGTCTTAAAGTTCAAGAGAATTTTGCAAGGCAGGCTAGTTCCTTGGTAGCCCAGTTGGAGGATAAAGAAAAGCAAGACAGAGACTCTGAATTTAGAGCCAAGAACCTGATCCTTTTTGGAATAGAAGAGAGTGACAATAGAGAGGAATGGGCACAGCAAGTAGACAAAATCATCAAAGATTGCCATATTGACATGAAAGTAGAAAAAAATAACAGCTATAGGTTAGGTAGGTACGATGCTTCAAAGCACAAAGAGCGACCTCGCCCTCTTAGAATATCCACCAGGTCTGAAAATCAAATGTTTGAGTTGTTGAGCAGGATTAATGGCATGAAGCTGTCAGGTATTTTTGCTAGAAAAGATCTCTCAAAAAAAGAACAAGAAGAGGATTTTCGGCTTCGAAAGGAGTTGAGAGAAACGAGGGAGGCAGACCCAGATTCTGCGTACAAAATCAAAAAAGGGAAAATAATAAAAGTGAACAAGTAATAACATCGATTAAAATCTTGCTGCTCAATGCTAGATCTGTCAGAGGCAAACTGAATGATATCCAAGTTCTGTCTTCGGAATATGATATATTGTGCATAACCGAAACCCATCTTGATCCATCATTTAATAATGAAATGATTCTGAGCTCTTCTCAAAAAATTATATACAGACATGATCGAGATTGTCATGGTGGTGGTGTTTTGTTAGCTTTGACAGCCAGTTTGCCTCAAGAACAAGTCTTTTTCAAAAGATCTTTCTTACCCGTTGAGGCTGTTTGTGTGAAAGTTGGATGTCCTAGAGATGAAAATGAATTTTTTGTTCTTTGTTGTTACGTTCCGCCTGGGCTGACAGGAGAGGCAGTTGCACCACTTGAGGAATTGTTGGATTTTATGACCTCTGATTTTCCAGGGTCTAATGTACTAGTTGTGGGGGATTTTAATTTTCCAGATATAGATTGGTGCAACCTACAAATTCGATCAAACTCAAATCAAAAACAATTGCATAGATCTTTTTTGAACTGCATCTTGTCTCATGATATGCGTCAGATTATAATGGAACAAACACATCAGCTAGGAAACACTTTAGATCTAGTTATGACAAATAAGTCTAGTTTTATTTATGACTACAGGATAATTAACCCCGGTATCAGCGATCATTTTTTAGTTGAACTCTGTGTAGCAGCAAATTTTAGGACATCTCATGAACAGCCTTCTTTTATCAAATTATACCACAAGGCTGATTCTACTGCTATTAAGGAGCTTTTGACTGATTCTCTGACGGATATAGTACAGGCAATTGTAAGTAAAGCGAGTATCAACTCCGTCTGGCAGATTTTTGAGACGTCCATGAATCTAGCTGTCAATAGATTTGTTCCTAAATGTATCCCTAAGAAAAATGATAACAGGGAGCCAATATGGTTTAATAACTCAGCCAGGCGTGCAGTGAAACAACAGCGAAAACTTTATGACAGAAGTAAGCACACTGGGTTAGAAGTAGATTTCTCCAAGTATAAACAAACTAGGCGTACCAACAGAAAGAGTTTTCGTAAAATGGAGCAGGAATATTACCACCGAGTGCTGTTTGAACCCCTGGAAAGGGGTGATAGCAAACCTTTTTACTCTTTTTATAGGCGGAAAACTGGAAAAAACTCACAAGGCACTGCGGTTTTCAAAAATAAATCAGCCTTAGAATCATCTGAGATTTTTAACGAATTTTTTCAGGGTGTTTTTTCAAATAGTGACTGTTTTTCCACAACTCAAACTGAACTTTCTGCAGATAAATGCCCTATACAAGTAACAAGTGATGGAGTTCTCAAACTTCTAAATACTCTTAAGCGCGGGAAAGCCCCGGGCCCAGATAAATTTAGAAAGGAAGATCTTTGCCTAGAACCTGAAATTATTAGTAAGATATTGGCGAGCATATTCCAGTACTCGTTGAACATTGGAAAACTTCCAGATATCTGGAAAGTGGCCAATGTAGTTCCGGTACATAAAAAAGGCAGTCGGGAAGATCCGGGAAATTTTAGGCCCATATCTCTGACATGCATTGCTTGCAAATTGTTAGAACATATTGTGCTTAGTAACATCAATAAAGATCTGGAAAATGTCATATATTCTAACCAACACGGTTTCAGAAAAGGCCTATCTTGCTCCACCCAGCTAGTCTCTACTGTGAATGAAATAATGAAATTAGTAGATAACAATAACATAGTACATGCAGCGGTACTGGATTTTTCTAAGGCATTTGACAAGGTGTCTCACGGCTTGTTGATCGACAAATTGATAAAATCAAACATAAACCCGTACATGGTAAATTGGATTAGGGACTTTCTGTCAAACAGACTCCAAAGAGTAGTGATAGAGGGTGCTGCATCTTCCGACCTACTGGTTTCATCGGGCGTTCCACAGGGGTCTGTCCTCGGGCCCACCCTATTTTTGGTGTACATAAATGATATCTCCGATAATCTAAAGTTTTCTACTATCAAGCTTTTTGCAGACGACGCTTTGCTTTTTTCTCAGGTAAACACCCTTCAGGATTCAGTGAATTTCCAGGAGGATTTAAACATATTAGACCAGTGGGCCTATAACTGGAAAATGAATTTTAACACTGATAAATGCCAAATCGTTCGTTTTGTAAGGCAGAGTAGCGGAAACCCAGATGTGGTGTATTACCTGAGTGGCAGACCTTTATCTTTAGTAGACAGTTTTAAATACCTCGGAGTCTTTATATCAAATGATTTTAATTGGGATTTACATATAGACTCAATCATATCTAAGGCAAGTCAGCGATTGGGAATGATGAAACATGTTTTGTTTAATGCGCCGATGAGGGTTAGAAGGGTTGCATATCTCACTCTGTGTAGACCAATATTGGAATATGCGAGTGAAGTATGGGACCCTCATTTGATGCGACAGGTAGCATCATTGGAAGCAGTTCAAAGAAGGGCGGTTAGGTTTATATCTGGTTTGAAAGGTAGGCAGAGTGTTACAGAGGCAAGAATTTTTGTAGATCTGGAACTTTTAGAACTAAGACGCAAACATGCAAGAATGTCTCTCATGCTAAAGATTTTATCTGACGACTGCCATGAATCTCTTATCGAAAGTTTTAACCAAATACAAAATGTTCTTCACAGTCATGAAACAAGATTGGTTACGGGGGGTGCTCCTTCAGCTGTATGTGCAAACACCGGGTTTTATATGAATAGTTTTTTACCTAGAACATCGCGCAACTTGCGCGGCTTACCATAATTTTATGTTTTATTGACTATTTTTAAATAAAGTTCTCAACGGCCTTCTTTTGCCCGATTTCGGGATTTACGGGTTCTTAAAACACCTAGACCTAGACCTAAACCCTTACGCCGTCATAAACGCATTTATGCGTTTTCTAGGGGCCACTGACATAAACGCAGTTTCTGACTTTCTCAGCAATTGTCTGGTAACCTGATTTTATTATTTGTTGACCACATAACCCACGGTCTTTAAGTGTTTTATGAAATTGACTGTGTTGTCCGAAGATTTCTCTATAAAATCAGCCTAAAATAACGAAGCAGTTTTAAACTTTTGTTTGAGTATTTCTAATCTAAAAACGAACAATTTTCTGTGAGTTCATTAACTACCCCGCGCGAGTCATAAAACAGGTAATTAGTTGTTGATGACATAACAGACAATTTAGATTTTCGTGATTATACAGATAATTAAAGTAGAACTTGAAAAATACTGTATACATATCATGAAGCAATATCGGCAATTTCGGTAAAATGGCTGGCACTAGGCCGGTAACGAATTTGTACATAATTGGCAGTGAAAGAGATAATGTGGTTGGACCTGATGAGGGCTGATATTGTTTTTGGATAGTAATAAAATTCATCACTGCAATAATTATTCTTCAATTTTACGACTTCACCTACCAGACTTTCATCCTCATCAGTTACAAATTCGGTGACTAAACTGATATTGCTTTGCCATGCTGCTCAGTCGGTGTATTAGCTATAATGAGTTTACCAAAAAATTCCCATTTATCCTAACCACAGACGAAAGTTGCCTGCATTTCTAATATTACGATTTTATTGTGGATATCAACGAACAAAGCTATTTAACTTCGCGTTTTCGCTCGTTCGTTATGATAGTTTAGTTTCGCTCATTAAATTTTCGCGAGAGGATTACACCGCGAAAACGCGAAAGTTAGATGCCGCGAATACATAAGTGTCCTAGGGTATTGTGGTGATGAATTTTATTACCACCCAAAAGCAATAACAACCCGGGGCCATGGCCACCGCGGCACCGCGTGCTATAAATACTTGAATTCTAATATTGGTACAACATCAGTCACTGCGGCAGGGACCTTGACGTCATTGATAGTCCAGGAGACAAACTGCAGCAAGCGATCAAATTGCATTATTGATCTCGCCTACACATTTCTACCTGCGGTTCACAAATACAAACTACCGTACTTTTCGGACGATTAGCCGCTACTTTTTTCTGATGATTTGAGCCATGCGGCTTATAGGTAGGCCTACAAGGGTGCGGCTAATCACTGTGGCTTATTCTGTGGCTTTTTATTTCACCGCTAGGGCGCACTAACGGGAATCTCCAATTAGTGCACTTCTAGCTGTGAAAGAAAATACGAAACAATGCCTCACGGTACTGTCCCGTTAGGCACTAAGTTAAAAAGCGTCGGATAGTACGAAACTGTGCCGTTCTGCACTGTTCCGTTTTAAATGGCAAAGTTGCTGCCACATTAAAAAGCACAGTCCTTAGTTCTGCGGCCTATAGTAAGGTGTGGTTTATGTATTGTTTTATTATCGTTTTTGGAAAATAAAGCACATGCAGCTTATATAGAGGTGCGGTTTATAGTCCAAACAGTACGGTAGTCCCAAATTGAAAAATATTTCATACCAGTGAACTGGACCTGAGGAATCTAATATTTGTTCCACTGCATTTATTTTCACATCACTATATTTTCGCACTCATCAGAGCTGCGAAATTAAGTTCCAGCGAAATTTTACTCTGTATGCTACTCACGAAACTAAATACTAGCGAAATATAAGTGTCCTAGGGTATCACAATAGCGAGGCCAACTCAAATCGACATTTTATCTGTAAACCAAAGGGTGTATACTTTTTTCGACTATGTTACAGCGAGAAGCCTAGAAATCTGTTGTTTTGTGGTAAAATCTTGATCAATTAGCGTGCCACAACTTTATTAACTAGCCATTGAATATAACAAATGATATACAGCCCCCCTTGGGGTGGCTGTATATCATCGATATAACTCATAGTCTCTCTGGCTTATTAACTTTGAGCTTTGCAATGGTTTTTATTTTAAAGATGGTCAGTCATTTTCATCATGCCTCTACCAGGTTCTTCCCAATATGAAAAACGTGTGTCTTTATAACACCAAGAAAGTATGTTGCTGCAGTCATTCAACAGCTCAGCAATCTAGTGGGTCAGACATGCACAGCAAATCTGCCATGTTCATTGTTTTGTCGCCCTGGCAATCTACCTAATTATTGTTAGTTTACAGGAGGATATGTGAGCGAGAGTGTGGACTCTGTAATGCTTAGGTTCAGCTGTAGAGTGGGTGATATATGTACATGTGTATATGTATGGCATACTTACTCTAGCTTACACTAGATTTAGTTTAAATTAACTTGCTTTACCTATACTTGTTGCTATTATTTTGTTAGATTTTTAATTTATACAATACTTTTTGAATTTTACTAACAAACTGGTAATGTTTTAAGAAGTTTTGAATGCTAAATGTTGGAAATTACTTATTATGCCGAGACAAATATTGGCTCAAAATTCATATAATCTGTCAACAGTCTCTCATCGACAAGTAATCGCCAGTCAGGGTTCAACGGTTATCAGCTTATAACACCGAACGTGCACAAAGAATACTATCTGTAGTAAACGGAATCTATAAATTGTTTGATGTTCTTGAGCGAGCTACAAGTTTGTCTAATAAATTAGACACAGAACCAGCCATTTAGGATACAAATGATGGCCTTGAATGGTGCTTTGAGCTAAATAGCCTGACTGTTTTGGACCAAATGCCCCCCTGCCATCTTTGAACAGTCAATGACAACATAAACTTGTAAAGTCAATGATTAGCTCCCTGGACTCAATGAGTTTTTGAACAAACAGATATGTGAGAAGTATTGCATTAGCTCACTAGTTTTTAATATTGTGCTATCAGAACTAAGAAGCTTATTTTATGACTTTAAATTTGTCTTCACTTGAGCTCTATGCCAAACTGTGGATGCAGTCATAAACCTCGTCTTATACCTTTTGGGAGCTGCTCAGAGTTAAAGTTTAGTTATGCCTGTCACCAATCACAGCAAGCCTTGTGTGAATGCAACTATAAGTAGCTGTCTTATGTAATAGTTTACTAAAAAAGACAGCAAATTAGATTATCGCTAATATATATAAGTAGTCAAATAAGTAATACAAATAAGTGGTGCACTTGCAGTCATATGCAGGCTGTAAGTATGTGGTGCACTTACAGTCATATGCAGGCTGTAAGTATGTGGTGTACTTACAGTCATATGCAGGCTGTAAGTATGTGGTGTACTTACAGTCATATGCAGGCTGTAAGTATGTGGTGTACTTACAGTCATATGCAGGCTGTAAGTATGTGGTGTACTTACAGTCATATGCAGGCTGTAAGTATGTGGTGCACTTACAGTCATATGCAGGCTGTAAGTATGTGGTGTACTTACAGTCATATGCAGGCTGTAAGTATGTGGTGTACTTACATTCATATGCAGGCTGTAAGTATGTGGTGTACTTACAGTCATATGCAGGCTGTAAGTATGGGGTGTGCTTACAGTAATATGCAGGTCGTAAGTATGTGGTGTGCAAAAGAGAAAGTTTCTGATTTCAATAACTGTAGTTACATCCCAAGCTCTATTCTTGTAATAACAATCACATGACTTTAACCAAAGGCAAGGATCACCACAGTTGATGGTCGCAAGACCTGATATATAAAGATTTAATTTTCCGAACCAATATCAATCTAGCTATACATATATAGATTTATCTATATATATACATATATATATATATAAATATATATATATAAATTGTTTCCTCACCCCGGATACCCCGTATGGGTGGTAATTTCTGCTCTAACTCGGGTCTCCTACCAGAGACCTGGAAGTTTGAGCACTCGCCTCAAGATCTTAGCTGTTCCCAATAGCGCACTTTTCTGCAACTCACCTGAGTTGATTGCGGTTGGTATTTGGGCAAGCCACATTTTATGGGCCGGTGTTATTGCGCCCAGTGCCCCAATGACTACTGGGATTACAGTTGTTCTTACATTCCAGCATTTTTCGATCTCTTCTTCAAGAGGGAGATATTTCTCTACCTTTTCTTTTTCTTTGCTGGCTATATTGTAGTCATTAGGTACTGCTATATTTATTATAGTAGCCCTCTTGTTCTCTTTGTCTACCACCACTATATCTGGTTGGTTTGCTAGGACATGCTGTCAGTTCGGATGTAGAAGTCCCAGAGGATCTTAGCGCGGTCATTTTCATTGACCTTACCAAGAGCTTCCCACTAGTGTTGTGGTTTATTAAGGCCATACTCATCACATAGACTTCTATACACACCACCTGCGACATGATTATGCTGCTCAGTGTATGCATTTCCTGCTAGCCGCTTGCATCCACTGATGATGTGTTGGATGGTCTCAGGTGCATCTTTGCACAGTCTGCATCTAGGATCGTCTCTAGTGTGATAGATTTTCGTTTGGAGTTGCCTTGTTGGGAGCACTTGCTCCTGGGCTGCCATGATTAGCGACTCTGTATTGGCCGTTAGGTTTCCTTTGTTCAGCCACATGTATGTCTGGTGAAGATCGCCAACCTTAGATATTTGTTGGTGGTAAGCACCATGAAGAGGTTTCGTGTGCCAGTCAATTTCCTCATCATCAGGGCGTAGGTCCGTTGTAGGAGCAGCCGATTGAAATTCAGCTAGCAACTTATCTGAGGTAGCCATGGAGGCTGCAAATGCTTTGATCCTCCTATTTCACTGTCTGCTGTACACTTTTGAGTCCCCTACCGCCATTTTTTCTATCGAGATACAATCTAGCAGTATCAGATTTTGGGTGAAGTGCTCCATGCATGGTCAGCAGTTTACGAGTTGCTATATCTGTTTCTTTTATGGCTTCCTCAGTCCACTTTACTATGCCTGCTAAATATCTTATTACTGGCAGTGCGTAGATATTTAGTGCCATGACTTGATTCTTGGCATTGAGCTGGCTCCATAAGACCTGCCGAAGGCGTTTCTTGTATTCGGTAATGGCTTTGTGACGTACCTCGGTTTCGTGGTTGATGTTGCTTTGCATAATCCCCAAGTACTTGTACCCTTCTTCTATATCTTTGATGGTACCATTTGGCATTTTTAGGCCATCTGTGAGCATAGAATGGCCTTTCTTAAGAATTAGCCTTCTCCATTTCTCAATACCGAAGGTCATTCCGATGCCCTTGCTGTATACCTGAGTGAGGTGTATTAACGAATCAATGTCCCTTTCTTTGTTAGCGTACAGCTTGATGTCATCCATGTAGAAGAGGTGGTTTATCTTAGTGCCACTCTTAAACTGGTACCCATATTGAGTCTCCTCCAGCATATTGCTTAGAGGGTTTAGGCATATGCAGAAGAGCAGCGGTGATAAGGAGTCACCTTGGTAGATGCCTCGCTTAATTTTTACACTCGCCAGCTTTTTGCCATTAGCCTTCAGTTCCGTCTTCCATTTGGTCATTGACATCTTGATGAATGCCACAAGGGCAGGGTGAACATTGTACATACTGAGGCACTCAAGTATCCAACTATGGGGAATTGAGTCGTAGGCCTTTTTGTAGTCAATCCAAGCCATAGCAAGATTGGTATGCCTTCTCCTGCTGTCTTGACAGACCATCCAATCCACCAGTAACTGATGTTTGGCTCCTCGGGTGTTGCGCCCAATTCCTTTCTGAGCACTGGTCATATAGTGACTCATGTGCTCATTCAGTTTGTCTGCCACTATTCCTGAGAGCAGTTTCCAAGTGGTGGGCAAGCATGTTATTGGTCGATAGTTTTTGGGAATCGGCCCCTGCTTTGGATCTTTTATTAGAAGTACAGTTCGTCCTTTGGTCAGCCATTCTGGATGGTCACCTTGTTCTATTAGGCATTCCATCTGCTTAGCCATTCTAGTGTGAAGTGATGTCAATTTCTTTAACCAGAAGGCTTGAATCATGTCATGGCCAGGTGCTGCCCAGTTCTTCATACGCTGCACTCTGCACTTGATGTCCTCTTCGCTGATGGTGAGTCCTTGCTACAGTGTGTTGATGGCTCTCTTTAAGCCTCTTCAGCCAATTTGCAGTAGTGTTATGAGTAGTCTCTTTCTCCCAGTTGTCTTTCCAGAACTTTGAAGTGCTAGATAAGGGAGGCTCAGACATTGGCCTCTGCAGTTCACCTTTGAACTGGGAATACACTCTAGATGGATTATTGATAAACAGTTTGTTCATTCTCTTGTTATCCCGCTTTTTGGTGTACCGCTTCAGTCGCGCCGAGAGTGCTACTAGCTGCTGTTTGGCAGATTCTAGAGCTTCTATTGTGGCTTCCCTTTTTGGGCGCTCCAAACTGTGGTTAGATCTCTCACTGAGCCTACTAACTTTCTTGCGCAAATCTTTGATCTTATTTTGTAGCCTTAGCTGCCAGGATGGAATGGCTTGCAGCCTTGTTGGCAGTGGCTTAATACCCATCTCCTCCAAGATGACGGTTGCTGTACTGTAGATTAGGGCATTAGTCTCACTGATTGATCCAGTTGAGATCGACTCCAGTGCCAAGTTAATGTCTTCTAACAGCTTCTTAGGTATGGTCTTGCTAACTCTTCTTAGTGGTATCCTGCTTCCATAATCATTAGCAGCTGGCATCTTGTTGATGATATTTTCTGCAAGCTCTTTCACCCTTGGGTCAAAGTCCAAGTGCATGTTTTCTTTAACCCGTGAGTCAACACATGATCGTGTATGTGTGACAGTGTGTGTTGATATGCACTCCTCATTGGTCGAGGTTACTTGGGTGAACTTTTCCCTAATTTCATCTACATATCTACAGTTCTGATATGAGGTGCCGCTTGATTATGTTACTTCTCTGAGCTACAAGTTGCTTAGCAGTTAGTGGCAATTCAGGGCGCATGTTTATCCACAGTTGACGCATCCTTCCCATGTAGCCCCACTTTTGAGGTTCACTCATAAAGTAGCACTGCATGAGGTCCGTGTTATCGGTCCGAGTCCATTTCATCCGTTTTGAACCAGTAGCCCATTTTTCGCTGCCTTGTCCTGGTTCAGCTACAGGCAGCGCGGACCTTGTTTGACCGGGCGACGTCCGAGCCGGCATGGCTTTGGTTATTGCACTCATCATAGAGGTTGTAGACGCTATACAAGCAAGGGTCTTGTCTAGGGACCACCAGAAAAGTGCAGTTGTGGCATTCATCAAGATGTCAATGACCAAATGGAAGACGGAACTGGAGGCTAATGGCAAAAAGCTGGCGAGTGTAAAAATTAAGCGAGGCATCTACCAAGGTGACTCCTTATCACCGCTGCTGTTGGGGTTTGAACCGAGGACCTAATGATCACGGTCCCAATACCTTACCAACTGCACTATCTGTCCTATATATATATATCTAGATATATATATCTTTTAACCTCTAATTAAACGCCACCTCTATTTGATTGCCACCTCCAATTGACCACCACCCTGAGAGAAGGGTTGAAAAATAGAGCACTACTCTCTAATTGAGCACCATCTCCACTTGACCAGCACTTTGACATTATTTGATTTTTACAAGTCCGTAACATCAATTGATCAGCAGAAAAGTGCCCACAAAATCGTATTAATAATGAATCGTTTATATTATTAAAAATAGCTCTCTCGTTGTCCGATTCCAAAGCTTTTTGTTTTGTTTGAAAACTCTGAAAGCAGCACCATGGAAATAATTAATAACTGTTTCATGCTAATAGTAGTTTCTTGTTTCTTGTTTAATGTCGTCTTAATACTTCGAATTACACTCATATATAAACGGTTTACATTTACAGTGGGAAATTAACGACTAGTTTTGGGCCAAAAAGATACATTTAGCGAGCAAAGCTTTTATGCATTGCATTTCTGCTAATTGTAACGTGTAAAGGTTTTGCTCAGCCAAAAAGTTGTTTGGATGCTAATATGTTTAGTTCAGCAATGCATAAGAGTTGAGGTTAAAAACATTGCAGAAGGTTTTGGACAACCAGAAGAAGTCTGTTCCTTCGAAAGAAACCATTAGAATGCAGCTATTCGAGCAAGCGATGCAAATATCTTTGTTTTAAAAACATTAATTTTTGTATCTGCATGTATTATAAGTATCGTTTATTTATTTCACTTGTTCATGAATATGCATTTGTAGTCTTTGATAGATTGTCATTGAATAACTCATAAATTTCCAGATTTACAGCATAATATTTAATAACATTCTTACAATTATCTTAACACGGCTTACAATGGATCGACGCTCGTGACTTCTCTTCTATTGCACATTAAAAGCTAGTTTTGGCTGAAAACTGTGGCAAACATACCAGTGAGTGCAATGATACATAATAAAAACATGCCTTCAAATTTAGAATGGAATAAAAATTGAAAGCCCTAACAAAGTGGAAAGCAAGGCACAAGTTATAATATAGATTATGCAGATTAATTGCAAGCAATAGATAACAACTGGTAGAGATTTTTCTCGGCTTCCCAATGTATATTTTATTTAGAGATTTTTAACAAGTTAGAGATAAGTTAGCAGATTTGTTGCATCCAAAAGATTTGATATCGGTCTGTCGGAAAAAGAGGGCAAAATGTAGGCGACATTCGCTTCGACAAAATTCTGATGAGCCAATTGAAAAATACAACGTCAGCCTCTATTTGGACGCCTTTTTCGGTTGACTTCCACGGAATAATAAAGATGAAAAATAGAGCGCCATGGTGTTCAATTAGAGGTTTTACAGCAATTACCCCTCACAGAATTCGATTAACCAATTATTAGTGTTTAATAAGTTTTTTACTCCCTAAATAGGAATTCCAGATGTCCTGAACTACATGTATGGCGTTCTTTTTGCCTAAATAAGCAAGCAAGTCACCTTATTTCTTCGTCTGTCAATTTTGCCCTTTCTTCATTTAATGTGGGACCTCTGACAGATAGTGCTGACTTAACCATGATACATTTTAAACCAAATCAGAAAACGTAAACTAGTTATAAACCATTCACTTATTTAACTTTGAGGTGTTAATTTATTAAAAATACACTGAAACAACAACATATATAAATCTTAATGTTTGTTCGTGTATCCAGTTACAATGATAAGTTTTGACTGTTACATCTTTGTATGACTACCAGTACATGTAGTCCACTGTCACATCTCTGTATGACTACCAGTACATGTAGTCCACTGTCACATTTTTGTATGACTACCAGTACATGTAGTTCACTGTCACATCTCTGTATGACTACCAGTACATGTAGTCCACTGTCACATCTCTGTATGACTACCAGTACATGTAGTCCACTGTCACATCTCTGTATGACTACCAGTACATGTAGTTCCCTGTCACATCTCTGTATGACTACCAGTACATGTAGTCACTGTTACATCTTTGTATGACTACCAGTACATGTAGTCCACTGTCACATCTCTGTATGACTACCAGTTCATGTAGTCACTGTCACATATTTGTATGACTACTAGTACATGTATTCCACTGTCACATCTCTGTATGACTACCAGTACATGTAGTTCACTGTCACATCTCTGTATGACTACCAGTACACGTAGTCCACTGTCACATTTTTGTATGACTACCAGTACATGTAGTTCACTGTCACATCTCTGTATGACTACCAGTACATGTAGTCCACTGTCACATCTCTGTATGACTACCAGTGCATGTAGTCCACTGTCACATCTCTGTATGACTACCAGTACATGTAGTCACTGTTACATCTTTGTATGACTACCAGTACATGTAGTTCACTGTCACATCTCTGTATGACTACCAGTACATGTAGTCCACTGTCACATCTTTGTATGACTACCAGTACATGTAGTTCACTGTCACATCTCTGTATGACTACCAGTACATGTAGCCCAATGTCACATCTCTGTATGACTACCAGTGCATGTAGTCCACTGTCACATCTCTGTATGACTACCAGTACATGTAGTCACTGTTACATCTTTGTATGACTACCAGTACATGTAGTCCACTGTCACATCTCTGTATGACTACCAGTACACGT
Organism: Watersipora subatra; assembly: GCF_963576615.1. NCBI lineage: Eukaryota > Metazoa > Bryozoa > Gymnolaemata > Cheilostomatida > Watersiporidae > Watersipora > Watersipora subatra. The sequence continues at coordinate 26,531,138 of NC_088717.1, forward strand.
AGTCCACTGTCCCATCTCTGTATGACTACCAGTGCATGTAGTCCCTGTCACATCTCTGCATGACTACCAGTGCATGTAGTCACTATCACATCTCTGTATGACTACCAGTACATGTAGTCCACTGTCACATCTCTGTATGACTACCAGTACATGTAGTCACTGTTACATCTTTGTATGACTACAAGTACATGTAGTCCACTGTCACATCTCTGTATGACTACCAGTACATGTAGTTCACTGTCACATCTCTGTATGACTACCAGTGCACATAGTCCACTGTCACATCTCTGTATGACTACCAGTACATGTAGTCCACTGTCACATCTCTGTATGACTACCAGTACATGTAGTCCACTGTCACATCTCTGTATGACTACCAGTTCATGTAGTGCTAAAGAAAATAATGATAACTGGATGAAAGCAACAAATTTGAAAATATGAATGAGTGTAGAAAGAAACTGTGGTATAAGCAAAAATAAACAAAGGCTGATGATGCAAGGAGTTGTAAACGAATATACAATTGAATTTTATATACTTATCCGTTGATGAATTATATCTGCCAGTTCAACTTTTGCAGGAAATACCAGAATATGGAGCAGATATAGCACACTTCTTTCCAGTTCATAATGCTAGTGTCCATCATGGTAAGTTATACATTAAGTAAGAGGCAGACCACCCCATCATGGTAAGTTATATACGTAGATTAAGTAAGAGGCTGACAACTCCATCATCGTAATTTATATAGATTAAGTAAGAGTCTCACAACTCCATCATGGTTAATTATATAGATTAAGTAAGAGGCTGACAACTCCATCATGGTAAGTTATATACATTAAGTAAGAGGCTGACAACTCCATCATGGTAAGTTACGTACAGAAAGTCAAGGACAGACAACTCCATCATGGTAAGTTATACACATCAAGTAAGAGGCTGACAACTCCATCATGGTAAGTTACTTACAACAAGTCACACTACAAATAGTTGTCATGAGTGAAAACCTTTCAAGGCTTTGTTGAAATCTCACCATGTTGGAACCTAGTGGTATTGCAGCTGATGCTTCGGCATTTAATTGTGCAAGAATTAGTTTATTCAATTCATTTTGTTTATTTTTACCAGTTTTATGCTCCAATGTTATAGTTTTTTAGCACATAATCTTTATGATTTATACTTCAGTTGATCTATGCTATTAGAAACTTACCTGACATGTATGTTTATATCTACCGTGGCAGCAAATCTAGTGGCCTTATCCTTTGTTGAATTATGACTTTGTTCAGCTGGTATTGCATACACTGACATGAAAGAATTCCTTATGAAATTTTTCCAGAAACTGATTAGCGCTTAAAAAGAATATGAATAGGATATTTTATTGCTTTGTGATGACTTGTCATGCAGAATGGTTGTGTATTCTGGCCTATCAGTGAGTGAGTTTTACAAGAAATCTTGCTACTAAGCTGACAATGGTCGTCTACACCAAACTAGCTTTCTAAAATGCAGATGAACGAATTATAAGACTCGAGAATTTTGTTTCACTATTCAGAAATGACAACTCCCAAAAGATAAACATGTGTAAAAAATCATTACTATAATAAGAACAGTTCTTATTATGGACACAGTTACTGTGTCCATCCATAGCCTTGTTCAAATGTTATAAGAAAAAATGTCTTGCATAGGATTTTAACTTGAATGTATCTCTCAGTAGCATTGCACCCTACCAAATACACCACTTAACCATCTCTCAGTAGCATTGCACCCTACCAAATACACCACTTAACCATCGCACTGCATTGTGCAATAATTGTGAGGATACTTAGTGCAGATGATCTCTCAAGGGGCTGACAGCGTACGAGTAGAATACTATTTGAAAAACACTCAATTAATTTGATAGATCAATTTTGATCCATTTCATATCTCAAAGATAAATTTATTATAAAAGCTCCTTCAAACTATTATTCAAACACTGAATTTGCATCTAGCATAAACTTGACCTTCCTTCTCCGCTTCACTTACAGGTTCAGACATCCAAGAAATCAACAAAGACAGCAAAGATAAAAAAGTTCAACACATATTTGGTGATGTGAGCTGGATGGCTAGCAAAGAGGACTGGTATCTAGCAAAGGGGACACATTGCCATGATTTATACTTTAATGGATATAGATTACCGTACACAAAAGTCCCTGCAGCTTTTGAGCAGGTACAGACAACTCTTTTTTAGCTGAGCAAACTGTCTAGTTTTTACAAGTTTGAGGTGTCAGCCGTGATAATTCTTACGTGATATGAACCGATTTTATAAAACCTGACAATTATTTTGAAAATAGCATTGCCAGCTGCTTTAACAATCTTCCACCTAATGTCCGTTTTCACAACAGAGAAACATATTTTAAACCCTATTTGTCAAACCATTTATTTGATACTATCGGCTCCCTATTGCCTTTTTTGTTTTTTATTTTATTATTCTCGTATGGCATAATTTGGAAGACATTTTTGTTTGAAATGAAGTTATCGTCAATAAAGTAATATTTATATATATATTTATTGGCAATGACTTCATTTCAAACAAAAATGCTTTTTAAATTATGGCATGCAAGATCATAAAATAAAAAAGAAAAAAGGCAACAATTAGCCACTGATATCAAATAAATAGTTTGACAAATAGGGTTTAAAATATTTTTCTCTGTTGTGAAAACGGATATTAGGCGGAAGATTGTTAAAGCAGCCAGCGATGATATTGTCAAAATAATTGTTAAAAAGATTGTATAAAATTTGTTCATATCATGTAAACTGAAATAAGTTGATAAAATAAACATTTAACGTGAGCAAAGTAAAATGATGCAAAGAAAGGTAATTCATGGCAATAATATACGCTGGAACATGATGTAGATTTACAATTAGTGAGAAATAATATAGAATACCAAAATAAAACATTGAGACACTGGATAGACAATAGCCTAGTCTTGCAATTTTTTTAATGCCTCATTTATCTGTGGAGCAACTTTACCGCATAAGAAATAGTTTATAATGATTGTAGATCGGACCAGGGATTGTTCATCTCAGAAAAAATGGTTCAAAACCAGGCCTGCTCTTACAATTCGCTGTACCTATTGAGCCATTCAAGACAAGATTGGTGCATCTGACTCTTGGACCTAGTGGCATAAAAAGCAAACTGTGGGCTCTACTGATATTAAGAACAGAGGCATGCATGGTGAGTACTCATATATACAGATTGAAAACAGCGCAGTGGATACGACTTTATGAGAGGTATCAGTCGAGCACTGTTGATGAATAGTTGGTATCAGTCAGGCACTGCTGACTAGTGGCTGGTATCAGTCAGGTATTGTTGACTAATGGTTGGTATCAGTCAGGTACTGTTGACTAGTGGTTAGTAACAGTCAAGTACTGTTGAATAGTGGTTAGTATCAGTCGAGTACTGCTGACTAGTTGTTGGTATCAGTCGGGTACTGTTGACTAGTAGTAAGTATCAGTCAGGTACTGTTGACTAATGGTTGGTATCAGTCAGATACTGTTGACTAGTGGTTAGTAACAGTCAAATACTGTTGACTAGTGGTTGGTATCAGTCAAGTACGGTTGAATAGTGGTTAGTATCAGTCAGGTACTGTTGACTAGCGGTTAGTATCAGTCAAGTACTGGTGAATAGTGGTTAGTATCAGTCGGGTACTGTTGACTAGTGGTTAGTATCAGTCAGGTACTGTTGACTAGTGGTCGGTATCAGTCAGGCACTGTTGACTAGTGATCGGTATCAGTCAGGTACTGTTGACTAGTGGATAGTATCAGTCAGGTACTGTTGAATAGTGGTTGGTATCAGTCAGGTACTGTTGACTAGTCGTTAGTATCAGTCGGGTGCTGTTGACTAGTAGTTGGTATCAGTCAGGTACTGTTGACTAGTAGTATCAGTCAAGTACTGTTGACTAATGGTTGGTATCAGTCAGGTACTGTTGACTAGTGTTAGTATCAGTCAGGTACTGTTGACTAGTGGTTAGTATCAATCAGGTACTGTTGACTGGTTACCATGTATGTTGCAGGTGGAGAGAGACATCTGTATTTCGAATAATAAGTTGTACAGCAAAAGGATGAACCATTTAGTTGGTACAGACGAGTTGATTGTCAGATTTCGGAGGTGGTATGCTCAATTTTACTCGGAGAATTCTCACAACAAAACTTACCAATATAAGATTGATTCAACTTGGTGATCGCGCTAGATCAGGTTCCTTGTGAGATAGTTAACTATTTCCCATCTTCCTAAGCTCTTTCTTAAATCACTTGAATATGTTGCGGATTCATTTAAGTTTGACTTGCAAGGATAGTTTTACTCAATTCTGAACATTTTCAATATAATATCCTGTTTTGGGGATGTGCACACATTTACATGTAATGATAGGTTTCAACAAGTTATGCAAATTTTATTTATACACTTATTATAAATGATGCTTATTACATATCTCACAGATACACCTGCTAAGATCATGGCTTGTCCAAGTAGTGCATTTACAATATGTTAGTATTGCATATGCATTGCCTCGCTGACCGACTGCTGCTCATATATCAGCAGGTCTGCTAATACTACATATTTTCATCAATAGAATGAGATTTTTCATTCGCTAACTTTTGACGATTCTGTAGCATGTCGAAGACGTTTGTCTCTGCTTGATAAGTGTTTGTTTTCTTAATACAGTTACATATCAATTTCTGTCACTTGGCATATGTATAAACTGGTATGAATAAAAATTTTGAGAATCTTGCTTTCTGAAGCATTTTCCAATATATGAACAAATTCTGAAAATAAAATGAATATAACAATGCAGTCTCCTACCATTGTCGATGTCCTCTTTAAGAGGCAGGCACATCATATTTGGTTTGAAATGCATTAGGTTTGAGTAATATACAGATTAGGTATTGGATCTACAATCAGTACAGTTAATCTTCATATCTTCGCAACATTGTTTTTGTCAATCCTTCTCACCCTTGGTAACCTAAGTCTGGCTGTTGTGTGGCACCAGACATGCTGCAAAGGCTTCTTACCCTTGGTAACCTAAGTCTGGCTGTTGTGTGGCACCAGACATGCTGCAAAGGCTTCTTACCCTTGGTAACCTAAGTCTGGCTGTTGTGTGGCACCAGAAATGCTGCAAAGGCTTCTTACCCTTGGTAACCTAAGTCTGGCTGTTGTGTGGCAACAGAAATGCTGCAAAGGCTTCTTACCCTTGGTAACCTAAGTCTGGCTGTTATGTGGCACCAGACATGCTGCAAAGGCTTCTTACCCTTGGTAACCTAAGTCTGGCTGTTGTGTGGCAACAGACATGCTGCAAAGGCTTCTTACCAACCTTTCTGGTAACCTAAGTCTGGCTGTTGTGTGGCAACAGAAATGCTGCAAAGGCTTCTTACCCTTGGTAACCTAAGTCTGGCTGTTGTGTGGCACCAGACATGCTGCAAAGGCTTCTTACCCTTGGTAACCTAAGTCTGGCTGTTGTGTGGCACCAGAAATGCTGTAGAGGCTTCTACCCTTGGTAACCTAAGTCTGGCTGTTGTGTGGCTCCAGACATGCTGCAAAGGCTTCTTACCCTTGGTAACCTAAGTCTGGCTGTTGTGTGGCACCAAGCATGCTGCAAAGGCTTCTACCCTTGGTAACCTAAGTCTGGCTGTTGTGTGGCACCAGACATGCTGCAAAGGCTTCTACCGCATTAAAGTTTAAAACTAGCATCACAAATTATTTCAACTAATTCGTGGACCTCGGTCTTGGAAGATGGCGAAGCTTGCTCATAAGGTCCTTCATTGATGGTAGTGTAAAGGCCCGTGCACACTAACGCTCAAATTGACGATTAGCTGTAACGATGGGCTGCTATGACGTCTTTTGCGATTAGCCGCCAACGTAAGCGTTGCTAGTGACGAAACGATGGAATTTCAACACGTTAAACTTAGACACCGATGATCATAACTGTTAGCATCTTGGTTGGCTGTTTGTTGACTGCATTGGATCCAATTTCAACAGTTGTAAAGATTTGTGCCAATTCATATTCGCAAGCATGGCGAAGAACTAAGCTTGTAATGAATTGCTAAACTTTGAACAAAATCGATATTTTAAATGGTTTTTGGTTAGTGTATACACCTTATTATTGGTAATGACATAAAAACAGCTAATGGTTGCGGTCCATCCCACAGCTAAACATTGATTTGAACAATAATGTGCACAGGCTTTTAGCTGTGTTTTCAAGTTGTTGAAGGATAACTCTTTAGACTGTAGAGTAAAGGCTCTAATAGCATAAAATACTAGCGGTCAGGTTATAAGCTCTTCACTATATATATGGGTCTTTCCATTGAACTCACCCATCAAGTCTGACATGGAAGTCAAAATCTCAAATCACCCTTACACTAGATTTAGCCTTACTTTTAGGCCCAATTATTCAAATTTAGTAAAAAAAAAGCTTTTCCTGTGTCGTTGGTAAATTTCGCAGTATATTGGTGTTTCTACAACAGGTCAGGGACAGGTTGCTGATGTAACAGTGGACACCATATCATACCTTTAAGTGAACACATCAATTATCAAAAAAAGCTCTGACATGTCTAATTACCATGTTTACAATTACTCATCAACAAAGTTATAAATACCACAAAAGTTACAAACAGAAAATAAAGCGTAATAAGAGTAACGCCACATGGTATGTCCACTTGGTCATCAAAAACTACATAATATGCAGTCACCTTTATTCAAAATTTTTATTAAACATAAACAAACTTAATCATCTTTTACCTGCTTTAATACTTGGGTAATAAGGTTACAATGCCATAAGAACAGGTAACTATGGAGTGCAAACAATATACTTTACATAAAACAATTGCCTGTCTTACCATACATACAGGTTGTCAATGTAACTGAGACACAAGGGGACACCATTTCCCGGTTACACTGGTAATATTGCCAAATGATAACACTATGTCATTAATTTGTGTAAACAAATATGAGTAATATAGGTTCAGGCACTGGTAAAGGTGCTAAGCTATAAACAAAACTAAAATTTACTAGCACATGATACATCTTCATTTCTACAAATCTAAAGCAATAACAATACTGACAAAGGGTTAAATTGGCAAATGAATGTTACACCCTTATGCAAAGCTGCTCATTCTGTTGCTCAGTCTGGTATGCTTAAAAGCCTCGACAGTCAAAAGAGAGCAATGGCAGTTCCACGACAAAGAGTTTAAATAGTCGAAAGAGTAAGTGTCCAAACAGACGCAAGTAGATGAAAGTGATGAAGCCATTACAACTGTTCTCTTTTATAGATGTCTCTGTTAGCCTGTGAGAAGGTGTTTAGGTACTCAAGTTTTGTTCTTCATGTTGCAGAGGGTTAGTAGCCTATTTGTGTGAATTTGTCTTGAGTACGCCAACGTAATGTAAGCGCCTGATTTGAAATGATGAGTAACTCATGTTATTTTGGCCATGTTTGGTAAAAATTGGCAGAGCTTTGTACATGTCATCGCCTCTAACTTCTATTGGTTTTGTTCAATCTGCCAGTTTATGCTCTGTTCTAATTAGTTTTATTGAGCATCCTTTAAAGATGTGGTTGCGTCAAACTTGAGTTGATCTTAAAAGAAAGCAATTTTTTTGTATCAGTTGATATGTTGTTTGTTGTGTTAGGCGATCTCATTGCCAAGATATTTGAAGATTAAAATCGAAAAAATCTGATCGCTGTAAAAACGCTCAGGCCAAAAGAACATGCCCAGACTTGCCCAAAATGATGTCACGCGGTATTTATTAGTCAATATATATCGTATTCACATCGGCTATTTGCGATAAAAATCTAGTCCTACGCGGCTCTAATGGCATATATCCTTTTTTGTATTTACTCATGTTGGCTAAAATAAAATTTTAAATCCAGTTACAGATGCATTATTATGAATGTTTCAAAGGCGTCAAATAAAGAAAATTGAAAATTTGTCTTACTCACTTTCTCCAAATGCTGTGTAAACATTTGAGTACCGACTACCAATTCTAACGGTCTACAGTAATTCTGTCAAGCAAACTATGTAGTATAAGGTCTTTGTATCAGCACAGTTCCGCCGCTACCCACACTAACGATATACAGCTTCCCAAAAGCCCCGCCCACATTATGTTCGTCGCCTATCTTTGGGGCAGGGCTGTATATCATTGCCTACACCGTCTGCGTACTAGTTTCTTACAAGTAGTATTCTTACCGAATACTACCGAAGTGAAATAAGCAAGCCACGTCTTTGAAAAGAATATAGATAGGGATAGAGTTTTAAGGATGAGAAGTCTGCTGCAAACTGGATTTGAACTCGCATTCTCCAGTTCTGCTGACGTCCATATACCGTATCCAATTCACTACAATATTCTGCAAATCATGTTTTGCATTATCTTCAACAATATAATTTTATTATATAATTTTTAGAAGCAAAAATATTTTCATCTCGGCATAAAGCTTTTATTAAAAATATTCATCAAGTCGTGGCCAATCACATAGTTTTAGCTGATACAATAAGACAAATTCATCTACTGCAACAAACTCAAACAAAACATCATGGTTTATGCAGCACACATTCAAGTCGCTCTTTCCCCTTTATGGCAGTTTCCACACTGACAAAGCTGCTTCGGCTGGTGGGACCACATAAACATCCTGTAAAAAGTAAAACAAATGCAATAAATATATGTCATTCATAGATATGTCATTCTAACGCATATCTACTGAAAGCTTTCAAATTGGGAGTTTGATAGATTGCGAGTGTAATTTTAAAACTGAATAAATGTTTAACAAAGGTACAAGTACGCCAAGCCAACGATTCGAAGCTTTGGTTCTGGAAGTTAAAGATTTGCATTGATCAATCAATTTTTTTCACTTTCTACAAGTGAAAAGTGAACATCTAAAGTCAAATCATAAATCTAATTTACTAGATGAAACTGCCACAGAAAATTTGAAGCAAATGTAGCTACATGTAGGTGAACCGATAAAAAAATGTAAAACAATGATTAGTGATAGCAAAAAGTTATAATTTTATTAATTAGTACATGTATTAATGAGTACTAAAATATTACCTTTAGTATATTCATCAATCTAAGCCATTGTATTGCTAGATGCTAAAGATTAAAAAGAAGCCGTCAAGAACTCACTGTACATACGTATCTCACACGCGCAGGAAATTACATTTTAGCTTCACACAGGGAAATATAATCTGAATGTAAAATCAACGGGAAACTCTATAGGAGACTCAACGTGAAAGATAAATTTACCTCCATTCTCCGATCTTCCTCCGTAGAACTTTAACTACCTGATGCCAAGAAAACTCGGAGTCACCGTCGCAGCAATTTTTACAATTATGTTGTTCGCCAATAAAACGCCTCGATCGAGTAATTCATTAAAGTAATGATGTTAATTAATATAGTAAATATCGATGTCCATGCGATTTAATAATAGAGTAAAATCCCTAAATTTGAGATCACATTCAACGCGTTTTACGAGTGATAACATTTATTACGACCTATATAAAAATTTCGCGCTGACGATTGGCTAAGGAAGCGACCTCGTATTTATCGCTCGTGGTTTCTTTTCAGATGTATTGCTTGTGACGTCACGAAAGAAGCACCCGCTGGAACATGAGCTTTTTAAAAGAGGGCCTCATTCAAACGCATATATCTTTGGACAGGGTTGGTTTACAAAGACAAAAATGGTATCAAATTGTAGCTGATGTTTTAGTCTTTTATGAGTCTTAATTTCATTAAATTGAAGTTTTTGACGCAACCACATCTTTAAAGATGTGGTTGCGTCAAAAAGGTTGATTTAATGAAATTAAGACCAATCAAAGGCTAAAACGTCAGCTACAATTTGATGTCATTTTTGTCTTTGTAGACTAACCCTGTCCAGAGATATATGCGTTTGAATCAAGCCATCTTTTAAAAAGCTCAGATTCCAATGGGTGGTTCATTCGTAATGAAATGAGTGATACATCTGAAAAGAGTCCACGAGCAATAAATATAAAATCGCTTTATTAGCCAATCATCAGCACGAAATTTTTATATAGGACATAATAAATGCTATCAGTCGTAAAACACACTGTCTGTGATCTCAAATTTAGGGATTTTACTCTATTACCAGATTGCATCGACATTTACTAAATTAATTAACATCATTACTTTAATGAATTACTCGATCGATATGTTTTATTGATGAACAACAGAATTGTAAAAATGCTTCTGGTTACTGCAAAGGTGACTCCGAGCTTTCTGAGCATCAACTGTTTAATGTTTGGGACAGACAGCTTATAGTTCGAGCTGACAGGTGTCAGCAGTGTTATGCTACAGAGGAAGATAGGATAATGGAGGTAAATTTATCTTTTACTTTGAGTCTCCTATAAATACTGTTGTGTTTACACTCAGATTATGTTTCCCTGTTTGAGGCTATAGTGTAATTTCCTGCGCGTGCGAGACATGTATGTACAGTGAGTTCTTGATGGCTTCTTTTTAATCCGTAGCATCTAGCAAGACAATGGCTTAGATTGATGAATATACTAAAGGTAATAATTTTAGTACTCATGAATACATTTACTAATTAATAGAATTATAACTTTTTTCTATCGCCAATCGTTGTATAATTTTTTATCGTTTCACTTAGCTATATTTGCTTCAAATTTTCTTTGACGATTTAGCTAGGAAATTAGATTTATGATTTGACATTAGATGTTCACTTTTCACTTGTAGAAAGTGAAGAAAGTCGATTGATCAATGCACATCTTTAACTTCCAGAACCAAAGCTTCAAATCGTTGGCTTGGCGTACGTATGCTTTTTTAAAACATTTAATCAATATTACACTCTCAATCTAACTCCCAATTTGAATTGAAAACTTAATTGATAACTTCCAATTTGAATGACACATTTATGAATGACATATATTTATTGCATTTGTTTTATTGATTACAGGATGTTTATGCGGTCCTACCAGCCAAAGCAGCTTTGTCAGTGTGGAAACTGCCATGAATGGGAAAGAGAGACTTGAATGTGTGCTGCATAAACCATGATGTTTTGTTTGAGTTTGCTACAGTAGATTAATTTGCCCTATTGTAGGAGCTGAAACTAGGTGAGTGGCCACAACTTGGATGGATATTTTTAATAAAAGCTTTATGCCAAAATGAACATTTTTTTGCTTGTAAAAATTATATAATGAAATAATATTGTTGAAGATAATGCAAAACATGATTTGCAGAATATTGAATACATCATAGACCCGTTGACACCTGTGCTGAAATCTTTTCTGATATATGGATTTATGAAATGTAATCAGAGCTGTATGGACAGGTACTTTTGCATTTTGCATAGCTCGACATTTCTTTAGTACTTGAATCAACTAATCAAAGGTGATCGGTGCATTTTTTTCTACAAATTGATACCAATAATGACTCGACAACGTTGACTATACCATGTACATGACTTTTAGGGATGCAGTTGATTTCGCCACATATCCTTTTCAGAGACGTGGCTTGCTTATTTTACTTCGTAACCAGTTTCTAGTGTGGTAGCGACAGAACTGCGCCGATACAAAGGCCTTATTATACAGTCAAACATGGATAACTCGTCCACGGATAGCTCGAACACATGGCTAATTCGAACATTTCCTTTGGTCCGTTCCCACGTAATGATAAATTGCTATAGATAACTCGAACTCAACACTGTTAATTCGAACTGTTTTTTTGCCCAACGGCTACCGAAACGGTTGTTATCGCTTTAGAAAATCACTTTATTCAAAGCCATAGAGGTAAACTTCATCTTTTCGTAATTCATAAGCGTCGTTATTACCACCATCGGCAAAATATTTTTGTCAACGACTTTTCTAAAGGTTTGGTGAAATTTGATTTATACTGCGATACGATGAGTAGCACGGGCTAGCCGGGTCACGCGCGCAAGGATTTTCGCTACGCACATACAAAACAAAAATTGCATGTTGTTTTTGTTTTGTATGTGCGTGGCGAAAATCCTTGAGTGCGTGACCCGGCTAGCCCGTGATGAATAGTTTTCCGACGTTGATTCCGTGTTGAATCAACGTCGGAATGTTGAATGTTTAAAACGTCTTAAAAATTGTTGTAATTAAACTGTAACGTTGTCTGAGCTACAAAAAACTATTCATCATTTGACCTAAACACAGAATACGTGTGTACATTCAATAAGTATCTATTAAAAAAAACGTCAGTGATATAGAATGTACGTAAAACTTCTAATTGAACTGCCTCGGAGTGTTGCTCTTAACGAATCCCAGGTAAAGTAAGATAATCTTTGCATAAACTTCAAGAAAAAACGGCAAAATTGATCGTGGATAAAACCCCAAAAGAAAAAAATGTCTTTTCTTTTGAGCATTTCAACAACGATCAAGTTTTGCCAATGTCAATCTGAAAAACGTCCTGGCAATAACATCACCTCAAACAACAAACCAATCTCAAGTGATAGAAAAATCTCTATACTTTTTCATAAAAACGTTTTAAACTTTACATTAGAAGCATTTAATTTGAAACAAGCCATTTGTGCTTTTGATTTACATTATAGTTTGTATATGTACATGTATCTACTAATAAATAAGTAAATACATGGATTTGTGACAGTGCTCTGATAACTTGAACGCTCTGATAATTCGAACACTTTTGCTCGGTCCCCTGAAGTTCGAGTTATCCATGTTTGACTGTATTTAGTTTGCTCGACAAAATTACCGTAGACCGGTAGAATTGGTAGTCGGTACTAAAATGTTTACATAGCATTTAGAGGAAGCTAATATAATAAGTTTTTAACTTCCTTTATTAGAGGCGTTTGAGACATTGATAATAAATGTATCTGTAGCTGGATTTAAAAATTTATTCTAGCCAACATGAGCAAATACAAGATAAAATATATGTTAATAGAGCCGCGTAGTACTAGACTTTTATCGCAACAGCCGATGTGAATATGAGATATAGACACAGGTTGCATCACAGGTTACATCATTTCGGGCAAGTCTGAGCATGTTTTTTTGGCCTCAGCGTTTTTACTGCGATCAATTCTTTTCGATTATAATCTTCAAATATCTTGACAATGAAATCGCCTAACACAACAAATAACATATCAACTGATAAACAAAACAAACAAAAATACTTTCTTTTAAAATCAACTCAAATTTGACGCAGCCAAATCTTTAATGTAATGGATGTTTCACCGATTGCACGCATTAGGCATATTCTTTTGTGGTTTAGGCTTTACTCTCTTTTGGTATCTGGTTTTGCTACTATATCTATACATCAGTAGTCCCTTAGATATACATCAGTAGTCTCTTAGATATACATCAGTAGTCTCTTAGATATACATCAGTAGTCTCTTAGATAACATCAGTAGTCTCTTAGATATACATCAGTAGTCTCTTAGATATACATCAGTAGTCTCTTAGATATGTATATCAGTAGTCTCTTAGATAAGCCATGCTAACTGTTATGTTACCAACCTTTCAGGCTCAAAATATTCTTCAGACAACTATTAACTCTACAATTTTACATAGAATGGTTATTAGTTAAACACCGCTATAGTGGTTTGCGACATAGGTATTATTAGCCTGTTGAATTGGTACAACATTTACAGCATTTACAATGAAAAACTGAATGATACTTCACTAATGTAATATTAAAAGCTCATTTTTCGCTACAAAACAGAAACACAACTCTATTTACGTTCGAATTGAAAGCATTCACGAATCACTTATGGATGTTTTAGCAGCGCAACTGTGATTGCTAGCTCGGCATTTGTTGTAGTTCTATGGTTAATGCCATGGGTCCCAAACCTCACTGGCATATTCCATTATTGGCGTAATCAATATGAGATGCGATCCTTTTCACTTTTCTGGGAGCTCCATACAAAACATGCTTAATCATACCAAGCCTTTGAGACGCCCTGGCAGTTATTGAGTCTGTGTGCAGGCCCCAGCCAAAATCATTGGCAATATCCACTCCCAAATATTTAAAATGTGTCACAGTATCTAGTTGCATACCGTTAAGGTAATACGTAAAATCACTGTTACTACATCACTTGGCAAAGTGAACCGCCTGACATTCATTCATATTAAAAAACATTTTTTTCTCTGTCAGTCCACTGTTCCAGTAAAGCAAGGTCTAGCTGAAAATTTTGTTAATCAGTCTGAGTTTCTACAGAGCAATACACTAATGCATCGTCTGCAAAAAGCCTAATAGATGATGTTTTTAGGATTTCCGAAATGTTATCAATATACACAGAAAAGGAGAAGGTACCAGGACAGAGCCCTGGGAAACTCCCGATGTAACATTCAAAGAGGTAAATGTAGCCCCTTCCACTACCACCCGCTGACTTCTGTCGGATAAAAAGTTTGCTATCTATCAGACTACCTATGTTAGTGCAGATATTCGATTCAAATAATTTTTATATTAGCAAATTGTGAGGCACTTTGTTAAAAGCCTTGGAGAAGTCAATGACACAGCATGTACCACAATGTTATTGTCAATCATTTTCATGATGTCATCAGTGGTTGTTGATAATTGCGTAGTGCAGGAGAGACCTTTCCTAAAGCCATGCCGGTTACAACTCAAGTCACTATCTAGATGTTGATGAATGTTACAAAAACCGCATGTGTTCGAATAGCTAGCAAGAGATACATGTCAGCAAGACCTATAGTTTCTGGGATTTTCTCTTTCTCCCTTTTTAAAAATAGGGACAAAATTAGCCGTTTTCCAAATATTTTGAAAGTGATAAGTTGAAAAAGAATCGTAGTTTTAAAAGAAGCACCAGCGTTAGGTTGCCTCGATCTTTCTACGTTTTCAAGCCGTCCAGCCATTCGGCCATGTGCAGCGTTATAACCAGCCTATACATGTATCTTGTGAAACTAAACAACCGCAAGACTGGCTGTAACGTGAGAGGCGATTGCTAGGAGCGATAGCAACCAATCGCGAAATACTAGCCTCAGATATCTTGAAACCTGCAAAAAACTGTAAAAGTGGTATCGACCCGTCAAATAAAACTAAAACACAAAGCGAAAGTGAAACTAAAAACTCACACGAATCATAGTTGGGAGTTATTCAGCTTCGAACAATTGACTACATTTATAGCACTTCCAAAATATAATTCAGTCCACAATGTACCATGAACTGATGTACTAAAACTCATTTGTATGAACATGTTACAAAACTATTTGTATAACTATTTTACACGCACCCATAACATAAAAACACAATCAAAGAATTATCACATTGAGATACAACGTTGTTGTCGGCTAGAGGTCGCCAGCACCGCGGGAAGCTCAGCTATTTCTTGACACACCAAATGTATAGTTTTAAATTTTTTTTGCGCTGATAGAAAAAACGTTTTGATCGTTTCAACTTTTTTAAAAACAATAAGATCTTTAGATAATTAGTTTTATACATAAAATTTATTTGTACTTATTTATAAAATACAACAGATCTGTAATTTTTAAAATTCAAACTACTCTAACGTGTAGGGAGCATCTTGTGAGAGCGAAATAGGCCAAATTTAGTTCAAGCTTGACTTAGAATCATCGCCTGGAGACCTCTGTATTTTCCTATTCAGCATTGTCAGTTAAAATTTCTACTTGTTAGGAAATCCGCCAATCACATAGGTAAGTTATTTGTTTTTTAATCAGTTGTTTATGTTTGAAACCTGTTGCAATAACATTGTAGCATATTTAGTAAAGTAATGTGGTAGTTACCGAAGTTAAAAAGATAAAAGTTGAAGCTACAGCCAGTGGGGTGATTAAAGATACATATAAGCAAGAGCCCGAACAAATCTATAATACTCGTCAAGAGGGAGGGTTGTATGTACCATCAATAAAAACCAAAGCTTATTTTAATTCTTTCTGGCCTAGAACCACTCGAGAAATCAGAGATGGAATTTGATAATTTCGGCACACCCTTTTTGGCAACTTTTGGCCCGGGGACATTGTAATCAATGTTGTATTTATATCATTGTAAATATTTTGTATATGGCATTTGATTCATTAATTCATTTTCTTTTTTTTTGTTTTTTGATTCACATAGCAGTATTAGAAATAGATATTATATGATGTAAATATGAAATATCGAAGGAATATTGTTGCAATACTCTTTAGATACAAATACAAGCCGAAAGCAAAATTAAAAACATTGAAAAAAGGGAAGAAGGGGAAGAGAGAGGAAAGAAAGGAGGAAGGGAAGGGAAAATTTTTGCTGGTATACTGTTTAAAATAAAGAGTTCCCACGTATTTTGCCTCCTGCGTGAGGCTTTCAGTGGGAAAAACCCGATCCGATATTAAAGCACGACTGTTGTTTTGGTAATCAACGCCACTGTTAGTAATATAATCGTTTATCGCATGTTTTAAGATTGTAGTTGTTAAAAGTGATGTTTCTTTCACGTCTATTTATGCTACTTGGAACCTATCATAAGCTGCTTCTATCAGTCGGGCATTCATCTTAGCAGGTTTTTTGTATTTGCCACTAGTTTACTGTCCACGTATCGGCATTAGACGACAAATAATTTGCTTTTGCCGAACCGGTCATTGCCATCGACACCACATCTGAAGATTTTTATTTTGTTGGTTGTTTTGAAAGCATTGTACTGTTATTACAGAATTCTGCTTTGAATCCATCATGCACGATGTCTAGTCTGGAGACAAACACTTACACAGTCAAACCATCTGTGCAAGTTGGAAATCCAATAACAGTCACCAAACCTATTATTGCGAGCAATCTTTGTATTAGACCACCTTCGGCGGAATTAGCGCACCCATTTCACCAACAGCCAAAGAAAATTCAGCCATTTCCAAAGGTAGCGCCCCCTCGCGACCATCATAAAGCTAAGGTAAATTTCATTTAGCGACTATTAAGTGCCTTAAATATAGATTTAGCTGCGTTGATTGATAACTGTGAAAGTCACTTATTTTTGTAGCCTGGTGTGCCAACAGTATTTCAGCTAAAGAGCCTGCACAAACCTGCACCTGCCAGTGTAAATGCGGACTATAACAGCACTGAAGCTACAAAAAAAGGTATGCCATCAAATAATGTTACATTGGGCAACATTGCATAAAATCGAGACCAGAGAAATTAACATCTCAGCGTGTAATACTGTGTGAGGTATTATGCAAGTACGTTATGTGCTGTTGCATGTCTCCGTAATCCGGAAGGATCTATTTATGTTATAGTACAAGCAAAGCTAGATCCGAGCATGGGTAATGAGTCAGGTCGTCTGCATAACTCAGCAATAGGATCATCAGTTGATCCTGGCATTCAACATTCGATCAGTACACCTATATCTGCTCATCTCAACAACAATATCCCAGGTTGTTTGCTCGCAATTTATCTCGGCATAATGAATTTTGAAACTGATTCTTGTCATTCTGACTTAGCAATGAATAAGCCTGCCAGTTGCTAGTAATAGATACCTCATTCAGTTCCAGTTGCTTCACTAAACGCCAGTGCTCCGCCAAGGATGGCTTCAATAATTACAGCCCCTGGCATGGATAACAGAATGGCTGAAGTGAGGACATCTAATAATGTAGCAGCTCCAGCTCAGCACGCCCTTCCTTCAGGCCCTAGAGGTAAATATTTGATTAAAAACTCAATTTTTTAGACTCCGTTCATTAGCGGGTTTTAGGTTCTGGTTCTTTCTATATTCTTTTGCATATTTTGTGTAGTTGTCTCTACATCAAGCAGCAAAACAATAACTGGAGGCGTGCCAGTTCCTGGTCATTTGAAACAGCAGGTCTCGCACCGAGGTACTACATTCGGTACAAGAACTACTGTTATTCAATCCGCTCATGGTGTAAAAGGCCCACAACAACAGATTGTACGATCTGTCTCTTCACAGATGCGGACGGTGACAACAACGCATCGCCCAACCAACCCACCAATGTGAGTCCATGTTTCCACTGTGTTGTCTCATTCTGAGAAACAAAAAAAGTTTCACAGTGGTTGAGATGTTTTTTGCTACATCATTTTGACAAGTATTATTTTCATATACAGTAGACGCTCCCACAACGTAATTAATCTGTTCCAGGAACAATTACGTTTTAGTGAATTCATGTTATACGAACAGTAAAGACTATGTAAATTGTCTAATCCGTTCCAAGTTCTTTCTCGTCTCTCTAAGACTCGAAGTCACCCCTTTGGTCATACAACCTATCTTTTTACTTTGTTGGCTGTATGTAACTGTAATATTATTAGTTTGCTTTGACAACTTATCTTTCTTTCAGATCAATTTCACTGGTTTTATAGACTATGATTGCGATGATTTTACAGTAAGTTGATGGGGAACGCACATATTCGACATTTATTTATGATGATTTGTTCTTTTTTGACAGCAAAGTCTTTCTGAAAATTAAAACTAATAACAAATATTTTATATGGCTACAATAAAGCAAAACAAAAATATATTTTACTATGGAAAGAGCGGTCTCTACTTGTCATCTATTTGTACCCAGGGGTCAAGGTTAGAATAAAAAATAAATTTTGGCGATACTCTCAACTCGTGACATTCATATTGGTAGACCGGCGCTGTAGCACCTGCACCAATCAATCGCCTTCAAGTATTTATTAATATTTTCACAGCCACCTTTTCTCTGTTTTGTCGACACATCAGACGATCTATCACGACGAACTAAAAGGTCATGGACGTTGTTTCTATAATCGATATACGCCCGTCATTTTTTCGTACAAGTGTGGTGAGATTTGTTACCATTCAAATTGAATTTGAGAAGTTGTCACTACTTGATACTTTACTTTATCTGGAATGTAAATTTACATTATCCATCGTTTTTTTTTGACGTCATCAAGTCGTTTGCACATGCGCTCGTTCACGAAAAAGCCGCCATATTTGTAGAAAATGATCGTTTTTCTTTGATTTATTAGTACTTTTAAGTGTTGTTTTGATACCATAATCAACAAATTGCAAACAAAAACATCGTTTTCAAATTATCTTTGCAAAAGCTTCGTGTTTCTAACGATAAAATTGTCTATAAAGTTGGCCGACAACGATGAAATGGCGTCACGAATGATAGGAAGTATACTCTTTAGGAGCATCTACTGTATGCATTAAATATGGCTTGATGTCACATGCCGTAAAACCTCTAATTGAGCGCCAGCTCTATTTGACTGCCACTATGAGAGGATTGAAAATAGAGTGCCATCATCCTATATTTGAGCGCCACCTCCATTTAACCCTATCTTTGCCTATCTTTGATCTTTATGAACCCATACTGTCAAGCTTTTCACTTTTTTGTTAAAATTTGGAAACAACACTATAGAAATAATTACTGTCTCAGGCTGATAGTAGTTAGGCTAATACAAAATCGTATTAATGGTGAATCGTTAACATTAATAAAAATCAATTCTCTCATTGTCCAACTTCAAAGCTTTTCACTTTTTTGGTTTAAATTTTGAAAGCAACACCATAAATATAATCAATAACGGTCTCGGGCTATGAGTAGTTCCTTGTTTAGCACGGTCTTGATACTTCGAAGTAAGTATATAAAAATGGTTTAATTTTACGATGGTAGATGAACTTTGAAAGCATCATCATAGAAATAATTACTAACAGTTTCATACTAATAGTAGTTCCTTGTTTAACGCGGTCTTAACACTTCGACGTACATGCATAAAAATTGGTTTTCAAGTCTGGGCCAAAGATTACGTTTAGCGAGCAAAACATTTACGCGTTGCATTTGTGCTAAATGCATCAAGTAAAATTTTTGCTTCTCCAAAAATTGTTTGGATGCTAATATTGACTACTTCAGCAGTGCAGAAGACGAGTTGATGTCAAAAGACATTGTGGAAGGTATTGGACAACTAAAGGATGATCGTTCCATCGAAATCAACAATTAGAACGCAGCTATCTGCGCAAACGATGGAAATATATTTGTTATAAAAACGTTAATTTTTGTTTCTGCATGTAATATAAGTATGATTCGTTTACCTCACTTACTCATGAATGTATATTTGTAGCATTTGGTAGATTATCATTATCGAACTTATAAGTTTGCAAATTTATAACATATTATTTGATAGCATCATTGTGGTAATCTGATCATACCATTGATGGACGCTCGTATCTTCTCTTCTAGTGCACATAAAAAGCTAGCTTTTTCTGCAAACTAACAAACATATCAATGAGTGCAATGAGTTTTTATGCAACGTTATTAAAATATATATAGAATAAAAGTATGTTTTTAAATTTGAAAAAAAATATTAAAAGCCTCAACAAATTGCAAAGAAGGACGCAAGCTATAATATTATTGCAGGTCAATTGCAAGCAATAGATATCAACTAGTAGAATAAATTTCTCAGTTTCTCAAGGCATATTTATTAAGAGATCTTTGACAAGTTGGAGGTAAGTTAGCAGACTTGTTGCATCCAAAAGGTTTAATATTGCTCCACCAGAAAAAGAGGGCAAAATATAGGCGGAAATTTGCTTCGTTCCACATTTTGACGAGCCATTTGAAAAATTAAACTGTTAGCCTTTATTTGAACGCCGCCTCCAATTGATCGCCGCTATAATAGAGGAAGGGTTGAAAACTAGAACGTCATGGCGTTCAATTAAGGGTTTTATGGTAGATATCATGTTTGTGGTCTACATTGTAGATACGTCCAAATATGTTTCCAATGGCATTTGCGAAGCATTACTTTGTTTTGCAAGTAGTGCTTATTCATACCCGCGGTAATAGTTTGTATGCTGTAGAATGACCATTATCTCCCAACCTTCATCTAAACTATGCACATTCTGTTGCCTGATTAGCGCCTGTCATCTTATATTGTTATTTGTTTAGAGCACCCGCTGCCACTCACCAGTCTCAAAACCCGACCACGGTGCAGATTACGATACACCAACCAAAACACACGCTAAGCAGTCCCTCGGCTGGTACCGAGAGGCCATCTACAAATACTCCACAATCGTCGCCCAGTACGCACTATGGCAATGCACACACTCAAGTGCCGGCTTGCGGTGCGCAGCCAGGCCCGCAACGCGTGGTAAATTCTCAGAGCAGCACTGGTGGCATTCAGCAGAATAGAACTACTGGTAGGTGATGTAGCACGCGAATATATTGGATTTTCATTTTGACGTACTTCTAAAAATGACATAATTTTTTAGATGCTATTTTTAAAATTCAAACTACTCTAGCATATTGGGAGCGTCTGTAAGAGCGAAATAGGCCCATTTCGGGTCAAGCTTGTATAAGAATCACCGCCTGGAGACCCTTTTATTTTGTTATGCAGCATTGTCAGTTAATATTTATACTTATTAGGAAATCCTCTAATCATATACGCTAGTTATTTGTTTTCATAATTAGTTGTTTATAATTAAAACATGTTGCACTAACCTGAACGCCCATTTTAGAGAATTTTTAGATAATTTGCTAAATTCTCTTGAGATTTCCTATCATTCTTTTAATGACAAAGAAAATTGATAGTTCCAACCAACTATTCATATTTTTATTTTGTACTAGTAACCTTGGCAACTAGTAACCTGGGCAGTTCCATGCATCGTGAGAGATCGTCATGAACAATCAGTATGTGCATAATTATCTCGTGAAGTGGTGAGGCAGCTGTGTAGTGGTCAACCCACCAGTCTGTAAAATGGAGTTGAATTCCTGTGTAAGGCAACTTTTTTTGCCAACGCTATTGCTGTGACATCAGACGGACACAGTTCTTATTATAGAAAATATTTCTGAGCAAGAAGTATTTTGACTTTACTCTTGTAAGCTTGACACGAGTTATCATTTTAGTTTAGGTTCAGTCTGTAGTTTTTTTTCCTTCAGTTTGGCCATCTACTTACTTTTATTGACTTACCGTGGTACCTATAGGAGATGAATGCTTGTCAGTGGATCGCATCAGGTATTTATTGTTGTAGTACCCATTGGTACTCCTGAGCAGAATCGACTCTCTACTGGCCCTAACTCTAACTTTGCTCTGAGGAAATCAGGTCGGCCGCCTGGACCCATGCAGCATGATTATATGACAAGTGTGAGAAAGCCAGGACCTACAGACTTCACGCCTTTGCCCAGGTAAGTCAAACTTAACCCTAGAACCTAGCTACATGAACCCCAACAGCACTTGTCTCGGCTAGTCAAATTATAGCTGATCATTTGTCTCCCCCTAACAAGCTCTTGACTGACTCAAGCTGTAGCCCAACCCTTTAGGAAACTTATAGGCAAACAAGTAACTGCTTTTGGAAATTTGGCTAGATAGTTTTCTTGTCACTATTGTTTGCTCATTCTGCTCATTGTCTTGTTGCAGTCGCTCAGGTGTGTCCATGCACGCGGCAGCCGACCACAAACCACTGATGACAAGTGGGTTTTATTCTACTGCAACGGCGACGACATCATCTGTCGGCGGGAACTTTCATCCAACGACCATAAGCAACCTCGATCAGCATCAAGGAGTCTTTAAAACGCACAATTGTAAGTAGGTTTTCCGTGCTGATAGACCATTTTCCCATGTTGTGTCTGTTTATCGCTGATTGTGTCAGGGCCAAAGTAATATACTCATTCTTTTGCCGAATCTACACTGATCTAGATAGCTTTATGCTAACATCCTAGTGACTGCATTTGAGTAGCCGAGTACCATCATATATATCTTATGTGAGCTGGGTATACATGTCTGACTGTAGCAAGCCATTTGAGAGCATACTACCTGTTCTACTGGGTCTATGATTTGTGAGCTGGGGATACATGTCTGACTGTAGCAAGCCATTTGAGAGCATACTACCTGTTCTACTGGGTCTTGTTTTTTCTTTAAGTTTGTGTCTTTTCTGTAGTGAAATTGGATTAAAATGTTTAACCATGATTTTCTTTGGAGTTGTGCTCCACTGGAGACAAGTTTCATAACTCTAATTTTCAAAAGAGAGCATTGCGGTTATTGAAGTTTTTCTTATTCTCAATGCAATAGAAACTTAAGTTTTACTTATCAGTTGTTTTAAAAGTGTGTTGACCTGACATGCAAACGGTACTATAATTTGTGCAGGCAATAGCTGCTTTCATGTTGTGATTTGTGGTCTACCTTTTACTTTGAGCATCGCAAAACTTTACTTTTTGTGCTTGGAAGCATTCGTGGGTTGTCAAAGATGTTTTTCACGCTTCACCTAATTGTTTAACTCCTTTGGAGTTAGCCAAATATTCTCATCATATGGCATGCTATTTGGTAATGCTTGCTCAGCCTATAGGATATGCAATCTCATTTATTCTTTTATTTATTCACAATTCTTTCTGGAAGCATTCGTATAGTATTTTTTGAGAGTCTGAAGCAGAATTACTGATAATTTGTTTATATTATATCTTGTAGACAATATACCTCTTTCTCACATACCATCATCAGCAGTTCCTACTATTATATCTACACCGGGCCGGTCTGGCTCCTCTGGCTCCTCTACTGTCATAATGGCTGACAACCCACCTCAAGACTCGACGGGTTCAGCTCACACCCTCTCTAGACCAGGCGTTTCTCCGAGCATCCTCCGCAAACGACCGCATGACAGGTTAGGTTCTAGGCTAATATAGTCTTTTTTTCACATGAGTTTCCTCGCTGCATGGTTATTGCTGTCAACTTCCACTAACCCTTTTCAACAAGTCATCAAGTCTGCATCTCTGTACCCCCATTTTCCTCTAATTTTTTATGCCAATAAGTTAATGACATTTTGTACATTCCCCTAAGTCAGGGGTTTCCAACCTTTTTTTGCTCAGTTCCCCCTTGACCTGTTCAGAAATTTGAATTCCTCCCTACACATACTGCATGGCTAAAAACAACAGCCAATACAAATTATAATCAGACTTTATTGTGCATGTACAAACATATAGCGAAACATTTTTATACAACATGTAACCATGTAATGGTGCGTTTACACTGGCCAACACCGACTCCGATTAGGTGCCAATACCCCGACTCAGACAGGTACCTCAGACATTTCACGTATGGGTGCTGACACCGACTCCCCCTTTACATTGCAACGATTGAACGATTTTTGTCGGTACCAACAGCCAATCACAGCGCTTCGCCGTTCTGACCTTCACCCGACCACGCGAAGACGAGTACACATAAAAATCAACGCGCTTGATGTGGAAAATTATATACTAGCACTACACTACTACTACTGCTCCTACTACTACCGCTAGAAGCAACTACTGAATGCCGAGCAAAGAATGAATGATGAGGCAATGAAAGTTCGAGCAAAAAACTGTACGTACAGTTCTTTCGTCCGAGTAATTATAATAAATAAAATGAATAATGAAGAAGATTGAATGGTGAATGTATATTAATGGTAGTAGTAGTGTGGTGGACGCCGGGCCAACACTTTAAACTTCTTGTAATTATATATTTGTATATATTTTATATGTCTGTAAGTATTTTATTATATGTGTTGTCCTTTTTATTATAGCCTTGTTACTCGTTATGCTATCAATTGTCGTCGTTTATGTTGTCATATCAATGCACTAGCGGGCCTAATTATTGGCCATTTAAACATTGTTAGCCGGTGTTCCTACTCGGTCCCGTTAGCCGGAACGGGCAATTTTATTGTATATAAGGGAGCAACGCTCACTTAGTAGACATAGCAAATGGCCGTACGCTCCCCGGCTAGTGAATTTCCTTCGCTAATAAAACATTGAATAAAATCACATACAATTTATTTCTGTATGAAATAATCTAGATCGTGCCAAGTAAGGGCCGGCAAATTCTTTTGTAGTGGAACTAGTAGTAGTACTAGTATTAGTCGTACAACTGGCTATTCACTTTTAATTAATTTAAATTAAAGAACTAACTTGATTTTTTGGTACTCTCGCGTTCACATCGTTGCTAGCCATGCTGGTTCACTGTCAGAAAGAGCACGAGGGAAAGTTTAATGAGTCTCCTAGCCTCTCATTAAACTTAGCCCTTTCGTTTCATAAACTTAGCACTGTCATTAAAGCCTAGGCTCATTTAATCAGAGGCTCCTAGGTTCTGATTGGCTGATGAGCATCCGATTTGTCGGTGCAACCGGGCACTGCTGGGTTTCACCGGCACCGATCTTTCTGTTCACACCTACCGACACCGACTCATCAAATTTGTCTGTTCACGACAAAATCGGCCACCAAAATCGGTGTAAATGCACCATAATTATTGAGATTTCTGTTGCTAGTCATTCAGGCACAGTACTTCAATGGGAGGCTTTGTTTTGGACAGGGCATGATGCATCTTGTACCATCAATTGATCACAAGCTTTAGACTTAATGCAGTTGACTAGCATTACTTATAACGGAAAGTGGAATTTGTTGAAGGAAGGCACTCGAACTTTCATGACAGGATAAAAACAAAAAATCTAAGAAGTCAGACACCTCTCTGTTCCCCCATATGTTTAAAATTCCTCTAATTGGGGAATTCTCTCCTTGTTGAAAACCCCTGCTCTAAGTGCTGTTGTAATGTACAGGTGTAGTAGACATATTCATTTGTTGGGTTATTTTGTTGCAGTTCTAATGCGGTAGTGGTTAAGAAACTACCTGGCGATAGATTGGCAGGATACAGTGAAAGGGCATTAAACTCTCAGCCCCTCAGCCCTGCCAAACACCAAATAAGCAATGTGTAAGTGTTGTTATTGTACAAGCCATCTGTACAAGGTCTGTCTAACTTTAACGGTGTGATAACCCGGTGTGTTGTCACACTCATCAGGTATACCATTCTCAACAGCATTCGCCGGGAGTGTTGTGGTGTGTCAGCTTTGTATGCGTTGTATTGGTGTAAAAAAACGATCATTTTGTTGTATCGCTGTTTAATGCTCCAAATACAGTAGACTCTCTTACAACATAAATAATCTATTCCAAGAACGTTTATAGGCATTTTACGTTATACGAACAGGAAATTATGTGTAAATTGTGTCCTTTCAATGATCATCCCAAACTCACTACTTTCTCCTTTCAAAAGGAAAAACTAGACTTTACTTTTTTCATTTAAAGACTACAGTAGCTGTAGTATTATTGGTTTGTATCGACCAGTTTATCACTTTTTATTATCAATTTCTCTCGGTTTACGGTTTGTGATTACGGTAATCTTACAATAAGTTGGAGGTACACACACCTTCAATGTCAATTTATATCAGTTCTTATTATTTTTCTAGACAGCCATTATCTAATCTGAAAAAAAGTATTGCAAAATATTTTATGTCTAAAATAAGGTAAAACAAAAGGCTAGCTTTACTAGATGTATAAGGAGCAGCGTCTGTCTGTCTGACCATCTATCCGTCGCCATGGTTCGAGGTTAGCGTAAAAACTCCTTACATTCAGCTTGGTATATCGACACCCCAATGCCTGAACTAATAGATCGCCTGAACTAATAGATCGTCTGAACTAATAGATCGCCTTGAAGTATTTTAAAATTATTGTGCCACAGCATATTTTCTGTGCTTTGTCGACAAACCTGAACTAGATTGTCAGAATACTAGTATATATAATAAATAGACTCCTACGCATCGTTTTATTTATCTCAAATGTGGCAGGAGAGAAAAAGATATTTTCAAAGGGTAGCTATGAGACTCTCGTTATTCAAATCTGACAGCTTGTACCGCAAGATCTCTTTATTTTCTACGACATTTTTTATGTAATGTGAAGGAAACGCTTTCTAGAAATTCTTTGCATTAGCTGGAATTTATGTAATATGTTTATGTTATAGTAGTGGCTTTTTTAAATATTAACCATTGGCCAAAACCATAAGCTATAAATTCTTCCAAATAAAAATTAGGTTCCTTATTCAAATGTTTTGAATCTACTAAAAAATTTCGTTCCTCAAACTCAAATATGTTTATGTTATAGTAGTGGCTTTTTTAAATATTAACCATTGGCCAAAACCATAAGCTATAAATTCTTCCAAATAAAAATTAGGTTCCTTATTCAAATGTTTTGAATCTACTAAAAAATTTCGTTCCTCAAACTCGAGAAATTTTGTGCAATGTTTGTGATTATCGTAAGTGACGGTAGAAACTGCCGGAAGTATGTAATGTCAGTGATGACTGTTGCAGGCCAGTTGAGAAACAGTTGGAAGTTAATGTCAGTGATGACTGTTGCGGGCCAGTTGAGAAACTTTTGGAAATATGTAATGTCAGTGATGACTGTTGCAGGCCAGTTGAGAAACAGTTGGAAGTATGTAATGTCAGTGATGACTGTTGCAGGCCAGTTGAGAAACAGTTGGAAGTATGTAATGTCAGTGATGACTGTTGCAGGCCAGTTGAGAAACAGTTGGAAGTATGTAACGTCAGTGTTGACTGTTGCAGGCCGGTTGAGAAACAGCTGGAAGTTCATGTCAGTGATGACTGTTGCAGGCCAGTTGAGAAACAGCTGGAAGTATGTAATGTCAGTGATGACTGTTGCAGGCCAGTTGAGAAACAGTTGGAAGTATGTAATGTCAGTGATGACTGTTGCAGGCCAGTTGAGAAACAGCTGGAAGTATGTAATGTCAGTGATGACTGTTGCAGGCCAGTTGAGAAACAGTTGGAAGTATGTAATGTCAGTGTTGACTGTTGCAGGCCGGTTGAGAAACAGCTGGAAGTATGTAATGTCAGTGATGACTGTTGCAGGCCGGTTGAGAAAAAGTTGGCAGTATGTAATGTCAGTGATGACTGTTGCAGGCCAGTTGAGAAACAGTTGAAAGTATGTAATGTCAGTGTTGACTGTTGCAGGCCAGTTGAGAAACAGCTGGAAGTATGTAATGTCAGTGATGACTGTTGCAGGCCAGTTGAGAAACAGCTGGAAGTATGTAATGTCAGTGATGACTGTTGCAGGCCAGTTAAGAAACAGCTGGAAGTATGTAATGTCAGTGATGACTGTTGCAGGCCAGTTGAGAAACAGCTGGAAGTATGTAATGTCAGTGATGACTGTTGCAGGCCGGTTGAGAAACAGCTGAAAGTTCATGTCAGTGATGACTGTTGCAGGCCAGTTGAGAAAGACACTGCAAGTCAATCATCAACAGACACAGCTATGAGCTCTGAGTCACCTGTTCGTCCCACCATCAAACCTGAACCCGTCGAAGCGATAGAGAATGGAGAGAGAGACGTTCAAGCTGTTGATGTATCTCCCCGTAAGAAGCCTCGCAAGCAGCTGCTGTGAGTCACTAGTTTACCATTTACCAGCTTAATTTGCTAATTTTTCTGAATTATTTCCCAAATTTTGTCTCGAGTTTCATGAAGTAGTGTTTAGAAATTGCTTTTGAACACTAGGTAATATTTGCAGTTATTGCTTCAAACCTGTTATAGTTTCAGAAAAATTGCTCCTAAAGTATATTTTATACCAGTTTAAAACATTTTAACGTGTCAAGCCACAGTACAGATGACTCTCGTTAAGACGGAACTTGTTAATCAGGATGTTGGCCAAAGCGGACAAATTTTGCATAGCAGCTGCACTCAATATGTAGGATAATGTGTGATATGCTCATATAATTGGTAATCGGTTGGTAATGATTTTTAGTAAAAGTATAAAGAATTATCAAATATAGGAACACTCGTCTATTTGAGGCTGTTCCATAAATTACTTGCATGAGTGAAATGTGTTTTTCAATCATATCCTTGGTGCTATTCGGCTTTCATGACAATGAAATATAATTTTATAGGATTTGTAAATATGTAAAAAAGCGAATCACAAGTTTGAATTTGATTGAAACAGTAACTTATCCAATATTCAGTAAAACAAAGCAGTTGTAATCCTTTGCATGAATGTAATTTCTGCAACCATTTTGTTGCCATTACAGAGGTTGTCTAACATTCGTTGCAATATTTAAAATGTTTTGCAAAATTGTATGCAATGTATTGCTCATGCAAATTGTCACAACCACAAATTTACACCCTAGTGGTCTGCGTTTTGAGTAAATATTTCTGTGTTTACGCATAATTCAGACCTGTAATTTTCAATGTATCACCACAGGCCACTTCCATAAGGTAAATAATTATTCCCATTTTTGTATTGAAGCAGTAGTTTCTTTCTCACAGACTAAATACTTTGATGTGTATTGGGTAGATGCCCATATAACACAAACCTCCTTTTACATGAGTTCCACATAATGCAAAGAGTTTTTTTAAGTTTTTGCTTCGTATTATATAATACATTCCATATATTACTTAATACATTGTATATATCACATAATACATTCCATATATCATATAATACATTCCATATATCACAAAATACATTCCATATATTACATAATACATTCCATATATTACTTAATACATTCTATATATCACATAATACATTCTATATATCACATAATACATTTCATATATATAATACATT
Organism: Watersipora subatra; assembly: GCF_963576615.1. Lineage (NCBI taxonomy): Eukaryota > Metazoa > Bryozoa > Gymnolaemata > Cheilostomatida > Watersiporidae > Watersipora > Watersipora subatra. The sequence continues at coordinate 26,560,409 of NC_088717.1, forward strand.
CCATATATCACATAATACATTCTATATATCACATAATCCATTCCATATATTACATAATACATATCATATATTACATAATACATTCCATATATTACATAATACTTTCCATATATTACATAATACATTCCATATGCTACATAATAAATTCCTTATATTACATAACAGATTCCATATATTACATAATAAATTTCGTATATTACATGATACATTTCGTATATTACATGATACATTTCGTATATTACATAATACATTTCGTATATTACCTAATGCATTCCATATATTACATAACACATTCCAGATATTACATAATACATTCCATATATTACATGATACATTTAGTATATTACATAATACATTCCATATATTACATAACACATTCCATATATTACATAATACATTTCATATATTACATAATACATTCCATATATTACATAATAAATTTCGTAAATTACATGATACATTTAGTATATTACATAATACATTCCATATATTACATAACACATTCCATATATTACATACCACATTCTATATATTACATAATACATTCCATATATTACATAATACATTCCATATATTACATAATACATTCCATATATTACATAATACATTCCATATATTACGTAATACATTCCATATATTACGTAATACATTCTATATATTACGTAATACATTCCATATATTACATAATACATTCTTTATATTACATAATACATTCCATACAATGTAGAGCATCAAGTTGGTGCAAGTTCTCAAATTCAATTTGAATAACGAGAATCCCATAGTTTGCCTTAAAAATATCCCTTTCCTTTTTGCCGCTCTTGGACACAAGAACGGTGTACAGGGGCATCTATATTACATATAAATACTAGTACCCTGGCAGGTTGGAGTGTTGTGAGAGATTGTCAGGTGTACCAAAAAGCGCTGAGCTGGACAATTGTTTAGAAATACCTCTAGGTTGTTGATTAGTGCGGGTGTTCGAGTGTCGGTATACCAAGCAGAATGCTTCGAGTTGGAGTCTCATTGCTATATTTTATCCTAACCTCTAACCCGGGCGGTGGACAGACAGACACCGTTCTTATTATAGTATAGATACATTTTTGTTTTCCTTTATTGTAGAGATGTACAATATTTTTATTATATATATTTCTCACAGCTTATCATCTGTCTTTGTCTGTATGCAGGGCTGTATTGTCCAAAGAAAAAGTGGTCAGGAGACTGTCTGTTAGTAGTTGCCGAGGACCGACTTGGCCGTGCAGGGAGGGTCTGGGAGGGAAGCAGAAGCGCCCTCCCAGAGAAGGCGGGTTCAGGGGCCCTCCCCCAATAAAATTTTGAGAGTTAAGAGCAAATTTAGAGCATTTTAAAGTGTATCTTGTATTATTTAACAGTTGACTTGCGACAAAATTCACATTACAGTTATTTGGTATCAAAAGATTCACCATGTCTTACTTGTGTTGTAGGTTCCAAATATGTGGAAAAGTGATTACAAGCTCTTAAAAGCTCAAAAACGAAAAGCCGCCGTAGATTGGAATCTCTTTATTTCTCTGACGTAGTCAAGTTTGTTTTACAGTTTGTTATTGTCTTGTCACATGATGTTCTTACGTGAATTGAAAGGCCAATAAAAAGCTCAATATAAACGTATCGTAGTACTAGTTTGTGACAAACACTTCGGGTTTACTGAAGACCACATATCAAATATAGATGCTCGCTACTTTACAGTTTTGTTTCGGTTTAGTCTAATTAGCAAGTCGTAATCTGATCATGTGACCCAATACTTCACAAATATATTTCTGCAGCATTTTTCGATTATCACAAGTGACCAACAGGCTCGTCATGATTATCAGACAATGATGTGTACTCCTTCGAGCTAAGGCTATAAAATTAAACGAATTTTTACGGTAAGTTATAAGTTATCACTGCTAAAAGTGACAGCATTACAACGATGATAAAACAAACTCATAAGAACAATAGACATGGTTTTATTGAATGCGTGAAGTATATTTTTGAAAATATTTTGACGAATAAGGTTGCATGAAAGTGTAAACAGAAACTATCTACCACAACTACGTTACATTTGAGCCATTTTGGAAAGGGAATTCAAACTATGGCGGTCTCGTGTGGCTGCGATTTTTTTTTCGTTTTTGAGCTTTTAAGAGCTTGTAATCACATTTCCACATATTTTGTACATACAGCACAACAGAGTAAGACATGGTGAATCTTTTCGTATCAAATAACTGTAACGTGAATTTTGTTGCAAGTCAACCTTTAAGGTTGATATCCAGGTGCTCCCAAGTTGAGTCATTTCAAGTCTTGCAAAGAGAGCTAGCTACAGAATTATATGGTTTTGTGTTGTAACCATATATATGTATACTAGTTGCATTACCCGTCTACAGAAATAGATTCACGCGCAGCATAAGGTTTATTGAGAGTTGTCTTTCATACTGTAAAACAACTCCAAATATACAGTTACATCTCCATCTCTCCCTCTTTCCCCTCTCTCCTTCTCCCTCTCTCTCCTCTCTCTCTCTCTCTCCCTCTCTCTCTCCCCCCTCTCTCCTCCTCGCTCTCCCTCTCTCTCTCCTTCTCTCCCTCTTTCCCCTCTCTCCGTCTCTCCCCTCTCTCCCTCCCTCTTCCCCCTCTCTCTCCCTCTCTCCGTCTCTCCCCTCTCTCTCCCTCTCTCTCTCTCCCCTCTCTCTCTCCCCCCTCCCTCTCCCCCCTCTCTCTCTCCTCTCCGTCTCTCCCTCCCCTCTCTCCCTCTCTCTCTCCCTCTTTCTCTCTCCCTCTCTCTCTCTCCCCCCCCCCTCTCCTTCTCTCCCTCTCCCCCCTCTCTCTCCCCCCCTCCCCTCCTCGCTCTCCCTCTCTCTCTCTTTCTCTCCCTCTCTCTCTCCCTTAGTTCAACGCAACACATGCTGATAGACAACATTTTTTGTTTTTCTGTCGGACATATTAAGAAACAGTTTTCGGCGTGTGCCTACTTTTGAGCAGGCGACGTATAGCTGGTCATGGCTGATGCAGGGTGACAGTAAGTCGATAGCAGCTGCTCTCTTTTCACAATAGCATATCACAACGCTCGGAGTACTCGTGAAGGTTCTGTAATAGTAAGTTACAGTAGGCCTACTCGTAGCTGGAAAAAAATTAGTAACTCGGCTGCTGAAGGAAATGAACATGACCCACTATCACGAACAGTGGCAAATCCAACGTTATTAAGTAGTGGAGATAAGAGAATTTAAATATCTACTATATATGTAAATGTATGTAAATATAAGATAGTGGAGAATAACTGACACTTGCAATCTTACACGATAAATCTTACAGCAATCTTACAAATGTTTGTTGTAAAATGTGAAAATAATTACGAAAAACCAACTGGTTAGATTTAACAGGAAAGGTGTGTAAGCTAATACATCTAGCTGTACAACCCAGCGTTGCCCGGGTAATAAAAAAAACACTGAACAGAAAATTGATTTGTATTTAACATATAACAACATTTGCCATTTTACCTAAAACAACTGTGAAGGGTTTCAAATTTACTTTGTCAAACTACTTTTAAACTTCATATAATGACAAAAAAGGTTTCGTGCAGGTCAAATAATCTTTAAAAATAAAACGACTATAAAGGGTTTAGATGTAACAGTGAAATAATTAGCAAGTAGTAGCTAAATCGAGTCTGTTTTGCTACGATTACAATATGAGATGATTCGGTAATGATACAATTAATACAAACTGAGAAAACAAAATAACATTCGTGAATATGTTGAATTAATAATAACAATTCTTGCATAAGTGTGTATAAAAAAGTTACTGTTCCACCAACAGATATCCACCAAAACTCTGAATACGACGATACTGCTACAACGATATGTTATGTAAAAGTAAATTATTGTAGTGTCTTTGTCTGATCGAAGGTGAGAGAATATAGATGTTACTCCTACTCGAGATAATACATTATTGTCCGCGTGAAAAGTAGTGACCTTAACAGCGATTTAGCAATTGAACCTTAAGAAAAGCCAAAAATAGAGGTTCACAAAAACGGCATCGTGTTTCATAGAATTAATAAAATTTAGTCGCCAATTTCTAATATCGAGAGAGTCTATTGTCAATATCGTTTTGCCGAAAACAAATTAGCCCTAATACGTCGAGGACAAAAAAGCATCGCGTGTCATGTAGCTAAAAGAAAGCCGTAGAGTTGTCATTATTACGTCATTTTGGGGTGAAAACGGCAAACGATGAATAGGTTATGAGGCGCAATAACCGGAGAATCCCGTTAACGCGCCCTAGATACCTAGTAGCGGCTAATAGTCGGAAAAGTACGGTACTCTATAAGGCGGACACACACACACAACGATTGCCGTTTATATAGTAGATTTACATTTATATTCCTAAATATGCATACATGTACATGTGTACATAGAAGATTAATTGTTATAGCTTGACACTTGTCTTTTAAAATTTAAATTTAAGAGCACCTGTTTCAGTTACATAAATATGTTTAAATAATATATTACATGCACCAGGAAAAGACAACAAATAAATTACTTCGCCTGCTTAAAACTTACGCCGTTTAAATTATGGCCACCTAGGAATACAATGAGCAACAAACTTGGCCTGCAAACACAAACGTACATGTACATAGAAGATTGATTGTTGTAGCTTGACACTTGTCTTTTAAAAAGCTCTTCTTCTTTCAATGGGTCCATGGCAGAAATACTTTTCAACTGATTCTGTATCTATTTCATCATTTTTATATATGAGTAACATTAGATGATTATTTAGACAGCCTGCCCATGGTGTTCCTCATCAATCTTTGGATTCGCTTCAATGCAGAAAAGTATCTCTCGCCTACTGCATTGGTGGCAGGCAAAACCAATACTAGATTAGTGAGCCTCTCCACTTCATCACCAGTTGCTAGAGCGCAACGCTGCGCTAGAGCGCTAGGTAATTAGTTGTTGGAAATTCCAAGTGAATGAGCTTAGACTGAAATTCTTACTAATTAGCCGCCGAAGATCACTAAAAGGTCGGGGCTACTCAGCTGCCCAGCCGCCTCAGGGAATACGGGCCTGTGAATTTTATTGTCACGTAATGACTTCCGCGATGTACGCTATGCCGATTTCGCAATTTCCGAGATTTTGACAGAAGAAAAGTGCTCCGGATGGTTCCGGAGTCTCCTAATAGGACAATACGGTACTGTCTGTATGAATATCTCAGCGGCTATAGCTATTCAAATCTTGGAACTGAAATCTCGCATCTTGCTAGATTTGAACTCACAACTTATTGCAACCGCAGGTTCGCAACCCAATTGTTTAACCACCAGTCCATGAAGGCTCTTATGATTCAAAGCCCTTACTACATATACTTTATTCATTCTTTTCCGATTTTTATACGCTAAATGACAATAATTGAAACTCTTAAAGATGTGGTTGCGTCAAATTTGAGTTGGTTGTAAAAGAAAGTATTTTTCTTTGTCTATCAGTTGATATGTTGTTTGTTGGGTTAGGCGATCACATTGTCAAGATATTTGAGGATTAAAATCGAAAAAATTTGATCACGGTAAAGACGCTTGGGCCAAAAAAACATGCCCAGACTTGCCCAAAATGATGTAACGCGTGATACAACCTGTCTCTATCTCTCGTATTCACATCGGCTTTTGCGATAAAAGTCTAGTCCTACGTGGCTCTATTGGCATATATTTTATCTTGTACAGTGCACCCTCGAGATACGATGTTAATTCGTTCCAGGATTGGCATCGCATGGTGAAAAATTCGTAGATCGGGGTATAGAGACCATTGTAATTAAACACTGCAAACACCCCTGGTAAAAATCGTCAATTTTTTATAAAAATGTGTACATATTGACAATTAGCAACAAAATAGTATGTTAACTTTAGTAATTATAGTTACCTACAGTAACTGTATTGTATTTAGTGTATTTTAATGGTTATGATCTGCAATAAAACGCAAAATTATAATGTGTGTACCAAATGCAGTACGTACGGTAAGGAGTTCTTGCCTTCAAAAGGTACGCATAACAAACTTTGAATTCACTTCAAGTAAGTTTAGCTTGCTAAACCTACACTTAAAACTAAGTTTTAGTATGTATCAACTTTTTTTATCAGGAAATTTTATCCTTCAGCAGTTCCTATTTTCACTTTCACTATAAAATTTAGTGTGTCTGGTCGAAACCTTTTTCAACCTAAATCAATAAGGCCGAGCGATGCAGTTATAGAAAGCGGCTCCTCACACACTTGACCATTTAATGGCTACTGAAAAGAAAAATTTTATTTTCTATACCAGACGTACATACCTTTGGAGTAACGTGGCTTTAGCTGGTACATGTAGCGAGTAAAGCAGAGATGAGGCAGAAGCGTATCAATGCTAATTATGGTGCTGTACACTTGAAAATAAATTTAAAACGTAATGAATTGGAATTTTTTAGCAGGCTAAAAGAAGTTGTCCATTCCTGTCCAATTCTTCTACCTTTTCTACGAAAAAATTGATGGTGCAATGCAGAAAATTGCTAACTAGCGCTTGTAAAAGGATCCAGAGAATGTGGTACAGTAGTTTGTCTGGTATGAAATGTGCACAAGAATCAATGTAACCATACATACAAAGTTTGTACGTATTTATACCCTAGGGGGGACAGGGCTTTAGCAAGTTTCAGAAAGTAATGTGGATGCGTCAACTATCTTGAGTAGCTAGTTGAATGAGTTACATACATACATACGATGAATTGTATTCACGTAGAAGATAACAAGCCCATATGCAAAGACATGGTTAAACAAGAAAATAAAACATAAAATCAAAAGGAAACAAATAAAATGAATAAAATATGAAAAACATGCCACACAAGAGATAAATAATATATATTATACATGCATTGTTTTAATGTACCAGTCCACATCAGTAAATTAAACACTTAAAATATTTCTGCGAATGTGGGGTTTTCTGTATCTTCTACATCCTCGCCTTTACTAAATGGTTGCTCCTTTTGAATGCTGATCGCGTGCATGACCTAGCTCATTCAAATCTTCAGTCGGAAGCTCTTTCTTGTGTTTGCTTTAATGGAGTTCTTGTTTTAATAATAATTGCAAATGCTGATTGGTTGCGATCATATTCCTTGACAATGTTGATAATACGGGTCCCTTCTTCTTATTTACGACATCCAACTTTGTTGACATAGAAATCAATTTTCCTTCGTTTTGTAACGTTTGTATCGGTCTCAGATTCCATAGATAACGAATGTAGATACTTGTAGTTATATACGTATGCTGACTTAAAAGTTTATAGTAAAAGCTATAATAACGCTACAAATGAATATTTGCTCTTATCTCGCTTGTGCATTTTACACGAAATTTTCCACGCGGATATGAGAGAAGTCGATCATCGTGTCTCTTCTAAACGTTCTAAGAATGTTTTCGGCAAACTATATTTCGGTGTCTTTTTTATTTCGACGTGTGTTATGAGCACAGCGACGGCCAAATTTTAACTCGGGCGAAACTTTTCTCAAGTTCGTATGGTGAAATAAAATTCGTATAGCGAGGGGAAGATATCACAATGTTTGACTTCGTAAGGTGAAAAAATCGTATATCAAGGTAATCGTATCTCGAGGGTGCACTGTATATGTTCGTGTTGGCTAGAATAAAATTTTGAATCCAGCTACAGATACATTATTACCAATGTCTCAAAGGCCTCAAACAAGGAAAATAAAAAACTTGTCAAACCAGTTTCTTCTAAATGCTGTGTAAACAATTAGTACCGATTCTACCAGTCTACGGTAATTCTGTCAAGCAAACTATGTAGAATAAGGTCTTTCTATCGGCACAGTTCCGTCGCTAACCACACTAACGATATACAGCCTCCCAAAAGTCCCGTCCACATTATGCCTGCCGCCTATCCTGCGTGTGGGGCTGTATATCATTGCCACCGAAAACTAATTTCTTACTACCGTCAGTAAAATAAGCAAGCTGTGTCTTTGAAAAAAATATGTGGCGAAACCAACAAACATCCCTAAAAGTTATGTACATTGTATAGTCGACTGTCAACGTTATCGAGTCATTTTTGGTATTAATGTGTAGAAAAAATTCAATGGTCACATTTGATTAGTTGATTCAAGTACTAAACAAATGGTCGAGCTATGCAAAAGTGCCTGTCCATGCAGCTCTGATTGCATTTCACAAATCCATCTATCAGAAAAGATTTTAGCACAGGTGTCAACGGGGCTATGATATATTCAATGTTCTGCAAATCATGTTTCGCATTATCTTCAACAATATAATTTTTTTATTATATAATTTTTACAAGCAAAAAAGTTTTCATCTTGGCATAAAGCTTTTATTGAAAATATCAGGTCGTGGCCATTCACATAGTTTCAGCTCATACAATAAGACAATTTCATCTACTGCAGCAAACTCAAACAAAACATCATGGTTTATGCAGCACACATTCAAGTCTCTGTTTCCCATTTATGGCAGTTTCCGCACTGACAAAGCTGCTTCGGCGGGTGGGACCACATAAACATCCTGTAATCTGTAAAACAAATGCAATAAATATATGTCATTCATAGATATGTCATAGCTCATTCAAAAGCCAAGACTCTGATGTATTGAAATATACAATAAAAATTATGTAATTTATGTGCTTTAATTTAGCTATTAGTCCTACTTGCTAATTATTTCACATTTACATTTAAACACTTTTATAGCTGTTTTATTTTGTTTCCTAATTTATTTGACCTGCACAAAACATTTTCCCCGTGATATGAAGTTTGAAAGTTACAGTTGTTTGACAAAGTTTGAAAACCTTTGCAGTGGTTTTTTTTCTCAATTTATTTAAACATCACAAAACACTCTTCTCATGGTATGAAGTTTGAAAGTTATAAGAGTAACCGTCGTTATATGTTAAATAAAAATAGGTTTTCTGTGCAGACTTTTATTACCCGAGCATTCAACTAGTTTTTTATTATTGTTCTGTGCAGTGTGGACCCTGCTGTCAATAAAAAAGTTAAAAATCGATTTAAATTGACTTTCAAGGTTTGTAGTGAATAATCCTCCTCTTAATCATGGGCCCTGAAACAAGTGAAAGTTTGTATTATTGGTTTTGTGTAGGCAAAGTTTCACTTTTTTCTCAAGTGATAAGAAAAAAAGTGAAAACCTCCCGATACAAACCAATAATACCACCCACTGTTTCTGTATAGTTGTTAAATTAAACAGTTAGGTTTAGTTTTTCCTATTTGAAGGACCAAAGGGGAGTTTGGAAAATCTTGGAACAGGTTGAATCTGGCAATTCACATGTATTTTACCGCTCATGCAACATGAAATTCCTATAGTCGTTATTATCGTAGACGGAAAGGATCGTGTTTTAGTGGTGTCTACTGTACAGTCTAGTATTATAGTCTGCACAAGGTACTCAATACATTGTGCATTTTATATAGGCCTTATTCATGATATTTTTGTATATACAAACCTATGTATAGCCACCTTGGTTAAACCAGACAATCGTGTAAACTGGACTACTCACCACCCATATTAGTTCATTTTGAGGAAGGTTGATTATATTCAGTTTAGAAATGCAACATCAAGTAATCTAAACTTACCTTAAAGGTTGACTTGCAACAAAATTCACATTACCGTTATTTGATATGAAAAGATTCACCATGTCTTACTCTGTTGTGTTGTAGGTGCAAAATATGTGGAAAGGTGATTACAAGCTCTTAAAAGCTTAAAAACGAACAGAAAATCGCAGCCACGCGAGACTGCCATAGTTTGGATTCCCTTTCCAAAATGGCTCAAATGTGATGTAGTTGTGAGAGATGGTTTCTGTTTACACATTCTTGCAACCTTATTCGTCGAAATATTTTCACAAATATACTTCACGCATTCAATAAAACTATGTTTATTGTTCTTACGCGTCTGTTTTATCGTCATTGTAATGCTGTCACTTTTAGCACTGATATCTTATAACTTACCGTAAAAAAATCGTTAAACTTTTTAACCTTAGCTCCAAGGAGTACATATCATTGTCTGATAACCATGATGAGCCTGTTGGTCACCTGTGATAATCGAAAAGTGCTGCAAAAATTATTTGCGAAGTATTGGGTCACATGATCAGATTATGACTTGACGATTGAATAATGCCGAAACAAAATTGTAAAGTAGCGAGCATCTATATTTGATACAAGTCTTCGGTAAAACCCGAAGTGTTTGTCATAAACTAGTACTACGATAAGTTTTATATTGAGCTTTGTATTGGCCTTTCAATTCACGTGAGAACATACGTGACAAGACGATAACCAAAGTTCGTGGTTACGTCATCGAAATAAAGAGATTCCAATCTACGGCAGCTTTTCGTTTTTGAGCTTTTAAGAGCTTGTAATCACATTTCCACATATTTGGCACTTACAACACAACAGAGTAAGACATGGTGAATGGTAAGACAGGGGTCACAGGTAATCTGTACAGAGGAATCACAGATAATCTGTACAGAGGGTTCACAGCTAATCTGTACAGATAGATTTTTATTTTACTATTTTTACTTCTCTGGAATCTTTAGAAATACAGCAGCTGAGCTAAAAGACCGCCATGACAGTTCAACAGAAGAGGAAACGGAAACAAAAGCAGACATATCACTCCTACCCATGACAGATGATTACAAGCTCGACGTCGACGAACTAAAGAGTTCTTCCATTAAAGAAGGTGTGTAAATATCAAGTGTCATGCACCATTCTTGAGTAAAGGTACAACCCTAAATACAGTTTTGCCATTTCTTATGCTAACAGTGTCATTTCTTATGCTAACAGTGTCATTTCTTGCGTTAACAGTGTCATTGATCGTGTTACCTGTGCCATTTCCTGTTAAACTTTTACAGAGTTTGTTGACCGAGAAGGAGTGAGATGGGTGAAGATGAGAAAGAGATACAACAACCTACTTATGAAGACATTTGAATGCCCTTGGGATAGCACCAGCTCTCATTTTCATAGTCATGCTGACGTAAAGGTCAAGGGTTAGTGTTGAGTTGAATTATTGAGCGGTTGAGAGCTATTTAATTTATATAGTTGGATAATTGTGGTTCTTTACGTCATATAAAAGTCGGGATATACAGTCATACTTTGGCATATAAGCTTAATCTCGTATGTCAAGTTATAACTGTACAGGTAAAATTATTGATGAGGTACTTTCTCTCTAGATGATTTGCCTGTCATTTCAGCTACTGGTGTAAATGATGGTAGTAAATGCTTTGCGGCTGTTTTTAGAGGAGAGACGGCCTGTTGTCAGTGAGCTTACCAGCCAAAGAGGAATAAAGCAAAAAGCTAGCGGTTGGAAGTTCTACCATCTGTCATCTCAACTTCAAGAAATGGTATGCACTGTCAACGTGAATTGTTATTCTAGAGCAGGGGTATCAAACTCAATTATTTATTAGGTCAAAATTCTCCATACAGTAGACGCTTCTATAGCGTATACCTCCTATATTGTAAATTCTAGATAACGTAAAAAATATATGCTAAGTGTTTGCTATGTGCTACGTAAAAAGTTCCATACCCTACAGGATGAAAATATTCGTTGGTTATAAAAATTCGCGATTTCGCGAACAGTCAATTCCGCAAATTATTAAATTCCGTGAATAATTAGTTTATTTTTAATCACCAGGGAGAATAACTCCTGCATCAAATTAAAAACTAGTCGCTAGGCTAGTTTTATAAATACTAAACGTAGTTGAGTTCCAAAACATTTTTAAAATCATTGCCTAGGCTTTGAGCTAACACCATTGCCAATGCATCACATTTATTTACAAAATTATTCAAGGTTGTCACAAGATATGCAGAACGGCGTCATCGCGAAAATAGCCGCTAGGCGGAAGTACTAAACGTAGCCGAGTTCCAAAACCTCTTTAAAATCATCGCCGGGCTTCGAGTTTTATTGTCATTGCATCAAACTTTACAAAATTATTCAAGGTTTTCACAAGTTATTCAGCATGGCTTCGTCATCGCAAAAAATCGCTCCTAGTCTTTTTACATTGAAATCAATTCCATAAATCTCTAATATCGAAGTTGAGGACGATTCTGATCTGGACATTATGGTATGTATTTGATTTGCAGTGCAGATACGTTTTTCCATAATTAACTGCATTAGTTAATTCTTTTGTTTAAAAACTGATCGCTTGCATTAAACACTTCAGCTATTGTTTTTGTAATTCCATAACACTTATTAATATTTTTTCTTTTTTGTGTTTACTGCAGATTGAGAATAAAACAACCTAGTCCGATTACGAAAACTAGAGACAAGTAGTAATATTCATCAAGGCAGGAGTATTGGCAAAGAAGCAACCAGTCAACCTAGACCCCTCCATCGACGACAACTCCTTGATATCGCTGCAGCAAACATGATTAAATTATATATTTTATTTCATGTATAGATATATTATAATTTATTACAAACTTGAGTTTACAAATAAAATATTTCAAATACAAATAAAATTTTACAAACGATGAATGGGTAAATATAAACAGTTTAGTCCATATGGCGGTTGTCTAGCAATAAAATTAAACTGACACTTTTGATAAGTAAATACTAGCGTGTAATGGTACTCTCTGACTAGTTATTTTGGTAATAGCAGCAGCTCTGTCGCCGTCACTTTCTTGGGTAGATGTTAAAGGCGATTATCTCGCTACTACATGACTGGTAAGGAAGTTATCATCAGAACTCTCCTCGTGGCTTACTATTGCAAAGTTCTGCCGGTCGGTCAAAGATTTGTGCTCGTAAAGGCGTTTTTGTTCCTTTTTTAAAACAGATATATTCTCCTCGTTAGCAGCTGCGGTCAGTTCTACCTCAATTTCAAGACCTCCCTGAATTATTGGTGATCTTCTAAGAATGACATCTACCACCCTTGCAATCATTGTGCCTCCGTGTACGATGAAAAATCTCTCTCTCACACTAAAACAAATAATGAAGTGGTAGTGATGGAAAAAATAAATATTGCGTTTTACCGAAGAACCAAAGTAAAATTCAACTAATTTAGTAAATGTGAAAAACTCATTACTTACCACAAATTGTTGGTTCATCAAAGGCCTCCAAATCTATGAATATTCGTAAAAACCTCTGAACGCAGCAAAAAATTTATAGCTTAGCACGATCGACCCGTACGTGTAGTTGTAAGCTAAATAGGAAACGAAACACTCAATGTGCGCATGCGTAGGGTTAACTCTATTGCTAGACGTACTAGAGTTAACTCTTCATAGAGAGTGACAGTTTTCAGCCACGAATAAATTAATCCGCGAATATGCATGAAATGGCAATTTTCGCGAAATATAACTCCGCGAATAAATTCATCCTGTAGGGTATACTAGACTGGGCAATCTAATACATCACAGCTCAGCATTGTGTCCCATTTAAATAGTCTAATTGAGTAATTGCTCATAAATACCTAAAGGCGGTCGATTGGTGCAGGTGTTACAGCATCGGTCTACCAATCTGAATGTCATGAGTTGGAGTATCGCCGAAAGTTATCTTTTATCCTAACCTTGACTTCTGGGTACAGATAAACGACGTACAGATAGACACCGCTCTTTCCGTAGTAAAGTCTATTTTTGTTTCGCAATATTGTAGACGTATAAAATGTTTGTTGTTAGTTTTAATTTCCAGAATAGACTTTGATGTTTAAAAAAATTAACAAATCGTTGTATATAAACGTCAAAGATCTGCTCCTCCTCATCAACTTATTGTCAAATTACTGCAATCATAGTCCAATGAAATTGAGCAGACAAGAGGAGAAAAGTTAACCAATAATGCTGCAGTTACGGTACAGCCAACAATTTAAAAATTTAAGTCTAGTTTTTCCTTTTTGTATGATCAAAGGGGCGAGTTTGAAAGATCTTGGAGCGGATTAGGCAATTTACATGTATGTTGCTGTTTTTATAACGTAAAATCCTTATAACGTAAATGTTCCCGGAATGGATTATTGACATTGTAGGGGCGCCTACTGTATTCACCAAGTTGTGAGCTAAATTCAACCTATTGACCAAGTCGAGAGCCAATATTGATATGTAAGAAATCTCAATTGAGACTTGCAACCTTTTTATGTGACGCTACAAAATTCTGTTCAACACAAAATATGGTAAAGGAAAACCATCATGCCACACAGAATGCATATTTGTAAAATAGGTGTAACATAGAATTTTAAATCAAAGTTCATATAAAACAATCGATGTCATTTATTTCCTAAACTAAATTTAAATGTAGATCATACACTTTTATATACAATTTTTTAGTTTAAATTTTACCTGCGATAATATTGCAGAATCATGTAATACAGTTTTAAACGGATATCTTGTGATAAAATCCTTCAATGTATGTGCAGCCATTTAATAGTTTGACTATGTACTTGAGACTTACTTTAGAATTGCTTGTAGTCAGTCCAAAGTAACGCTAATGTAATATAGCCATTCATGCTCTGTGCCTTGCATTGCCAAAACAAGCGTATAAAGTCAACATTAGTTATTGCTCAATTTTGATGCACTTTGATCTATTCCAATGTGTGGAAAGCTAGACACCTGTAGACACCTGTAGACACCTGTAGACACCTGGCATCTTTTCCTTGGATTCTAGCTCACTAATGTCTGGGCTCATTCTCTTTAATTGATAAAACCTCAATACTGGTGAAGGCCTTCGTTCACCTGTCAACCCTCTCTTGTTTCAGTAATTTTTAATGACCAGAATAATTAGTATCAGTATGTGCTTCCTAACGCAAAAAGCATCTGCATAGCTGGTGCATTGACATTTGAAAATTTTAACAGAGATTTTAACAGAAAGAATCAATTTTTTTCTATTAGTGGAGATGTTGTTTTTTGTTTTAAGTGATCTCATTGTCAAGATATTTGAAGATTAAAATCGACAAAAATATATCACGGTAAAAATGCTCAGAAAAAAATATGTGCCCAGACTTGCCCAAAATGATGTATATAGTGAAACAGCCTGTCTCTATCTCGCGTAGTCACATTGGCTATTGCGATAAAAGTCTAGTCCTACACGGCTCTATTGGCATATATCTTTGTGTTTGCTCATGATTGCTAGAGTAAAATTTTAAATCTAGCTACAGATACATTATTATAAATGTTTCAAACACTTCAAATAAGGGAAATTAAACATTTGTCATATAGTTTCCTCTAAATGCTGTGCAAACATCTGAGTACCGACTACGATTCTGCCGGTCTATGGTAATCAGGTCGTCGAGTTAACTTATTGCTACCCACACCGGAAACTAGTTATTAATAAAATTAGCAAGCCACATCTTTGAAAAGAATATGTTCGAATCATAGATATATAAACTATCATAGATATATAAAGGTTTATATATCTATGGTTCGAATATATGGTGAAACCAACTGCATCATTTGAAAAGGCATGTATAGTCAACGTTATATAGTCATTATTAGTATCAATTTAGGGAAACAAAATTACTGGTCATATTTGATTAGTTGATTAAAGTACAAAACAAATGGTTTTTGAGTTGGCCAAAATAGTGAATGCAAAACGTCAATTTCTTTGAAATCAATTAACCCACCAATTCTGGCATAGGGTTAATAAAGTCATTCTTGCACCTGGTTGGCGGTTTGTTGGCGGTTTGGTGGTAGTGATAACGACTCCGTTCTTATACGTCCCTGTGGGTATGTCTAAAATACTAATGATCTGTTACAGTAGGCGCGCGATTTCCTCTATAAGCCTTTCAGATGGTTTCAGACAATTTGCATCTGAATACTTGGGCACTAACAAAATACAGTGTATTGAACTTATTATTTTTAGATAACTTATTGAATGTCACTTGAAAGTGACATTCAAGTGACATCTAGAACAAATGACATGTAGAAAGATTTGCAGCAATAAAAATACAATTAGCTACAGAAATTACCATGGTAGTGTCGGTAGTTATGAAAGGCCACTTTCAATGGATCTGGTTTTATAAGGTCTGTAATCTCTTGCACTTCTGCAACACACTCGAGACTAGTATGAGAAACAGAATGCCACATATCGTGGTTTGTGCAGCACACATTCATATCTCTCTTTCCCGTGTATGGCAGTTTCAACACTGACACAACTGCCCCACTGATGGTGCCATATAAACATCCTGTACTCAATAAAACAAGTGTAATAAATATATGTCATACATAGATGTGTCATTCTAATGCGTATCTATTGAAAGCTTTCAATTTGGGAATTAGATTGAGTTTATAATCACAAAATGAACAAATGTTTAACAAAAGCATAAGTATGTCAAGGCAACAATTCGAAGCTTTGTTTCAGGGAGCTGAAGGTGAATATTGATCAATCCATTTTCTTCACTTTCTACAAGTGGGAAGTGAACATAAATGCTAATCATAAAGCAAATTTACAAGCTAAAACTGCCAGCAAAAATTAGAAGCAAGTTTTATAGCTAGGTGAAATGATAAACAAGTTATGAAACGATTCGTGATAGTAAAGTCAAAGTTCTATCAATTAGTGAATGTATTTATAAGTACTAAAATTATTACCTTTAGTTTAGTATATATATATACACTATATAGGAGACTCAAAGTTAAAGATTAATTTATCCCCATTCTCCTATCTTTCTTTGCAGCATAACGCTGCTGACGCCTGTCAACTCTAACCATAAGCTGTCTGCCGCAATCTTTAACCACGTGATGCTCAGAAAACTGAGTCGAGTCACCTTCGCTGGAACTGGAAGCATTGTTACAATTCTGTTGTACGTCGATAAAACGTCAATAAAACATGTTGATGCAGTGATTCAGTAGATTAACGATGTCAATTAATTGAGTAAGTTAAATAACGATGTGGATGCGCGAACTAATTGAGTAAAATCTCTAACGCCGAGAATCGTCGAAAAAACAAGCAACGCGTTTTTCAAGCAATAACATTTATTATGACTTATATAAAAAAATTTGTGCTCTGATTGGCTAAAGAAGAGATCTTATATTTATCGCTTGTGGACTCTTTTCATAAACGTTCACTACATACATCACGAATAAAGCACCTGCTCGAATCTGAGCGTTTCAAAAAATTATCTCATTCAAATACACGTCTCTCTAGACAGGGTTAGTCTACAAAGTCAAAAATGGCATCAAATTGTGGCCGATGTTTTAGTCTTTGATTGATCTTAATTTCATTTGATTGAATTTTTTGACGCAATCACATCTTTAATAAATGTTAGAAGGTTAATAGATTCACTCCTGATTGAAAGACGAGCATTCTGGGATATGTAGTGTTAGCAATACATGCGGCAGATTCTATCATTATTCCTCATCCTGGGTGATATATATTTGAGCTGTGAGCTGGAGTTTGACACCTATGTTCTAGAGAAAAGATGATTTCTCAGTTTCCTTATGAGATTTCTTGCTTAATGTCCCCAACTGAAACAGTTAAATCTATGGAATAACCGAAATGATTCAGATTTTGCTACTGTACTTCTTTATAGGCTTAGCCTTTTTTCACAAACCGATTTTTCTGTGTTTACCAGGAAGTTTTTATTTTTTTTCATGTTCAGCTTTTCTCCGTTGTTAGATTGATATTGAACACCGGCTATGTGAAAGGATGAATAAGTTGCAGAAACTTTTGCCTGGAAAGGTCAAGGACAAACATCCTGATTTATTGCAGCTGAATGAACTTGCTCAGGTGAGGCTAACAAGCTATATCCTGTAATTCAATCACTATAATGTATTATTGCACTTTCCTACAAGTATAAAATCAGCTAAGCATTTCAGAGAGTTGTATGTCATTTTCCGGTGCTTTATGGCCATGTGGGTATTGTAGGGCATGTACTTTTATTGAAGCGGCTTAAGAGCCCCCTCAGCTGGCTGTTAAAAACAGAGAATATCCTTAACTTCTTGATTAAAGTAGCATTATAGGCTGATCAATACAACATGTAGAAATTTAAAGAATAATTCGTAAGTTGGCAAAAGTTATCTTAGTTGGTTTTAATTTATAGTCCAACCTTCGAATACGCAGCTACTCCATTCTTTTACTTTCTTCTTTTGTCAATATCGCTGTATGTTATGTATGTTAGAGTAAAGTTTCTTATGAGTATACATTCTGCTTGTATTTCATTTACCGTAAACTCCTATGTTTGAGTCAAACATTCGACACAAAATTTCAACATAAAAATTCATCCTCGACTTGAACGGGGGTCACAGTTTTTATGACACAAATTCTAGTAAAATTCAACTTCAAAAAACTTGCAAATCAAAATTACATGATATGACATGTAGAGATTCATTTATAAAATAGTGAAATACTAGTAATCCTACTCAACATGAGATGGATCAAATGTCAAGTCCCATTCTTCACCATTCAAATTGTTATTGCTAGAATTTTCTTCTGGAATAACGTTTTTTTTGAACTGAATTATTTTTTTGTGGTACCCGCCTGCAAGCCTACACTTTGGTAATCCATTTGTCACATCCACTATCATCCTTTTTGTGGTACCCGCCTGCAAGCCTACACTTTGGTAATCCGTTTGTCACATCCACTATCATCCTTTTTGTGGTACCTGTCTGCAAGCCTACTTTTTGGTAATCCATTTGTCACATCCACTATCATCCTTTTTGTGGTACCCGCCTGCAAGCCTACACTTTGGTAATCCGTTTGTCACATCCACTATCATCCTTTTTGTGGTACCTGTCTGCAAGCCTACTTTTTGGTAATCCATTTGTCACATCCACTATCATCCTTTTTGTGGTACCCGCCTGCAAGCCTACACTTTGGTAATCCGTTTGTCACATCCACTATCATCCTTTTGTGGTACCTGTCTGCAAGCCTACACTTTGGTAATCCATTTGTCACATCCACTATCACACTTTTTGTGGTACCCGCCTGCAAGCCTACACTTTGGTAATCCATTTGTCACATCCACTATCATCCATTCATTTTTTTATTTTACATGCATCTCAATTCCTGACAGAAATCTGTCTTGCAGCATTGATTTTCTGTTAAAAACGTATACCCTAGAACACTTATGTATTCGCGGCATCTAACTTTCGCGTTTTCGCGGTGTCATCCTCTCGCGAATGTTTCATGTGCGAAACTAAACTATCATAACTAACGAGCGAAAAAGCGAAACTAAATAGCTTTGTTCATTGTTACTGTAGAATGGAATTTTATAACGACATTTATTTTAACGTTTTCAACGACCACTATAGCATTGTTAAAATATAAACCAACAAAATAATTTGACTGTCAAAATTTATTACGTTATTATTTTGCAATTAATTATGATTATTTTCCCATTAAGAATGATTTATAATGATAGGAATTTGATGCCAATGCACACGCATTAGTAGCGTTATCGTTTGCTGGGGACATCAATCAATGCAGTGAGCACCGTGTGTTTAAAGAAAATAAGACACACTGACACTCGCAGTACTACACAAGCAGCATGGCTCTGGAAAGGTTTGGATTCACCACTGACACCTCTTCAATAACATGTAATTTTTTGAGATTTGTTTTGTTTTAAGTGATGTGACTGACGAGACGTTTTTAAATTAAAATAGGCAAAACATGACCGCAGTTAAAACGCTCAGAAAAAAGACATCTTTTTCTTTTGAGCGTTTCAACAAAGATCAATTTTGCGGATTTTATTTTAAGTTCATTCGGAGGCTTTTACGCTTTCGATGGGACATGGCCAAGCGGGTGTTTGATAAAACCTAATCTTCTGCAAACCTTTATAAAAGTCGTTAACAAAAATATTTTGCCTCTGATGATGATAATAATGATGCCTAAGAACTACTAGAAGTTGATGTTTGTCTCTATGGCTTGGAATGAAGTGATATTTTACAGCGATAAAAACCGCGTCCATGGCCGTTGGGCAAATAACTTTTCGAATAAATGATGTTGAGGTCGAGTTATCTGAAGGAATTTATCATTGCGTTGGAACTGACCATACAAATCCGTTTGAGTTGACCTTGTGTTTGAGATGAAATGTTACATTTTATCTGAGGGCGAGTTATCCGAGTTGGACTGTACTTACCGTAAAAAATTCCCAAAAAGTTGGGGCCGGCCAGCTGCCCCAGTGAAAACGGGCCTGTTGATAGTCCAAGAAACAAATGGCAGCAAGCGATCAAATTGCATTATCGACCTTGCCCATACCATTCTACCTGCGGTTCACAATTACAAACTAGTCGCAAATTGAAATTTTTTTTTATCGGTGAACTGAACCTGAGGGATCTAATTATGTTTGTTCAACTGCATTTATTTTCACATCACTATATTTTCGCACTCATCAGAGCTGCGAAATTAAGTTGCTTTGAAATTTTACTCTGTGAGCTACTCACGAAACTAAATACTAGTGAAATATAAGTGTCCTAGGGTATATTACCAAATGTGGCAACTTGGTTCTATTGGCAAGGCGGGCCAATATGATGGTGTATTATTGTTCTTCATGCCTTTTGATCTTCACCAAAACTGTCTTCTCTCATTCGTCTGTTAATGGTTGTTTGTATTGTCGGCGACACAACAAAGCAGGCGTTTTTTAATGTCATTTGTTCTGCTACGCATCACCTGCATTTGATGCCGACGGAACTACTAGCGATCTAACTATTTGAGCAAAAGAAGGTGGTCGACTTACACGGCAGGTACATGTCAAAACCAGGATTTTTAAACCAAACTTTGGACTTTATTTGTACACCGGACACAGTAATTCATTGCACGGTCCCAAAACCTTGTGTCAGTATTTTGATTTAAGTACATCAAATTATTAAATTAAAATAACCTCATGTATTTATTTGAGTATAAGTTACATTTTCTGCACCAAAATATTGCCTGTAAAGTCGGATGTGACTCATACATGAATAAAGTTTTTGGAGCTATTTTTTTACAATCAGTTCCTACGAACTATTCCACTTGATGTACGTTGTTAATTAAATATGCCTTTGCTTGTTGCTATGATGTTACATTACATGTGATTAAAACGTGTCAACAACAAACATTTCATTTGCTTGGTGTCACAGCTTATAAAGGGCAACATTCCATGTTATGAAGCTGGTTTTAAGCGGAAGGTTGTAGAATTTGTGGAAGAATATAAAAACAGAACTGCAGAGTGTAAATATATCACTTCAGAAAAACTTGATCTAGATTGCAATGAATAAACGATGTTAAAAAACTTGTGCTGTTAAAATTTTTCAATGTCAAATATAAGGGTGCAGCTTATACATGTATGCTTCTTATACATGAATAAGTATGGTAATTAAGTGTATCATTAGTTTATATTCACCGTTTTTTGAAATCTTATCTTCAATTATCACAGCCAGTCTATTGCTTTAACCCATTTCCTTCAGGCCTTCTCTTCACATTACTCCTGCTTCTCGCAAACTACTAGACTGTCTCAGTCAACATATTCGTACGTCGAGATGGCGGTGAGTCAAAGGTTGGCTGTAAATATTTTCACAAAGTTGTGTCCATATCTTAAATTTTTACATAGATTACATCTCACCAAGTCTTGTTAACCACTTTCTCTAGCAAGGACTGTTGTTTTGTAAATGAAACGGTTTGTATGCTATATGTTTTAATTTAAATATGCTTGAATTTAATCGACCAACTACTTGATAAGTTTACTTCTACTGACTAATTCGATTTTGCCTGAAGCACTTCTATATCATTTATAATGCATTTTAAAATGGTTTCTTTACCTATTAGATGTAACAAGCGCTTCTGTTAGGCATCCAGTGTAAACTTTTTCAGACGGCTCATTTTGCATTTGTTACATGTATTAATGTAAATAATAATGTAATAATATAAATACCGTATGTAATAATATAAATACCGTATACACTTTTAACTTGTAGTACATGAGTCACTCACTCAATGTTTTGTCCTGTGCATGATAATTCATTCAAGCCTTGTTTGTAAATTAATTTAGAATACGGGTAAAAAAATTGGCTCACAGGCTTTTAAAACCACTGAAATATTAGCAAACTCCAAGTCATTAGTTGGTCTTTTTAGGCTTTTGTTATGAGAGAGACCAAAGACAGTTTAAACTATTGTATTGTTGTAACAATATAATCCTCAACCAGCAAAATTTTACAAACACGGTTTGACTGTAATTCTTATAATAGTTTCTTTTAGTACTTGTACATGTATGTATGTATCCGATACCATTATCCCATAGCAGCCTTGAAGTGATGGGCAGCACTGACTATTGGCTGTCCAGAGATGGTGAAAATAGCTGTGATATAATGTAGGTATTGGGAGAACATAATTCTATCAAGTTATCTATTCAGTTGAAGGATGTTTCTGACACCTTTGCTAACATTCGGTAGCTCTGATGCATCCAAAAATTTAGATTGGTCATAGGCGTGGTATGAATACAGGGATTAACAGATATGGATATGGGAATTGGCAAGTATGGATCAAGAATAAACAATCATTTATCTAGGTACTAACAGGTGTGGTTCTAACTTTTAGGGATTACCAAACTCGGTTCTAGATATTGATGAGCTGGTCCAGGCTTTGCAGACACATTTGATTCCAGGGGTCCTCAGCTTTCAATGGACGTTGTTCTGTCCCTAAAACATGATGTAACTCAATTTTTTTTTTCAAGTTGGAACATGTTGAATAAATTACTCCATACTGTTAAGATTTAGTTTCACCTCTGTGATGAAGGCCTGTTTTTCTTTGATACATTAGCATTAGAAGAATCTGCCTTGCACTTTGGAGTCATAAAGAAGGTTAAAAATTAAAAAAACTAAAGCAGGCGACAGAGCGAGAACTACCAGGTTCAACCAAAATATTGTATCACTGTCTTCCCCCACCAAAAGCACAATGCGTATTAACTCTCTGTGCAATGGATCCTAGTTTACAATCGTTTGCATCATTTATGTCATTGATGACACTAAGATATAACTACGCAAATGTTGAATGTTTAAGTATTTTCATAGGTCACTTCCAACACCTCGCAACAGCGTCGGTCGAGGTTGGTGTAACCGGAGGACTTCTGGTAATGAGAACAGTTGCTGCTTTATCAAGTCTTTATCACTGTAACGCAGTCTTGTTTCTTTCTAAGCTAGTGTTTTATATTATTAGGCAAACAAGCAAAGATGCAGTCTAACCAAAGATCAACTACTTGAGGCCAAGTCATCTATGTTCTCTATTCTCGAAAATCATAAACCTAAAATTATGGAGATAATACAGAAGAATCACAGCAAACGACTTGTGAAAAAGAAAGAACGGAGCTAGCTGTAGTTTATTTTCTTCTATATAGTATTATTTTGTGGGAGCAAAAAGAAGTTGAGGGAACTTTGATTGGCAATATTTTCACGAATTATTTTCAACAAGATCCTCTTCCTAAATATGGCAATCCTTACTATCTTCATATTTACAGTTTTACCTTTTAGCCTATAGGCTTCTGATTTTGAAGTCTCTTTGCACAAGGTTAGTGTACGCGGAGTGCAGTTATACATCCCTGACTTAAGAAAAATGCCGTAGTTTTTATTTTACTTGTAAATATTCTCGCCACTTCTCTATATCTGTATTTTTCTGACTTGTACAGAAACTTCTTGATGTTAGAATCATAATGAGTTACTCAATAGCCTTGTAATTAATTTAATGTTTACGGTGTAGTGATTTGGATTTTTACAGGTGAATCTACACCGCGGTAATATTATTTTTCTATCTGGGATTGAGTGTAAAGTTTTATATACATATAACTGTAGACATGGCTGAAAGAATATCTGTATAGAAGTCTAATGGTCAACGAAGTTCAATTTATATTTACATATGTACAGAGAGCAGAGGAACTAATAATACCTATTATTATTATTGGTAATACTTCCTATTTGTTGATGTCATTCTTTGACTTAGAGAATTGCCTATAATAATTGTTTTTGTACGCTAGTGAGACCTTAAGCTTGTGGAAAAAGTCGCCAATATTTTCGTGATGAAGAAATGTGCTAGCAAGATCTTAGCTACTACTTAATTGTCGACAAACTGGGAACAAAGTGTATTTAATCAGGTTTCATATCCAGGTCAATGAGTTGTTTAACTTTCTGTTCACCGATGTTGTTATAGTAGCGTCAGAAATGTTGATGAAAACTATTTGCGCAGTGTAGCCGGTAGTTTGTTGCTTTATAGGCTGTAAATTACTTTACCGTAGCAGGCTTTTGTTAATTGTTTTATCTCGTAATGTGTGAGAGAGTCAGAATGATTCCACGCGGAAAGTGTACCAGAGTTGCAGGTTTCTACTAATTACCAGTCTGGCCGTTCTAAATAATTATTTTTATAATTACACTGTAGGCCACTGTAGTGCTATAGATGTCATCTTTGGACGTGTCTATAGTTGCAAGTGCGAGTTCAACTTCTATGTTGTATAAAGTTTTTGCGCAGACGTTAATTAAACTTCACGAACAATATTTTCATTTGTGTGACTCGCAAGCATAGTGGTTAATAAATGGTGTGCAGACCACTGAATTATACTACCCCTGGAATGGCATTGGCCTATCTAAACCAATGAACCTCCGTGCAACAATTTGAGCGCCATTTTGATTACTGCTACATGGGCTTCCCGCTGTAATTAGTGAAATGGCGGATCATAGTTATCCCAAGAAAAAAACTCATTTATCTGCTGGAAATCAGTGTTTTGCCATCAATTGCTACTACTACGACAACCCTGAAACACAGAGGGTTAATGATATATCATTTCACAGGTGAGTTTAGCGTTTTATTCCTGCATTAGTAGCACTAGTACAGCTGCAGTAGCTGTTAAAAAGCTTGCCAGCAGATGGTTAGAAGCTTGCTGGTAGCTGGTTAGAAGCTTGCTCGTAGCTGGTTAGAAGCTTGCTCGTAGTTGGTTAGAAGCTTGCTCGTAGTTGGTTAGAAGCTTGCTCGTAGCTGGTTAGAAGCTTGCTCGTAGCTGGATAGAAGCTTGCTCGTAGCTGGTTAGTAGTAGCTTGCTAGTAGCTGGTTAGTAGTAGCTTGCTAGTAGCTGGTTAGTAGTAGCTTGCTAGTAGCTGGTTAGTAGTAGCTTGCTAGTAGCTGGTTAGTAGTAGCTTGCTAGTAGCTGGTTAGTAGTAGCTTGCTAGTAGCTAGTTAGTAGTAGCTTGCTAGTAGCTGGTTGGAAGCTTGCTAGTAGCTGGTTGGAAGCTTGCTAGTAGCTGGTTAGTAGCTTGTTTCTGTTACTACTCACAGCCAGCCTTTAGTGAACCTTTACCTGATTTTATTATTTTACACACCACTATCATTGACTGTTTTTACTAGAATTAATTTGTACTGCTAGTTGATTCATCTTGGCTGAAGTTGGAGACAAAGTAGGTCAGTACTGATGCTGCTAAATTCAAATAATAACAGTCACTGTTCTCATAGATCAGGAGTGCCAGTTACATGGAACAAACATTGTTAGTACATTGTAACCATACCTGCCAACTCTCACGTATTGGGCGTGAGACTCACGCAATCACCCCAAAGAAAAAATGAAAATGCGTGAGATTTTTGCCCCATTTCCACAATTTTATATATACGACCATTGATACATCAATTGCCCCAAAACCAACTCTCACGCATTGCCCCACTCTTGGGTTGACAGGTCTGATTGTAACTGCAATTCTTATCATTATCACTAGAGCAAGTTTTTAATAAATTAAACTTCTGTTAGTTGATAAGGATGTTTCAAAACAAAAAACATCCTGAGGATCAAAGGTACATTTTTCTGAAAGGTTGAAAGTCAATCTTTCAGTTTTTTCTTTGTCAATAAAAGTTTCTCCTAATTATAACTGACTAAAAGACCACACATCCTAATCTGTATGTTTCTAATAGTTTGATTACCTAGTCTTCTTACCATCAGGTTTTCGAGTAAAGAGAAAGAGCCAGAAAGATGGCATACTTGGTGGACTGTTTCCAGGCGGCAGGAGATTCCCAGCAAAAATGCAACTCTAAGTAGTGCCCACTTCAATGAGTCTATGATCGATAAAACTGGTCAAATCTAGAGCTGTTCTTTAATGCTGTGCGGAAGTGTGGTATGTAGTACAGTACTTGTTAATTCATCTCATACAAGTATAGCTGAAAACGCACATATTATGCTTTGCAGTATGTGATTTTACCTGCTATGTATAGCTTTTCAGACCACAGGCTGCTTTCAAGCAAAATAGATCAAGTGGGCCAAATCAAGGATGATACAAAAAATGATATCACCAAACTTCAAGATAATGGGCGCCAAAATCTAAATATAATCTATTCATATATTGCTGGACACCATAATATTGCTCGTGGATACCAAGAAAATATCCAAGAATATGCAAACATACCAAGAAAATATGAATTTATTTTCTTGGTATGTTTGATCGTAATGGGGACATTTTGGCTGATACCTTGACTGCCTAACAATTTTCTTTTAGACATCATTATTATTCAGTCCATATTTTAGCACCATCCCCATTTTATTTCCAATTGCAACAAAGGTTAACTGTTATTATTTTAGGAGGCTGGAACAACAACCCATCAGTAGAACAGTTGCAGCATATCTTTAGGCGCTTGGTTACAAGATGTGGTGTTACACCAGGAGCTACTAGTAATGTCAGATCTATGGATGACACTGCATTGTTACAAGCTGTTACTACCTATGTGCCACCAACTGTTGGTAGTGAGGATTATGTTGAAGATATTATTGACAGACAAACTATGCTTCTCGAAGGAATGCTAAACATTACATCACATCCTGTTCTTGCTAACATATGCTGTATATTTATCTGGTTGGCTTGTCAGAAAACTGCTTAAAAAGTTGAGTTGTGAGCCATGTAGACTCTCCCTAATTCAGTCTAAGGAAGTTAGCAAATATGATAATATTCATGTTCTGTTAAGAGTTAAGAAAAACGGTGGCTTGATTTCTCTCTCTGATGGTGTTGTAACAACTGTTCTTCGCACCGAAAAGCATCTGAAGGCGGCTACATCAGCAAATCACTGTTTGAAATATCTCAAGATTCTGAAGTGTGTAAAAGAAGAGATTTCATGCTTTGAATTAAAGCAACGTTGTACTGACACTTTCGTAGGAATTGATAATCATCATTTTTCAGTACTAGCTTTAGTGGTTGAAACTTTGATTTAAGACAGCACCACTTTGCCAATTTAAGACACCTAGATTTACATAAAAGTGAACATCAGACATAATGCTGCAAAAACATATTATTTAGAGAACAGTGAACTGTTATGTCGCTGTGACATAAATTGTCTATAGCCGGTTTAAGTTAGTATTTATTTGTAAGACTTCTCTATATATATATATGCATACATATTGTACAGTTTGCTGGCATGTAGTAGTTCAATCTATTATCTAATTTATATATACTATAATGCTATTAGACGTTATATTAAGATCATCAGAGCATGTGGTTCATTAGTTTTTTATGCATAAATCATTTATTTTCTAAATCAAAATAAATTTTGTGGTCAAGCATACTGTAGTTAAAATTTATAGTTCGCTTTTGGTCTATATCATCGAATAACACCTATAAATATAACACAAATCAAGATATATTGAGTGTGGGGACCTACTGGCGCAATAGCTAAAGCTAATTTAGGCTCGAGGCCAATCCAACCACTTTTCAAACAAAGCAATGTAAGTTGCAAGATTTTAGTCAATTTTAACCATGCCAATAGCCATCTACAACAAAAACTTATAGCCTAGAATCTGTAGATCCTAGCTAGCTTGACTTTGATATATAGGTTGAATGAATATGTAGATATTATATTCACTCTGATATATAGGTTGATTAAGGTTGGAGATACATAGATAAAAGCACCCACAAGCTCATTCAGCTTAAATGTTGTACAATGTTGCTAGGTTACTATAAAAAGGAGCGTGACTATGTAGCATGAACCAAGATGGCGCTCAAATTGATATGCAGATAGATGACCTTGGCTTTTCCAGGGGTAGTATATTTCAGTGATTTAGACGTTTCTAATTTTAGAAAGTACGTTTTTAGGGGGTTGAACTAAAAACCCCTGGAAGGGCAAAGGTCATTTGCGAGTACGGAAATCCGGCCGAATTGCCATTATCAGTTAATGTTCAAGTTAATTTCATTGTGTTCAATGTGAGAAAGAAATCTAATTTCAGATTTAACAGCTATGGAAGGTCACGAATACACCGCTCAATCAAAGGAACAGACTACTGAGATTGCTACTAATAATTTATGTACGAGAGATAAGGGTGTAGGTGCACAGTGCTATTGCTATTCCATGAACTGCAAAGACCACAAGAATGGACTTTTAAAGGAAAAGGCATGACATTTCACAAGTGAGTCACTTCTACTACTAGTTCTATTACTATTGCTCAAGTCTACGACTACTAATAGTTGTGCTACTACTAGTTAGTACTGCCACTAGTTAGTTCTACTACACTAGTCACTGGGTGAGTGAGAGTCGATCAGTGTCACTACTGAGTGTACGAGTTAGGAATTGTATATTTGAAGGAAGTGTTTGTCGTGCTTATAATATTATTTATTGTTGTACCTGGATCTAGCTAGCAGTAAGGAGATAAGAGTAATAATACTATTGTTATTACTACTGTTGCTAACTAACTACTACAGTTTCATTTTAATTTTTAGATTTCCAAACAAAGCAACTGAGAACTCTCGTTATTTACAATGGTATCGCAACCGCAGAAGAGTGAATAAGCCTGATCCTTGAGCACTTATCTGCAACGAACATTTCAATGATCCATGTTTTGACAGCAGGTTAAAACGTTCGACTGAAGTCATTTAAAGGTAATATTTTTCAATGTTGAATGATACCTTTCAATGATTGAATTTAAAACCATATTGTCAAGCACAGTGCTGCAAGGTTGCTCAACTTAAAGTAGCTATATCTAAAAAAAATTTAGAAACCTCAAACAGCGCCCAAAACAGTGACAGCTGCCACAGCAAGTGCCTATGAATATGTCTGCAGCTTAGCAGTTGTGTGATCTGTTCTCTGTGATTCTTCATCTTCGTTTCTGGGATTTAATGTCCAACGCATAAATTATGCTGTCCTTTTTATCGTGTGTTAACTGTGTAAATGTTTTTTTTCATTTCCTAGTTGTTGTAATTAAACTACATAATACTCCTGCAAATCATAAATTCCAAATTGATAGCAATAACTTGCAATTTAGAACACAAAACATCTTTTTGGAACAAAAAAAATCGATTTAAATAAAAAAAATCAAATAAAACAATAGAAATCGATTTTTTTTTATTTAAAAAAAATCATCGATTTTTAACAACCCTGTCTACAACACAACAGGGTAAGACATGGTGAATCTTTTCATATCAAATAACGGTAATGTGAATTTTGTTGCAAGTCAACCATTAAGCTTTATGCCTAAGATGGGTGTGAATGACTTCCAGTGAAAATTGCCACATTTTCATTTTACATAGCGATATGGTAGCATTTTGAGCTGTTTTATTTTCATTTATTTTATTAGTTGTATTGTTGTTTATTAAGGGTACTATGTTTATGTGAATAAGACATTCATTTTTGTTGATTTTATGTAATTGTTATAATTGATGCTTTTGTTTAGAGGGTTGGAATAATAATCCTACTGTTACTCAGTTTAAGGCTACCTTCGCAAACTTATCAGCAAATGTGGTGCAGAATCAGATGCTAGTACGACAGGTAATGTTACTGCTCAAAACGAGATTCTCATCATACAGGCTACTCCAGAAGTTGATCAGTTTGTGGAACTCAATGATTTCAGATGTCAAATTTCTGTTATAGGTAACAGTATAGTCTATATAGCTGGCTACATTGCGCAAAAGCTAACTAAAGTGCTGTCGTGACATTGGCCGTCAGTTGCTGGTTACCACTAAGTCAAGTATCCAGTACCGACATCTCTATACTCTACTCAAACTCTACTCAAGCTACAAAACAATGGAGGATTGGTGCGTCCATCAGACGATGTCATCAGGATCCCGCTAGTTGCAGATCAATACTTTCGTATTCATACAAAGCCAGATCCACTCCATTGTGTGGTGTATTTTATCAGTAGTGTAAGATCTAGTGATGTGTTATGCTTTGGGAAACACCTTACGGATACGGCAGATGGCATATCCAACCACTGCATCATTGATGAAAAACCTTATTCAGTCGTTTTATGATCTCCGACTGCATCATTATGCTAAAATCCTACACTCAAGCTGCAAGGTGCATCGTTGTGGCATACAATACTAAAGTAGTACTTTTTATAGGCCAGTAACAATATAATCACTGTAATATTCATCTGCAACTGTTGTTGTGCTGTTATTTCTAATCTAATTTAGTTCTAAGAAACTGATGCACCTTGGCTCAATATCCACTTCTATACAAATCTCCTTTTACACAGTTTCTGTAACGTGTATGTATAAGTTTAATCATCTGATTACACTAATTCCTGCATTTCCTTGTTTGCATTATTTTGATTATTCTCTATTACAATGGTTTTGAATTTCCGTTTAGTTGTTGTAGTAGTTCATTCCATCTTTTACAGATACTGTATTATACATATCATGCATTCATAAGCTATTATCACTTAAATCTTGAAAGTTTCTGTTTTGGCAGCATACCTATGTGTTGTTTTTATCGAAATACTTCATGTGCTAAGTTTTTCCATATGCATTTATGCATATGTAATATAAATTCTAATATAATGGAACAGTTGTTATTTGCCTGAATATATCATTTGCTGGGTTTATGCATTTGTAATACAACAGTTTGTATGAGTAACATGGTCCACGAAAATCTATTATACATCTACTTATTATTTGATATATCTCACTCCATATGTTATATATAGGTTTTCTTCTATCAGGGCACTCTAAACGTTGTGTAGGAGTAGCTTTCATTAACACCCAGCTGGAAAATAACTATTCAACATGTACATTTCTGTCATTTTTCACCGTTTGTTTAGAAACGGAACTAGCATCCGATTAGCTCTCCAATATGGCGCACACGTTACGTATTATTATCAACGTAAAAGTCACGTGATTGCCATTCCCGGGGTTTTAAGTTCAATGGTACCCGCAGTCGTTTTCGGGGCAGGTTCCTTAGCGATGCAAGTGTTTGCGATACGGTTTTTGCGAGCTGCCCATACGCTCGCAGAACATAGGCTTGTCACCGTAAAATAGTAGATTATTTCGTAGCGAAACATGTATTTTCGCGTGTATTAAATGACACTTGCGGGGATTGTTTTTACGAAAACAAAATACATGTACATGTATTCCCTGTCTCAGGTTATTGAGATGACTTTAATTGAAATTCATTTTTTGTAGATGGCGCTATTAAACTCTCAAAAACGTTCGACCACGGGTTATTTATTTAATAGAGCTTATTAGAACGTGATACTTTATCGTAATGAATTATGCAATCCATGATAGAAAGAAATGTGCGTAAATGTATTAAACATTTGCTGCAGCAGACGGAAACATATTAAAGGCGTAATTGCTATCAAAGCAACTGCATATAACAGTACGTTATATGCATTAGTATCTACGGAGCTGATTGGTCGATTCAGCAGATTGTGCAACGTAAAAATGATGTTTCTACTCATATTTTAAAGGTTAATTATTCCCAATTTAGATGTCTGCCTTGACTGCCCAGTTTGTTCAGCTCTGACTGGACAAACAGGTGAACGACAGACACTAAGATTTATAAATATACTAAATGGATACTCGGCGTTGCACGGGTGATGAAAAAGTTTTTGTACATAAATTTACTTTTAATCACCATATTCGACACTTACCTTTCTAACTTTTAGAGCAAGAGATTGTTTATTTCTGTAAACTGTGCAATTGATGTTTATTGTGTTTATTTCTGTGTAATTTATACCGTAATGGCTGCGGTGCCTACTACAGATCTATACTGATTGCAATACAAGCCTTGTTGGCTATATGAGTCCAAGCATTTTTCTTCACTTATTGGCATGCATTTTTCTTCTGGTAAGGCTTCACAGTTTTTTTCCTCTGGTATGGTTTTATACATAATGCTAGCTGCAGTGTTTAATGTGAAGCCATGAAATATTGGCATGTATTCTTAATAGACGCCAAATTGATTCCATGTGATAGTGATATAACTCAAATGTTCAGTTTCTATTTAACTAATAGTCATACCTCTTGTATTATGTGTAGAGCACGACCCAGCGATGTCCTTTGTCCTTGCCATGAATATAGTTTGGCGAATATATGTTTCTCTCTGTGGCGAGTGTCTGTGTGGCTTGGAGGACCACTACTGCTTATAGTTAATGTCTTTTTCTATAATAGTTGTGGTTTCATGTGGCCAAGTGTCTGTCTTTCTTGAAAGCTATCTTCTCCTAGCTCACCACTAGCTATCTCACTCTCCACTCCTTAACACTTCTCTCTATATAACTAGGGTAAGTGCTAATATTAGATTAGTATACTATAGAATTACATGTTCCTGGTTGTCGTTAACAGTAAGTAAAAGTATAATGTTATCTGAGGTGTAGTCTGTTCAGTATCTCGGTATAGACTGCCCAAGGAAAAGAAATGCACTTGCTATTATACTGTCTTGTCAAGTGTGAGTTGTCTGTCACTAGGCCAACAATATAATCATGGAGCGGCAACTCCGAATCTCAATAATTATGTGATAAGCAACCAGGCACTGCTGGGAACTGGGAATAGTAATGGCTAAATGAATATGAGTTATTTTACTCATATCAATAGCATGTTGGACAGTGTAGTGTATCGGATAAATCGATGATCTCAGAACTGAAAGTTGTGAGTTCAAATCCAGCTCACAACAGGTTTCTAAAACTATTGCTATTTGTGGACAGACAGAAGTCCAGATGAATGGACTGAGGGACACACATCATGATTTAGATACATTGTAGATATAATTGATAATAATGCATGCAGTATACACTAGCCGAAAACCCAGCATTGCATGGGTATTATGCAAAATCACAATGTGTGTCCCTCTGTCCATCCATCTGTACTTCTGTCCACAAATAGTGATAGTTTTAGAAATAGGAAACCTGTTGTGAGCTGGATTTGAACTCATACGGGTATTGCATTGCACGGGTATTATAAACAGAGCAGTTAATGTAGTTGCCATTGGCTAATTTGAGTAAGCTAGTATATAGTGAGAGAAAACTTACTGTGAGATCTAGCTTTGGTGCCATTGCATGTAATGAGTCGCTATGTATAATGAGTTGCTATGTGTAATGAGTCGCTATGTGTAATGAGTCGCTATGTGTAATGAGTCGCTATGCGTATTTTAACCCAGATAATGGCTCATATTACCCAATGAATCTGTTGTATTCCATATAGCTTGATGGGTTAGCTTGTCACCTTGTGCACGGAAAGTTAAGAGATCAAATCTTCTGTGACATGGACTTTTCATTGTAAGATTTTAATAGCTATAGTTGTACAGACACCGAATAGCAACAAACGATGACAAACTTTGAAATTCACATATATAGGTATATGTCTACTGTAAAACCTCTAATTGGAACACCTTGGTGCTCTATTTCAAACCCTTTTTCTCTAGTGGTGGTCAATTGGAAGTGGTGTTTAAATAGAGGCTGGCGGTGTATTTTCCAATCGATCGTCAGAATATTGGGAAGATAAATTTAGCCCGTTTTCAGGCTAAGTGAATATCGTCTATATTTTGCCCTCGTTTTCCGGTGGAGCGATAGTAAACTTGTTAAATGCAATAAATCTGCTAACTTCCTCTGACTTGCCAAAGATCTCTAAATGAAATTTGCATTGTGAAGCCGAGAGATATCTCTACCAGTTGATATCTATTGCTTGCAATTATTGTAATCTTCAATGATATTATAGCCTTTTCCTTGCTTTGCAATTTGTTAGAGCTTTCCAATTTTTTAATTCATACTAAACTTAAAAGCATATTTTTATTTTACATCTATATTTAACAATGTTAAATAAAATATCATTGCACTCATTGATATGTTTGCTAAAGTTTGTTGCCAAAACTAGCTTGTAATGTGCAATAGAGAAAGATTTATGAATGTGTATCCATTGTAAGCCGTGTTAAGGTAACTGCCAAAATGCTATTAAATAATATGGTATAAATCTGCAAATTCATAAGTTGTATAATGATAATTGATAAAATTCTACAAATATATACATATATTCATTAACAAGTGACATAAACCAAATGTACTTATATTACATCCAGAAACAAAAGTTTTTGAAATAGAATATATTTGCGTCGTTTGATCCGATAGCCGCGTTTTGATTGCTGCTTTCGATGGAACGAACATCGTCAGGTTGTTCAGTACTTTCTACAACGTCTTCTGACCTCAACTTTTCTTCTGCACTACTGAACTAGTCGATATTAATGTTCAAACAATTTTTTGGCATAGCAAAAACTTTACGCGTTGCATTTAGCAACGCGTAAAAGTTTTGCCAATGCAAAACAAAAACGTTTTACAGGTAAATGCAATGCATAAAAGTTTTTCTCACTACTCGTAACCTTTGTATCATCATAAATGTAAACCGTTTTTATATACACTTTACGTCAAATTATCAAGAAAGCGTTAAACAAGAAACTACTATTATTCTGAAGCAGTTATTAATTATTTCTATGGTGTTGCTTTCAGAGTTTTAACGAAAATAAAACGAGAAGCTTTAGAATAAGACACTGAAAAAATTTATTGCGTTTGATGTAAACGATTAATTATTAATACGATTTTATGGACACCTTTGTACTGATCAATAGATATTATGGGCTCTTGAAGATAAAATAATGTCAAAGTGGTAGTCAAAAGGAGGTGGGGTTCAATTAGAGAGAGGCACTCTATTGTTCAACCCTTATCGCAGGGTGGTGGTCAATTGGAGTTGGTGTTCAATTAGCGGTGGTGTTCATTTAGAGGTTAAAAGATATAAATATATATATATATGTAACTATATATATATATATATGTAACTATATATATCTAGATATATATATATATCTAGATATATGAAGTTTATTAAAAACTACAGGTTAAAATCATTACTACTATTAGTTTCATGCAATCACGTTGCAATCTTCAGGTAGAATGACTAAAATGTATAATGTACAAGCTATAAAATTACTTAATAAAGCTGAGGGCTTAATACTATTGTGTGATATATATATTATAGTATACAGCAAATTATGTAGTCAAATTATGTTATTGAGCTAATTAGGTGTTTTCTGGCATGCCGGCATGTGGATATCAGCTCACTTCTAGTGTTAAGGCTGGCTAACTTCGGTTCGAATATGATGAAGTACTTTTCCCATAGACATAACTGGCAAGATTTTGTTGATGTGTTGTAAGACCGCGCTCTTTTGATGATCTTCCAGGTTATATTATAGCGAATGTTCTTGTCTTTTAAGTCCCATATGTATTTACTCAATTCTGTTTGTAGCCTTTTAGTAGGATATTTAAAGGATGTTTTGTGGTTGGCTAATCTTGTTTTAAAAGTTGTTTCGGTGAGGCCTACATACGTTTGTGTCTCTTGCCCATCGCGTTCTTCAGACTCTACGGTTGCCTGATATACTCTACTGATGCCTGATCATTCGGTATATCTAGATATATATATGTAACTATATATATATGTAACTATATATATATAGTTACATATATATATATAGATCGTTGTTGGTTCAGAAAACTAAATCTTTATATATCAGGTCTTGCGACCATCAACTGTGGTGATCCTTGCCTTTGGTTAAAGTCATGCGATTGTTATTACAAGAACAGTGCTTGGGATGTAACTGTACAGTTATTGAAATCAGAAACTTTCTCTTTTGCACATCACATACTTACAGCCTGCATATGACTGTAAGTACGATATGAAAACTCTTGAGCAACTATCACAGCTTTGTTTTAATATTTTGGTTGTGTTTATTGTTCATGATTTATCTATATTTATTCTAAACCCATTATTTGTATTTATCTAACAATCTTGTGTAGATATAAGCTAAGAATTCATTAGTTAGTTAGTCCGATTTTGCTATGTACTTATTATAGTTAGTCAATGTTTAGTCCTGACAGATGTTTCCTGATTTTAACTAGCAGATTACTTAGTATAAATTAGTGATAATCCAACTTGCTGTCTTTTTTAGTAAACTATAACATAAGACAGCTACTTATAGCTGTATTCACACAAGGTTTGCCGCGATTGGTGACAGGCATAACTAAACTTTAACTCTGAGCAGCTCCCAAAAGGAATAAGACGAGGTTTATGACTGCATCCACAGTTTGGCATAGAGCTCAAGTGGAGACGAATTTAAAGTCATAAAATAAGCTTCTTAGTTCTGATAGCACAATATTAAAAACTAGTGAGCTAATGCAATACTTCTCACAAATCTGTTTGTTCAAAAATTCATTGAGTCCAGAGAGCTAATCTTTTACTTTACAAGTTTAAGTTGTCATTGTTCAAAGATGGTAGGACGGCGTTTTATCCAAGACAGTCACGCTATTTAGTTCAAAGCACCTTTCAAGGCCATCATTTGTATCCTAAATGGCTGGTCTGTCTCTAGTTAATGATATACAGTCATACATCGACTTACGAGCCTAATGCGTTCCGAGACTGAGCTCGTATGTCAATTTACTCGCATGTTGGTGCAATTTATTTATATATAGAACAATTAAATATATATTGATTGGTTTTCATACTCTAAAAATGCAAATAAATCACTCACAACAAGATACTGTAACAGAAAGAACATGTTGGTTATTGTCCTAACTTACCACATGCTTTCAAAAAGCAAGAAATAAAAAATAATGCAAGGAAATGTGATTAATTAAAATGTAAAATTAAATACATACAATCGCGGCAAACGATAGCATTTGTTAGAGAGAGAGATATAAGTACTATAATTATAGCAGTTTGGGTCTGCTAGACACCCGGCAGGCTTAAACTGGGAAGAGCGTGAAACTTTACTGGTGCTGTCCAGTATATAACAATAAGAAACAGCTTTTGTTGGTATATATATGCTATTTCAGTACTGTATTTTCGTACTAGAGCCAGCAACGTGAAGTCTATAAGAGAATAGTTAGAACATGGGTAAAATACAAATCACGATGCTATAATTGAGTAATAAAACATAAATGATAATTGAAGTAAGCAACGTTCATAAAACCAAAATTCACACAACATCTCAACAATTTTACCTTACCACAAGCGGTAATCCAAATCAAACATAAATAACCAAATAAAATTCATTAATAACCAAATAAAACGAACCTTTTGTTCTCCTTAGCCTGCTTTAAGACTTCTAAATAAATGAGTAGACAAAAGCAGATAACTATATAAAATTTCTATGGATAAGTTTACTGAACTCTTCTACTTCAAATCTTGTTGACTACTGACCAGGAAAACTGACCATATCCATCGGAATATAAAACAGGTTGTCGTAAACAAATAAAACAAACAAACAGGGGTTTTGTCTCATTGGCCACCAAATTTGGACTATCGATCCTACCCAATCCCCAAGCGGAGGATCAGCACCACTTCCTGCTGAATCTTTGCCATACAGCCCCCTTTTGTTATGCTAGTGCTGACGACACCATACCTGATTCACTTTCTCGGCTACGCAACACACTGTTTAGGCTTTGTTTACAACGATACAGCGAGTCTAAATATTTGAACATTGCCCCTAGCTGTCAATTACACTGTTATCGAGTCATGCGGTGTATTATACGTAAAGTCAAAACAAGTAATGATTTGATGCAGCTACCGCTAAATAGCTTCTAAGATATAAATGACAAACATGCATGCATGGGATACGTTACACTCCCACCTTAATTTTCCTAAAATTAATAAAATGCTATAATTGGTTTTTTTTTTTGGTTTTTTTTTGTGTCTCATGTTTTATTGTGTGAGTATATATTTGTGTGCATTGTTATGATTTGGACAAAGACTATGAAAAATAAGATAATGTGTGTACGTGTGTACGCGTGCAAGAAAAGCAGCAAAGCATGTGTGTAGAAAAACTTATTGATTTTTCTGAAGAAGTATGAGCTTTTGCACAGGTCTTTCTAGAACTGTTCCTTTGGTATAAAGTACTGCAGTTGCTATCTTAATCTTTACTCGCCTGACTCGCCCATCACTGCCTGGGCTTGCTTCAATGATGAGGCCAGTAGGCCAATCGTATCTGGGAGCATTGTCCTCCATTACTAAGACAATGTCTCCTGGCTGGAGACTTGGCTGTGGACACTCCCACCGTTGTCTATTAGTAATGTCCTGGAGATAGCTATTTTTCCAAGAGAACCAAAACTCATCGGCCATCTGTTGGACTTTGCGCCACATTTTCTTGCCGTAGACCTCTGTCGAATCAAAATCCCCTGGAGGCGGCGTGATATTTGTTGACTTACCAGTCAGCAAATGATTTGGAGTGATAACAGACACCTCTGAATCGTTTAAGAGTTGAGCTGAAATTGGACGCGAATTGACAATTACCATTGCTTCGTAGAAGGCTACACGTAGCCCGCTACTAGACAGGCGTCCCTGATGCTTTCTTAATTGTAATTCCATTGCTGCTCTGATACTTCGAATCTGCCGCTCCCAAGCTCCTCCAGCATGGCTTGCATGTGGGGCATTGAACTTAAATTCGACTGCGTTCGCTCTTAGGTAGTACCCTAGATGAGTGTTGGGGTCAGAGGATGCTAGCCCTTGGACTAGCTCATTTGCTGCTCCAATAAAGTTGGTTCCTTGATCACAGTAGATGGTGTGGACATTGCCCCTGAGGCTGATGAATGCTCGCAAAGCTGTGATAAACGAATCACTGGACATGTCATCCAGTATCTCTACATGGACCGCTCTGAAGTAAAGGCAGGTGAGAAGGAGTCCCCATCTTTTTACCTCAGTGCGTCTGTCCTTGACAATGAAGGGGCCAAAGCAGTCTATTCCAACATTGGTGAACGGTGGAGACGGTTCCACTCACTCAGCTGGTAGATCTGCCATAACCTGCTCAACAGGCTTACCACGAAGTCTTCTGCATAGGATGCAGGTGTTGATGATGGACTTGATCGTTCTACCTGCTCCAATCAGCCAGAATCCTGAGGTCCTTAGTCTTGATTGAGTGATGGGCTTTCCCTGGTGATTTGTAGCGCTGTGGTAGTGCTTTGCGATGAGAGCTGACACATGGGAACCTTGGGGTAGAATGATGGGGTATTTTTCTTCGTAGCTCAATGCGGACGATTGCTTAGCTCTCCCACCGACCCGCAATAAGCCCTCCTTATCAAGGAATGGATAGAGTTTAGAAATTGGACTCTTTCTGGAGTCGCTCACCGGACCTGAGGTGCTTGATCTCATCATTGAAGTTTACTTCCTGGATCTTGGAGATGATCGTGACACCTGCATTGTGTAGTGTAGCTGCCGTAACGGGCTGAATTGTCCATTTTCCAGTAGTCGACTTGGTTATACTCTGAATGATGGCGACAGATTGTTTGAGTCGGTTCCATGTGGAGAACTTGGAAAATCTGTCTGCCACTGAAGCTTGAATGACTGTTGTCTTGAGGCCTTTCTCAACCTTCTTTAGTTCTGGATCCATGTCATGATTCAGTTTGCTGGAATGATGAGTGGGTGTTTGTATCTCTGTTTCAGCTAGGAATTGTGGTCCAGAGAACCAGATGGAGTTGCTGAGTTCGTTGCATGGCTTCTTACGAGACGCAATGTCAGCTGGATTCTGGTCACCTGGAACATGATGCCACTGAGATTTGTGGGATCTGCTGTGAATCAGTCGAAGACAATTGCTAACAAAAGCGGTGAACTTTGCAGAGTCATT
This sequence comes from Watersipora subatra, assembly GCF_963576615.1. NCBI lineage: Eukaryota > Metazoa > Bryozoa > Gymnolaemata > Cheilostomatida > Watersiporidae > Watersipora > Watersipora subatra. Next base: position 26,600,106 of record NC_088717.1, read on the forward strand.
GTTGATGCGTCCGATTGTGATCATTGAGTCCGTCCAAAAGTATTCTTTGTCGATCTTCATGTTCAGCTCTCTTTTTAAAATCACGCTAAGTTGGGCGGCCATCACAGCTGATGCCAACTCCAGTCGTGGCGTTGTGACAAGACCTTTTGAAGAAATGACTCTTGCCCTGGCCAAGACCAGGCTGACTTTGACATCACCTTGCTCATTTTTCTGTCGTAAATAGGAGCATGCACTTATCCCATCTTCACTGGCATCACAGAAATGATGAAGTTCTCTCTTTGGCACGCCTCCAAAATTCTTTGGTTTGTAACATCTAGGGATTTTGATTTCTTCAATTTGTAGTAACATTTTTGTCCATTTCTCCCATCTTTGGGAATGAGCCTGAGAAACTGGGGCGTCCCAATCAGGGTTTTCTTTGTTGATGCTCTGTAAAATATTTTTTCCGATCAGAGTGTATGGGGCTATAAAACCCAAAGGGTCATATAGTTGACTAACCACTGAGAGAATCCCACGCCTGGTGGATGGTTTGGTAGTAACGTTGTTGATGAATTTGAAGCAATCTTCATTGGTCGACCATTGCAGTCCTAGGGTACGCTGTTCAGGAAGATGGCCTGAGAAAAGCTCGGTGTTCTGGTCAGAGCGCTCACTCTCAGGTAGCGCGGAAAGAACCTCTGGATCGTTGGAGATGAACTTATGTAGTCTAAGATTGCCCTTCTGGCAAATGTCTCTAGCGGCATTCACTAACTTTATAGCTTCCGCAGCGCTGTTCACATTTGTAAGGCCGTCATCCACATAAAAATCCTTGCAGATGAAGTCAGCTGCTTCTGGTGCTGTTTCTCGGTGGTCTTCTGCTAATCTTCTAAGTCCATAGGTAGCAACTGCAGGTGAAGATTTTGCACCAAAAAGGTGCACTTTCATTCTGTATGTTTTCAGTTCGTCGTTCTCATCATTCCAAAGAAACCTGGTGAAGTCGCGGTCCTTTGGGTCGACTAGAAAGTTATAAAACATTTTCTGGATGTCACAACTCACAGCGACCGATTCCCTGCGGAAGCGGCAGAGTATGCCTAGTAAGCTGTTCATATTGTCTGGTCCTTGAAGCAATGTATCATTTAGTGAGACTCCTTGATATGAGGCTTTGCAATCAAACACAACTCTCAACTTTTTCTTCTGCGGGTGAGTGACTGCAAAGTGTGGTATATACCAAACCTCTTTAGGTTGTGTTGGTTTTGCTGTGTCTATTTCCTCGGCCATACCTAAATCGATGAGGTCATCTACAAATGTAGTGTACTCCTCTTTCAGGCTTGGATCTTTCTTGAATCGTTTGATCAGTGCTTCCTGGCGCTGCTTGGCTTGAGCAAAGTTATCAGGGAGCTTAGGTCTAGTTTTGAAAGGCAGTGGCATCTGATAGGATCCTGATTTAGTCACTGTAGCTTCGGCTTCCATCTGATCCAGAAAAAGTAAATCGTCTTGAGACATGGAAGAGTCGTCATCCTCCTCTTCGATGGAAGTAGCATGACATTTTGATTTGTCAGTTGAGGGAGTTTCCACTCCAAATACCTTCCATCCGAGCTTGTTTTTCACCGCGAATGGCTGGTTTTCCTCTTCCTTTATTCCATCCAGGGGAAAATGTACCGATGAACAGTTAGCGCCAACAAGTAGCCCGATTGGTATATCCATAGGTGGGGGCAACACATCGGCTAATGGGGCCAGATGGTCATAAGCCATGACGTTAAGACTGTTGCCAAATTCTCCAGTTGTGTTTGGTATTTGTGGCCATTCATATGCCGAATTCAGACGCGCCTCACCCTCGTGCAAGCCATTGATCACTAGATTGCCAAACTCCCGTACCTCCGCTTTAGTAATACCTGACATCGTTTGCATATCTAGTGACTTTGTTTTTACAGTCTTTGGCTGTAACTTCTCTGCTATATCGGTTGTTATGTAGGACTGATCAGCTGCTGAGTCGAAGAATGAATAGACGAGTACCTGATTGGATGGATCTTCAGCGGTTGATACATACACTGGCATTCTCATGTTGAACAAGGTTTGCTTCGGTGCAGCAGCAGTGTTTCGGTTGCAAGTAGGCTGCTTATCTGAACTGTCAGATGTATCAGATTTGGCTTTTGCAGGGCTGTCCGCGGGGCTGGCTGTTGGTGTGGTTTCGTTGACAGGGCGCTCCTTTGTTGGTGCTTGTTGGCGGTAGCTTTTTTGTGTTGCAGTGTCATCAAGCCAATCTTCCTTTTGTGAAGCGCTGAAGCATGGCTGTAATGGCAAGTCTTGCACTTCACTTTGGTTTTTTTTGGACAGCGTGTAGATCCATGTCTTGTATCCAAGCATCGGTAACAGAGCCTGTTATTCTCAATAAAAGTGATGCGTTTCTGATATGGCAGCTCGGCCAGACGTAGGCACTCTGCAGTTTTGTGACCAGCACGATCACCTTTGCAGAAAAGACAATGGAGTTTAGGTTGGCTAGTCGCAAATGTCTTGCTTGCAGTCTTAGGTTGAGGTTTGGTTGGTTGAGCATTCTTGTACTGTTGAGTATCTGTTCTGGAGGTGTCTTTAGACCTGGTTTGGTGGTTCTGCAGAAGAGGTTCAGATTGCATCTCTGCGATCTCATTTAAAAAGTATGAAAACTCCTCGAATTTTGGGTATCTGCCAGAATTCTTCTTGATTTTGTAGACTTTGTTTGCCCATTTACGCCGTGCTCAGTCAGGAAGTACAGCAGACAGCTTCTCGTTTATTTGTGGATCCTCAAGAATGCTTAGGCCAGGCAGAGAGCTCATACTACTTTTACAGTTCTCCAAATAGTCTGCATATTTCTGCAGAGCCTTTGAGTCGTTGGCCGCGATTTTGGGCCAGTTGTCCAACTTGGTTCTCATAGATCGCGCTACATCAAGCTTGTTGCCAAATCTAGCTCTCAGCTTTTTGCGAGCTTCTCGATAGCTGTTTTCTGTTCTCACCATGAAAAGGCCGCTGATGCATTCCTTTGCGGGGCCGGAAACATACTTCTTTAGGTAGCGTATCTTCTCTGCACCATCCGTGATTCCCATTGAGTCAATATAGCTGTTGAAGTCACATTGCCAATCATCGAACTCTCGAGGGTTCCCAGAAAATACCTCTGGCTCAATCTCTGTTTTCTTTGTGCTGCGTATACCTATGGCAATGTTCTCGGCAAGTTGATTGAGGCTTGCGTTAAGATCCAGCTGTTGTGGTTGTGGAGTTGCCCTCTCTTCCTCAATATACTGTTGAATTCTGTCCATCAGTCTTGGCGTGCTATGTGAAGGTGGGCATGGTTGAACTGGAGTTGTACGAATGCGGTCGTCTGTTGGCTGTGGGTTGTTATTATTAGGTTTTTCATCGTCTGGATTATCGTCTACTTCTTCTTCCTCCTGCTGCCTTTTCCTCTGCTCGATAAACTGTTTGAGTTCCAAGAGCTCCCGATCCATCTCGTCGCTGTTGCTTTGCGCTAAATCTTGTTGTTCCTGTTGTAAAACATCCCGCTTTGAGGTTAGCTTTTTGACTGCTGATCCAACTTCTCCAACAAAATACTCAAAATACTGTTGTACTTTCTTTTCAACTTTATTGTTTGATAGCTGAGAAAGTTTGGCATAATCAGATGTCATAGTTTCAGCTTTTGATTCAATGGCAGTTATGCATTCATCTAAGAACTCAAGAGATACGTCACTAGCACGACATTGCTTAGAAAGAGAGTCTATACTTTTTAATTCTCTTTTTATGGCAGCGAAGAGTGTGAAGGCGAGTAGATTTTTCTCACTTTCGATTGAAATACCTGAAGGTTTGACATTTCGTACTGGCTTCGCGGAAACTTTGATATAACTTTGTGAAGTTTCAGGAGCGATAGCAGCATTTTTACTGATAGTTTTATTTAGAGTTGCAGACAACTCATCTACACTTAGATCTATTAGACTGACGTTAGAGTTTGAGGACATTTTAAGCTAAGTAAATGATGCAAAGTGCCCTAAGAAATCAATTAACTATTATTACACAAACATTGACAGGTCAATAGGTGCGAATGAATTGAAATTAAATACTATTGGAACAATGCCAACTCAGTGTGTAGCGTGCCTAAGAATATGACACCAAGGCAGTTGAAATGTTTTGTGCTTCTGATTACTTGCGCAAAAGGGCTGTATTGCGTGGATGGCAGGAAGAAAGCTTACTGGCCAGCACACAAAGAAATTACCAAGATGAGGGAAACTCGGCGGTCAATGAGGCGTACCCTGAAATTTTACTTGGATCGGGTTACATTTTTAGGTTTTGGTCTGATGGATATGGCTAGGCGCCTAATCAGTTTACAGTTCTGGCAAAATTCATAAAACTTGCATCCGTATTAGACAAAAATGATTTAATAAGATTTGGACAAAAATACGTCCAGAATTCAAAAGTATGCAAACTAAAAAATGGCCTTAAGTAAGAGAAATCTGTACTTATCGACTTGATGGTTCGTCTTGACCAGCGAATAGCTATCTGCCGAAATGCAGCTCTGGTTGCTTGACCAGCGATGAAACGTCACTTGATGTCTCTGGTGAAGTGGAAGAGCTGCTGTGTATAACTTGATCAGCGCAGAATTATCATTTGATGTCTACGCCGAAGTGCAGCTGTAGTTGCTTGACCAGCAAGGAATCGTTTCTTGATATATTTGCCGAAGTGGTAGTGCTGCTGTACCGGTGTGGAGCTTGTCCAGCGAGTGTAATTGTCTTGATGGACTTCGCCGAAGTATCAGGGTAGGCTTTACCCTGATGTGAGAATGTTATTGTGTTACTTAACCCCGATGTGGGAAAGATTCTTCACTTTCTCCAGATGGAAAAAGACTTCACTATAGCAGTTTGGGTTTGCTAGACACTGGCAGGCTTAAACTGGGAAGAGCGTGAAACTTTACTGGTGCTGTCCAGTATATAACAATAAGAAACAGCTTTTGTTGGTATATATATGCTATTTCAGTACTGTATTTTCGTACTAGAGCCAGCAACGTTAAGTCTATAAGAGAATAGTTAGAACATGGGTAAAATACAAATCACGATGCTATAATTGAGTAATAAAACATAAATGATAATTGAAATAAGCAACGTTCATAAAACCAAAATTCACACAACATCTCAACAATTTTACCTTACCACAAGCGGTAATCCAAATCAAACATAAATAACCAAATAAAATTCATTAATAACCAAATAAAACGAACCTTTTGTTCTCCTTAGCCTGCTTTAAGACTTCTAAATAAATGAGTAAACAAAAGCAGATAACTATATAAAATTTCTATGGATAAGTTTACTGAACTCTTCTACTTCAAATCTTGTTGACTACTGACCAGGAAAACTGACCATATCCATCGGAATATAGAACAGGTTGTCGTAAACAAATAAAACAAACAAACAGGGGTTTTGTCTCATTGGCCACCAAATTTGGACTATCGATCCTACCCAATCCCCAAGCGGAGGATCAGCACCACTTCCTGCTTAATCATTGCCATACAGCCCCATTTTGTTATGCTAGTGCTGACGACACCATACCTGATTCACTTTCTCGGCTACGCAACACACTGTTTAGGCTTTGTTTACAACGATACAGCGAGTCTAAATATTTGAACATTGCCCCTAGCTGTCAATTACACTGTTATCGAGTCATGCGGTGTATTATACGTAAAGTCAAAACAAGTAATGATTTTATGCAGCTACCGCTAAATAGCTTCTAAGATATAAATGACAAACATGCATGCATGGGATACGTTACAATAATACTTTACTAATACTTACCTTCATTACTACAGCTGACTTTGATAAATTTGGATTTTATCAGTCTTAAAAGACAAACTTAGAAGCAAACCTAAAAGCAAACTTTCATTTTTAACTTGACGTGATTAAAATTTCTTCGGCGTTCATAGTTTGAAGCTTCTCGCTGGTTAGCTAATTTTTCCTTTGTTTTGCTTTCGTGACTAGCCGGCCGTTTTAAGATAAATCTACGGTATCTAAGGACGTTTGCCTTTGTCGGCCTTTCAACATGATGTGATTAGGACGAACACAGGTGTCGTCACGAAGGGTTAATGCACGACCACTAGCCAACTTGTCCAAATGTCTATTTTTATAGCTTTGATAGATAGCGCCGGCCTTTTCAAACAGCGTCGTTTCAGTTACGCCGTCACCGGCCAATTGTTTAGGTATCTTTTATCCCATGCCTGAGCAGTCTCTCTATCAGGGATTGAGAAGATCGCTGCGCCGTTTAGAAACTATGGTTAGTCCTTTTGCAAACTAAATGCCCTGAATATAATCCTTCTGTTTGATAATTGTGGATGTATTTCTGTCATATTGCCGAGCTAGCCCAATCACGCATACACATTTTGCATATTTTTCAATAATTTTCCGTTTAATATCAATTGTTATCATCTGCTTTTTCTTTGCATTATATTGCATTTTACTGGCAAACTTTCGGTTTACGCACAGTACTTTTAATTCACATAAATCTGCACTGAAAGTTGCGCACAAAAAACACGGTACAAAAGTATAACCTGAGCAGTTGAAAAATACAGAGTGATGCTGTTCTCATAAAACAACTCCGGCATACTTGGCAACTGACTCACGAGCTCGTATCTCAAACATGGCATGTGTGTTAGTGCTAAAACTTGCTTAACTGCTGACTCGTATCTCAAGTTTCTCGTACGTTGGAGCACTCGTAAGTTGAAGTATTACTGTACAGCCCCAGGGGGCTTATATCATTGACTTTAATCTAGTAGACAAATTTGTAGGTTGCTCAACAACATCAAACAATTTATACATTCTTTTTACTACAGATAGTATTATTTGTATGTGATCGGCGTTATAAGCTGATAACCGTTGAACCCTGAATCTCGACTACTTATCGATGCAAAACTGTTGACAGATTATATAAAATTTAAGCCAATATTAGTCTCGGCATAATAAGTTATTTTCAACATATGGCTTTCAAAAGTGCTTGAAACATTATTAGTTTATTAGTACAATCAAAAAATTATTGTATAAATTAAAAAGCTTAACAAAGTAATAGTAACAAGTATAGGTAAAGCAAGTTAATTTAAACTAAATCTAGGGTAAGCTAAAGTAAGTATGCCGTACATATACACATGTACATATATCACCCGCTCTACAGCTGAACCTAAGCATTGCAGAATCCACACTCCCACTCACATATCCTCCGGTAAACTAACAACAATTAGGTGGATTGCCAGTGTGACAAAAAATAATCATGGCAGACTTGCTGTGCATGTCTGACCCGGACGAGTATAACTGGAGTGGCTCAGAACCTGGTCACTTGATGGGGAAATTTTCTGTTTTTGTCACGTCTTGCACATGCCCAGTTGCATTTAATCATGTATCATGATTAATATTAGACACTGGCCACAATGCTATATTCTATCACAGCAATATTGCAATAACACACTACTAATAACCCAATACTGTACTGTTAAGAAATATAAAATAAGATATTATGCAAAAATGTGCATAAATAGTTGCAGAATCTCGCATAAGATTATTATACACAGAGAGGTATTTAGAAAATGTATAGAAAAATAGAGAAATGTATGAAAAAAAATAAATCTCGAAAAAATTGGTCAGATTTTGCATGAGATATTAAATATTAGACAAAAACAGAAAATTCCCCGTCACGTAACCAGGTTCTGAGCCACTCCATTTATACTCGTCCATCTGGACCCACTATATTGCTGAGCTGTTGAATGACTCTGCAGTCTGCAGATGCATCCTTTCTTGGTGTAGTAAAGACACACGTTTTTCTTATTGGGAGAGATACCTTATTGAGAGAGGTAATAAGCCAGAGAGACTGAGTTATATTCAATGGCTAGTTATCAAAATTGTGGCACACTAATTGATCAAGATTTCACCACAAAACAACAGATTTCTAGGCTTCTTGCTGTAACATAGTCGAAAAAGTATACACCTTTTAGTTTACAGATAAAATGTCGATTTGAGTGGGCCTCACTATATTGTGATAGACGATAGTTGTCTTTAGAGGCAGCACACGGATTGATTGGTTTTCTGATCAATTTGTTAAAGAGGTGTTCAGGACTTTTATAGTCATACACCTCTTGGCGCCTTGAACTCAGCTTCTTTTCGCATTCTGTCACTAGTTAATGCATATATTGAGTACAAGTTGGTGGCGATTGAGTACTCAACCAGACTTGCCAGCTCTACAATGTTTTCCTATATACTGATAAACTACAACCAGAATAGTAACTCTACCTCTCTATAATAGCAACTTAATTTCTTTATTATAGTAACTATTTTAGTACAAACTTATAGCACACTGAGTATATAAAGATTGTATCCAGTATCATCCTAAAACCATAATGGTTCGAAGGAACTATATAATTGTTGACTCCTATTGTTTATTGGTTTACTATTTTCCATTTACGTTTATTCACACTTGAACTACTCTCATGATGTGTAACAGGCTGGCCTGATACAATATAAAATATTTCTTAGCTTTTAGTACTGCTTCTATGCGACCAGTTGAGAGGCTTCCATAATAGACACTATTCATTTCTCAAGTTTGAATGTTAATTTAGTGCCATACACAGACGTTGGCTATAGTTATTTTTAATACAACAAGGATGAAGCTTCAGAGATCCTGTTAACATTCAAATATATATTTTAGGATTTTTTAATCTTAAAATGTTGAAAGGTCATCAAAAGGTACATAGTTTGTGTCTTTGTCCTTTGATAGCCATAGTTGTCTGAACTATCTAGACAATTGGGTGCAAGAAATGGACTTCTATTTGAGTCCATCGATGCTTTCATTTCATCATGCAATAGCCATCTCCTGACTATTTTAGGCTTTCTTAGAATTGTACACAATCACAGTTTCACTAGCTCAGTTACTTTTACTACTACGTAATTCACTTCCTGTTGTCTATCATAATATTATTATTCCCTTATAAAGGACTATGGAGTATGACATTGCCTCTCTTTGGAATGGTGAGAAACTTTCTCATAGTCCTATGAAATTGAGTATTCACCCCTCAAGTTTATCTGATGGCAGCTTTGTTCGTGTCAATGTTTCCGGAAAATTCTTCAATGATCCTTCAGCCCCAGAATGTCCACCAGGCAGGTTCTACAGAAATTACTACTGAACTATGCCTTAACGCAGTGCTATTTTCATAGTTGTGGATAGCTACAGACGCTTTATTGTTTTCTCATTCATGGCACTCATATTTCCCACATTTTCTCATCTTTAGATTTCTAAAAGTCTCTCACATCGATTTCGAAATAGTTAATTATCATTAACTTATATGTAATTATAGGGCCAACAGACTTTTTATGGGATTATGAGGTGGTCGAGGCATTTTTCCTCAATTCTCAAGATGATACGTACCTGGAAGTCGAATTCTCTCCGTGAGTCATCTTATTTGCGCAATCATTGTCAGTTAGTTGCTGCTGTTACGCTTGCATGGGCCTCTGACACTTGCCAGAATATTTCTTTTTGTGTGACTATATTTATAATATTCCGCTAGATTTATCAGCTGACTTGTCCATGTCTTTTCCTGGCTGAACAACAATCCGTGACAGGACTAGGGTAACACAGGAATGATAGCACTTGCTCCTATATTATCTTCTAGGGTTTAATGTATTAGCATCATAGATATATATGGGTCTATATATCTATGATTAGCATTGGAAGCGCGTGAGTATTTACATGTATGCAATCATTCTGAAGCTCCTATATGCACCTAGTAATACATTTAAAAAGCTGATTTGTGAGTACCCTAAGACACTTATGTATTCGCGGCATCTAACTTTCGCGTTTTCGCGGTGTCATTCTCTCGCGAATGTTTCATGTGCGAAACTAAACTATCATAACAAACGAGCGAAAAAGCGAAACTAAATAGCTTTGTTCATTGATACTGTAGAATAGAATTTTATAACGACATTTATTTTAACGTTTTCAACGACCACTATAGCAACGTTAAAATATAAACCAACAAAATAATTTGACTCAAAATTTATTACGTTATTATTTTGCAATTAATTATGATTATTTTCCCATTAAGAATGATTTATAATGATAGGAATTTGATGTCAATGCACACGCATTAGTAGCGTTATCGTTTGCTGGGGACATCAATCAATGCAGTGAGCACCGTGTGTTTAAAGAAAATAAGACACACTGACACTCACAGTACTACACAAGCAGCATGGCTCTGGAAAGGTTTGGATTCACCACTGACACCTCTTCAATAACTTGTAATTTTTTGAGATTTGTTTTGTTCTAAGTGATGTGACTGACGAGACGATTTTAAATTAAAATAGGCAAAACATGACCGCAGTTAAAACGCTCAGAAAAAAGATATCTTTTGAGCGTTTTAACAAAGATCAATTTTGCGGATTTTATTTTAAGTTCATTCGGAGGCTTTTACGCTTTCGATGGGACATGGCCAAGCGGGTGTTTGATAAAACTTAATCTTATGTAAACCTTTATAAAAGTCGTTAACAAAAATATTTTGCCTCTGATGATGATAATAATGATGCCTAAGAACTACTAGAAGTTGATGTTTGTCTCTATGGCTTGGAATGAAGTGATATTCTACAGCGATAAAAACCATGTCCATGGCCGTTGGGCAAATAACTTTTCGAATAAATGATGTTGAGGTCGAGTTATCTGAAGGAATTTATCATTGCGTTGGAACTGACCATACAGATCCGTTTGAGTTGACCTTGTGTTAGAGATGAAATGTTACATTTTATCTGAGGGCGAGTTATCCGAGTTGGACTGTACTTACCGTAAAAAATTCCCAAAAAGTTGGGGCGGCTCAGCCGGCCAGCTGCCCCAGTGAAAACGGGCCTGTTGATAGTCCAAGAAACAAATGGCAGCAAGCGATCAAATTGCATTATCGACCTTGCCCACACCATTCTACCTGCGGTTCACAATTACAAACTAGTCCCAAATTGAAATTTTTTTTACCGGTGAGCTGAACTCGAGGAATCTAATTATGTTTGTTCCACTGCATTTATTTTCACATCACTATATTTTCGCACTCATCAGAGCTGCGAAATTAAGTTGCTTCGAAATTTTACTCTGTGAGCTGCTCACGAAACTAAATACTAGTGAAATATAAGTGTTTTAGGGTATGGGGTTCTGCAGTTCAACATGCAGTTGCACAAAGATCTCTACTCTTAGTAGGTTTGACTCTCAGCCTTTTCAGCGATATAGAGATACATGTTGAGAATTGTCATAAGACAGTCTTAACTTTCAATGTGCTCATTGTCAGCATCAGACATAATTATGTCAGATAGCTGCGCAGCCAGCATATATAGTAAAAGTTCTGCATCAGGTTCTATTCTCAATGGTCATGCAATGGAAATATGTGGCACAAAAAAGCACATGTAAAAGTGCCCATTTTCAAAAAATTTGGTTCTCCGAAAACCAATAAATGCTGTTCGCTGAAGAAATTGTTGCTTTATCTAGATTGTAAGTTTGCTATTAGTGATAATATGCTTGCTACAATACATCCTGCATGGTGAGTGCTCCCTGTATGAAAGACAAGAATATCACTACATCTGTGAAAACTTATCTAGTAGAAGCAGAATATCACATGTATTTATGAAAACTTGCTACTTGATAGTTGTTCAATGAATATACGTACTGCTTTATTGTTGATTCCATTTTGATGATGCAGGCACGGACACTACATCGTACTTCTTTTGCAAGGGAGGCGTAATATTATAGAGGTAAGTAGACCGAGTAGCGATATTTCATCAAATGTACTTACTGGTGGTATGTACGTACTTACTGTCCTTACTGGTGGTTAACAGTATTTAGTTCGTTAGAAACTTTGTGTACAATTTGCGAGATTGCATTGACAAACATTTTCTCTCCATTATGTTTGATTCTACAGACTATTATTACATTCTATATATATTACATGTTCATTCTTTGTCTTTGCCTATCCATTACCTGCACCTCTACATCATCTACTACTACCTACAAATCACCTACAATCTACCTACATGTATATATCGTCTACACAACACCTGCACATCATCTATACATCACCTGCACATCACCTACCCTCTACCTACACATCTATACATCACCTACACATCATCTACACACTACATACAATGTATACAATGTTTGCACTCCTCGCATGTGATATCAAATCCATCGAGCCGATAAACTACACAAGCTAGCAATTTTTGCATAACTTGTGTAACTTGTGCGAAAATGTGAATTTTTTACACCTTGTAGACAATGGGAACATTGAAGAATGTACGTTTAAGTCAACATGACATAAACATGGATAGAATACTTGGCTGTAAATCCTTCTCTATTGCTCAATTTAAGATACTACAACCTAGAGCCGTATAACGCATAGAGTATACAAGCATAGAGTAGAGCGCATAGAGTATAGCGCATAGAGTATAGCGCATAGAGTATACACACATAGAGTATACACGCATAGAGTATAGCTCATAGAGTATAGCGCATAGAGTATAGCGCATAGAGTATAGCGCATAGAGTATAGCGCATTGAGTATAGCGCACAGAGTATAGCGCTCAGAGTCCCATGACCAAAACCGGAAACAAAAAGTCTAGTTTTCAAACAAACAGACCATTTTGCATAAGCTGTAATGGAGAGTCAGCAACATCAGCTAATAAAAATAACTCCCATTTGCAGTCACTCTAAAATTGTTTGTTGTATTATATACCATTTGAAAGAAGACGAATTTCCTTACAACATGATGTCAATAATTTTATAATTTAAGATATATTAACCCTCTTTAAAGGTCGGCTTGCAACAAAATTCACGTTACAGCTATTTGGTATCAAAAGATTCACCATGTCTTACTCTGCTGTGTCGCAGGTGTGAAATATGTGAAAATGTGATTACAAGCTCTTAAAAGCTCAAAAACGAACAGTTGATCGCAGCCATCACGAAAACGCCGTAGATTGGAATCCCTTTCCAAAACGGCTCGAATGGGAACTAGTTGAACAAGATGGCTTCTGTTTACACTTTCATGCAGCCTTATTCGTCGAAATATTTTCACAAATAGACTTTGCGGATTCAAAAACAACATGTCTATTGTTCTTACGCATATTTTTCATCATCATGTTAATGCTATCACTTTGAGCACTGATATCTCAAAACCTACCGTGAAAATTAGTTTAATTTTTTAACCTTAACTCGATGGAGTGCAATCATCCTCCAATGAACATGACAAGCCTGTTGGTCACCTGTGATAGTCGAAAAATGCTGCAGACTTTGTTCGTGTCGTTTGGTAGGAAGCATGGGTCACATGATCAGATTAGGAATAGTTGATTAAACCAAACCGAAACAAAACTGTAAAGTAGCGAGCATCTACATGTATATTTGATATGGACTTTTCGGCAGAATCCAAAGTGTTTGTCATAGACTAGTGCCGCGAGACGTTTTATATTGAGCCTTTTATTGGCCTTAAATTTCACGTAATAACTTCCCATGTCATAACAATAACCAAAATGTTTGAGTACGTCATCAAAAAAAAAGATATTCCAATCTACGGCATTTTCTGGATGGCTGCGATTAACTGTTCGTTTTTGAACTTTGAAGGGCTTGTAATCACATTTTCACATATTGTGCTCCTTCAACACAGCAGAGTAAGACATAGTGAATCTTTTGATACCAAATAACTGCAATGTGAATTTTGTTGCAAGTCAACCTTTAAGCTCAAACCAAAGCACAAGTTTTACCTAAATTGGCTCAAGTTTAGTGTTCTGCAGCTCAAATTCTGATAGGTTTTATATATGCAACTCGTTTCTGTTTTAAGTTTCTAAAGCAATTAAATGTTTTATAATAAAATAAACAACTTAATTGATCTTCAAATTAAATTACGCATTAAATTATTAAATTCATTTGTCAATAAAGTGCATTCATTTGGAATATGCGCTGGTTTGGCAAATGAATTTGGTATTGAAATGATGAAACAATTAATATAATGAATTGAATATAATTATATTCAATGTATATTCAATGATATATATTATTGACTATTTATATACATTTACACAAGAGTGTTCATATTTATATATAAAAAACGGCTATAAATATGTATAGCCGTCTTTTAGTAAACACACGCGACTGACGATTGTGGGAATAAACTAAATATTGTTCCAACTCTTTTGTTCACACCACATGAAACAATTTGTAATGTAGTGTTTTCTAGTGGTCATTTTTACTTTTTCATTTTATCAATTACTTTAAGCCACATATTTGACGCTATTAAAGAATTGTATATATTATATACTGTATATATATATCTATATACATGTATATATTTATTAAAATTGATCGAATGTATATTTGTGGTTTTGATTGTTCAACTATAGCTATTATTTTAGCATTGCGCCCACGCGTGGACGATACCCCGGTTAAGAGATATTTTGTGACCAAAGTATATGCAACACAATGCTTCTTCATCTTTATTCCGTTAGGGTTATATACGTTATTAAGAGATATCAGTTGCTCGTCATGGCAAGTTCAGCGTTATCCGGTATATCTGGTATCCGGTATAATAAAAACTATTCGAAAACGGATAAATGATAAAATTTCAGTTTCAAGTTTACTAAAATACATACTAAAACTTCCTTCAAGTATGTGTTTAGTAAACTAAATTCATTTAAGTTAGTAATTCTATGTAGTACGTTGTAATGTTATTTTATTTTGCAGATAATAACCACAAAATGCACTAAAGTCATTGTTGGTGCCTATAGTTATCAAGGTTAACATAGTATTTACCAGGAGGTGATTGAATTAGATAATAGCTATGGGTTTCTTTAACAATCTATGTACTTCTATAGCCTACGATATTTTCATAGAAAATTAACATGCTAATTTTTGTATGCCAACACTGAAACGAACTGAAATCATTTAAATGTATACCAAATAATTTATGATTGTAATTGTTGCGAAATAGTCTATATTTAGCCATTACATGCTAATGATTTGACATATACATTTAAACACTTTGACATTTTTATTTTTCCTTCTAATTTATTTCAACGAAACACTTCTTTCAAGCTATGAAATTTTAAATTTACAGTTGTTTGAAAACTTTAACAGCTGATTATCCACTCCTATATGCATTATTTACTGGATAATCATCCGTTCCTGTATACATTATTTACTGGATAATTATCCACTCCTATATGCATTGTTTACTGGATAATTATCTGTTTCTGTATACATTATTTACTGAATAATTATCCTCTCCTGCACGCATTAATTACTGGAGAATTATCTGCTCCTGTATACATTATTTACTGGATAATTATCCTCTCTTGTACACATTATTTACTAAATAACTATTCACTCCTGTACACATTATTTACTAGCAGTAGTTCTCACTGAGGGCATGTCTAGTCGTGATAAAACACTATTAGTGACAATAAATAAACAGACAAGAGTAATAATAAGAGTAATAAGGTCATCCTGAAACAAGTACAAATAAAATGCAAAAAAGTGTTTACAAACTGCATGTACCTCTTCCTCGGTAAACATATTTAACAGTTGTTTATAAAATGATAACTAGTGGCACGTTCGTGTAGTTGCGTGACATTTCACGGTTGTACAACGTTATAGAGTCGAGGCTTATTGTAAGCCAGTCAGTTGAGCTCATCATGAGAGAGTTCAGTGTTTATCCAGTACTTACATTAAATACTATAAATTATTTCCCTACAATCTAATGGCAATCAGTTAAATTAATTTAAAGTAGTTTTTCACTTAATTTATTAAATAAAGTAAGTTTCTAGACTTTTTCAAACAGGTTATTATCCCAATCGTGCTAGGACAGGCTGACCTAATGTCATTGATTTTGATTACAGACTCTGCTACCCCTCAAGTATTCTACGACATTGTGTGCTGACACAGGTAGTTGGCAGGGGCAAGCAGCCATACCTCTCGACTATTTCCCTCCAAAGGTAGACAAGTTTAACGCATTTGCTATTCACGGTTCTGGTTCTAACCGTCAGTACGAACAGCTCTATCATCAGATGGAGTTATCCGCTCAGCCAGACTTGTGAGTTCTGCAGTATCTATACTTTTCTATAATAGGAACTCTACTTCTCTATAAAAGTAACTGTATGTCTCTATAATAGGAACTCTACTCGTCTATAATAGTAACTCTATGTCTCTATTATAGGAACTCTATGTCTCTATAATAGAAACTCTACTAGTCTATAATAGTAACTGTATGTCTCTATTATAGGAACTCTATGTCTCTATAATAGAAACTCTTCTAGTCTATAATAATAACTGTATGTCTCTATTTTAGGAACTCTATGTCTCTATTAAAGTAGCTATACTGCTCTACAGCAGTAGCTTATTACATGATAATTATCACTATGTTTGTAGTCACAGACTAGAAGATTTTAAACCCATAGAGTTCTCAGCAATTATACCAAATAACATGTGCAGGAGTTATTCATCCATGTGGACAGCCAAGATGAAGTAGCGCTCAGGAGGTGCAAGTCAAGTGATACTATGATTTATATGATAAACTGACCATAAGTATGGAATAGTTGATGTACGATCTACAAACATACCTTCACTGGCTGCTGTTATGTTCCTTGTTCATTAATTACTAGTAAATCACTGCTGCTATGTCCAATCTAATTTTAAATTTTATATATCTTTTCTAGTAATTTACTGCTTTTAAAAAAAAAAAAGTATTTTATAGGGAAAACTTTGTTTTTCTCCATTCCCCTCTTGCTCTCTCTATCGTAGGTAGTTGATCAAACACATGTAGATTGTCAGATATATTTTATGAGAAAAAGGTAAGCTGGTTTTGAACTACCTTGCTTGAATTTTTCGTCACATCTATTATTTAACTAAGTTTGTTTATTGCAAAGATGGATCATTGTTGCTTCAAAAATTAGCTCTGAAGAGGTGGTTGGTAAATGCTTATATTAAGTAAGGTAAGATAACTCCTTGTGCTGTTGGTTAATCCGACTTTATTGTAGAAAGAACAACTCTGATTTGAGGCTACTAGCTTACACGTTCAATAAAGGAGTGATGCAGTTGGTCATGCCTTCTATATTTATAATTTGTTTTACTTTTATGTTTTTTTAATTTAATATGCTGATTTGCGACTAATGTGGTCCGCACCTTGTATCAACAATTTAGCAGCTCTTAATTCTTCAGGTTGTGCTAAATGTTTCTCAGTTCTGAACCAACTCCCAGGGTACTCAAAGAACTTTCTGATTGTTCTAACTACCAGAAAATAATACAGTCAGTCAAGTTTCGCTAAAGCTATGAAAATAATCCTCCTTCAGCATCGCTCCGGCTATTGTTGTAAAGTCTTGCTAGTAGTATTACATGCTTATGCTGGTGAAGATATGAAGCACATGTAAACACTCTTTTGCTCAGATGATCAGCTTGATAAAGCCGAGGAACAACTGATTAGGCTGCTACCATTCCTTTTTTGTATTTGAAGAGGGGTGAGGGCCAAGTCAGTGAAGTGACTTTGTTGTACAAGCTCCTTGAATGTGCATGGATAGCTCCTTGAAGGTCAGTGTAACCATGCTTTCCATTCAATGTAGTCCATTACACAATATGTGAATAGCTGGAATGGTGGGTGTTTTCTGGGTAAGTTTTGCCTCACACTTTCTCTGTCTTATCCTTTTTATCTGTGTGTATGCCGTATGATGGTATCTATGTCTTATCATGCATGCATCTATGTTATATGATGGTATCTATGTCATATGATGTATGCATCTATGTCATATGATGCATGCATCTACGTCATATGATGTATGCATTTATGTCATGATGTACATATCTATGTCATATGATGTATCTACATGTATATCATATGATGTATATATCTATGTCATATGATGCATGTATCTACGTCATGTGATGCATGCATCTATGTTATATGATGGTATCTATGTCGTATGATGTATGTGTCTATGCCATATGATGTATGTATCTATGTTATATGATGTATCTACATGTATATCATATGATGTATACAGTCAAACACGGATAACTCAAACTTCAAGGAACCGAGCAAAAGTGTTCAAGTTATTTGAGCGTTCAAGTTATCAGGACAGTCATAAGTGCACATATTTATCAGTAGATACATGTACATATACAAACTATATATCAATCAAAAGCATAGATTGCTTGTTGCAAGTTAAAGGGTCTCTCTTGTGATGTTTTAAATATTTTTAATCAGAAAGTATAGATATTTTTCTATCTTTTGAGATTTGTTTGTTGCTTTAGGCGATGTGACTGCCAAGACGTTCTCAGATTAAAATTGGCAAAACTTGATCGCGGTTAACACGCTCAGAAAAAATACATACGTATTTTTTTACCGAGCGTTTTAACCAAGATCAATTTTGCAGTAAGTCAGATATTACAAAACTGCTTTACTATTAAAAACCCATTATCAATTTTGCCGATATTACTTTAAAGTTATCCAAATTCTACCTCGCTTTTCTTGCTTTCGGTGGGCTTATCGCTAAGCGGATGTTTGGTAAAATTTGATTTTTGCAAACCTTTAGAAAAGTCGTTAATGAAAATATTTGCCGATGTTGGTAATAACGAGGCCTAAGAACTACTAAAAGTCGATGTTTATCTCTATGGCTTGGAATAAAGTGATATTCTCAAGCGTTAGTAACAACCGTCTCGGTAGCCGTTTGGAAAAAAACTGTTCGAGTTAACGGAGTTTCGGTCGAGTTATCTAAAGCCATTTATCATTGCGTGGGAACGGACCAAGCAAATCCATTCGAGTTAACTATGTATTCGATATATCCGAGGGCGATTTATCCGAGTTTCACTGTATATCTATGTCATATAATGCATGTATCTATGTCATATGATTTAAATATTTATGTCATATGATGGCATCTATATTATATGATGTACGGTATGCGTCTATGTCATATGATGTATGTATCTGTCATATGATGTATGTATCTGTCATATGATGGTATCTATGTCATATAATGTATGCATCTATGTCATATGATGTATGCATTTATGTCATATGATGTACGTATCTGTGTCATATGATGGTATTTATATCATATGATGTATGCATCTATGCCGTATGATGTAAATATCTATGTTATATGATGCATGTATCGATGTTATATGACATATGCATCTATGCCATATTATGTATGTATCTATGTTATATGATGGTATCTATGTTATATGACATATGCATCTATCTCATATGATGTATGTACCTATGTCATATGATAGTATCGATGTCATATGATGTAAATATCTATGTTATATAATGGTATCCATGTTATATGATGTATGAATCTATGTCATATGATGCAGGTATCTATATTATATGATGCATGTATCTACATATGTTATATGAGTTTTTTATACTAGCCTACAAGGAAGTGTTTGTTCTCATTAAAAAACTTCTACAATATTTAATTCCTTCTAATTGATTTAATTTGCTTCGAAACGTTTGTATCAATTCAATTGCAGTCATCCATCGTTACCCTAACAATCAAAACCCTGAAGCAGCATTACGTAAACAATCAGATTTTACTTGCTGAACAAACTTGTACCAGTAAACATGTACATTCAGGCTCTTCTCGTTTGTTTTGTGATAATGTCATGCGATCACATGCTGATTCAAGTGATCATACCGATAGTTCGTGATTATATTGAGCGAAATGGTGGAGCTCTTATGATAGCTATTATCATCGTCCCACTGATTGAGAAGATACTGTAAGTCAGCTAATATCTATTATAATTACAATTAACAATTAAAATAATACAAATTGTACCTGTACCCTGCGTGTGAATACACTTAATTGCATTATTATAGTAAGTAGTTTACTTTCTGTAAGAACACAGGCTCGTGTATGATCGGAGCTAGTTTCTCTTTGTGCACAACACAACAGCTTCACCTAAAGTTATCTCCTCTGGTTGATAACACTAATGATAATGTGTGTGATGTGAGAAGTACAACTCCAGCATTGTCAGAGCAGTGTAATCTTACCATATCTTCTCTATCATAATTCAGGGCTGTATTTAATACTATGCCTATTAATGATGACAGCAGTAGTGATAGAGTCTGTTCTTCTCATCTAAAGTAAAATGTACCATAACTAGTTTGCGTTGGTTGACAGACAATCATTAATTACTCCACCATTATATTTACAGATTTTTTAACATCCCGGGTGCAAAGGCTAAAGCTTTTACAGCTCCCAGAAGTAAACCCAAACAGCAAAGAAAAAAGAAATACCTTATCAAAAAGAAAGGTCAGAGTAACTGGAAAGGCTTTGCAATAAAATTCAGACCACAGGTGAAGTTGGAAAAGATTGAACAATCACAACAGGACAACTCAAGCTTTGACCTCGAAGCTCGCGTGACAGTTATTGACGATAGCAACATCTTGCCTTCTTGTATCCAGGAAGCTGATCACCCTCAAACCAAATGTGTTACATTGGAACAAGACAACTCAAGCCTTGACCTCGAAGCTCACGTGACAGTTATTGACGATAGCAACATCTTGCCTTCTTGTAGCCAGGAAGCTGATCACCCTCAAACCAAATGTGTTACATTGGAACAAGACAACTCAAACCTTGACCTAGAAGCTCGCGCGACAGTTATTGACGATAGCAACATCTTGCCTTCTTGTAGCCAGGAAGCTGATCACCCTCAAACCAAATATGTTACATTGGAACAAGACAACTCAAACCCTGACCTAGAAGCTCGCGCAACAGTTATTGACGATAGCAACATCTTGCCTTCTTGTAGCCAGGAAGCTGATCACCCTCAAACCAAATATGTTACATTGGAACAAGACAACTCAAACCTTGACCTAGAAGCTCGCGTGACAGTTATTGACGATAGCAACATCTTCCCTTCTTGTAGCCAGGAAGCTGATCACCTTCAAACCAAATATGTTACATTGGAACAAGACAACTCAAGCCTTGACCTAGAAGCTCGCTTGACAGTTATTGTCGATAGCAACATCTTCCCTTCTTGTAGCCAGGAAGCTGATCACCCTCAAACCAAATATGTTACATTGGAACAAGACAACTCAAGCCTTGACCTAGAAGCTCGCGTGACAGTTATTGTCGATAGCAAATCTTGCTTTCTTGTAGCCAGGAAGCTGATCACCCTCAAACCAAATATGTTACATTGGAACAAGACAACTCAAGCCTTGACCTAGAAGCTCGCGTGACAGTTATTGTCGATAGCAACATCTTGCTTTCTTGTAGCCAGGAAGCTGATCACCCTCAAACCAAATATGTTACATTGGAACAAGACAACTCAAGCCTTGACCTAGAAGCTCCCGTGACAGTTATTGACGATAGCAACATCTTGCCTTTTTGTAGCCAGGAAACTGATCACCCTCAAACCAAAAATGTTGCATTCGAACAAGACAACTCAAGCCTTGACCTAGAAGCTCCCGTGACAGTTATTGACGATAGCAACATCTTGCCTTTTTGTAGCCAGAAAACTGATCACCCTCAAACCAAAAATGTTGCATTCGAACAAGACAACTCAAGCCTTGACCTAGAAGCTCGCGTGACAGTTATTGTCGATAGCAACATCTTGCCTTCTTGTAGCCAGGAAGCTGATCACCCTCAAACCAAATATGTTACATTGGAACAAGACAACTCAAGTCTTGACCTAGAAGCTCCCGTGACAGTTATTGACGATAGCAACATCTTGCCTTATTGTAGCCAGAAAGCTGATCACCCTCAAACCAAAAATGTTGCATTCGAACAAGACAACTCAAGCCTTGACCTAGAAGCTCGCGTGACAGTTATTGTCGATAGCAACATCTTGCCTTCTTGTAGCCAGGAAGCTGATCACCCTCAAACCAAATATGTTACATTGGAACAAGACAACTCAAGTCTTGACCTAGAAGCTCCCGTGACAGTTATTGACGATAGCAACATCTTGCCTTATTGTAGCCAGAAAGCTGATCACCCTCAAACCAAATATGTTACATTGGAACAAGACAACTCAAGCCTTGACCTAGAAGCTCCCGTGACAGTTATTGACGATAGCAACATCTTGCCTTCTTGTAGCCAGGAAGCTGATCACCCTCAAACCAAATATGTTACATTGGAACAAGACAACTCAAACCTTGACCTAGAAGCTCGCGTGACAGTTATTGACGATAGCAACATCTTCCCTTCTTGTAGCCAGGAAGCTGATCACCTTCAAACCAAATATGTTACATTGGAACAAGACAACTCAAGCCTTGACCTAGAAGCTCGCTTGACAGTTATTGTCGATAGCAACATCTTCCCTTCTTGTAGCCAGGAAGCTGATCACCCTCAAACCAAATATGTTACATTGGAACAAGACAACTCAAGCCTTGACCTAGAAGCTCGCGTGACAGTTATTGTCGATAGCAAATCTTGCTTTCTTGTAGCCAGGAAGCTGATCACCCTCAAACCAAATATGTTACATTGGAACAAGACAACTCAAGCCTTGACCTAGAAGCTCGCGTGACAGTTATTGTCGATAGCAACATCTTGCTTTCTTGTAGCCAGGAAGCTGATCACCCTCAAACCAAATATGTTACATTGGAACAAGACAACTCAAGCCTTGACCTAGAAGCTCCCGTGACAGTTATTGACGATAGCAACATCTTGCCTTTTTGTAGCCAGGAAACTGATCACCCTCAAACCAAAAATGTTGCATTCGAACAAGACAACTCAAGCCTTGACCTAGAAGCTCCCGTGACAGTTATTGACGATAGCAACATCTTGCCTTTTTGTAGCCAGAAAACTGATCACCCTCAAACCAAAAATGTTGCATTCGAACAAGACAACTCAAGCCTTGACCTAGAAGCTCGCGTGACAGTTATTGTCGATAGCAACATCTTGCCTTCTTGTAGCCAGAAAACTGATCACCCTCAAACCAAATATGTTACATTGGAACAAGACAACTCAAGTCTTGACCTAGAAGCTCCCGTGACAGTTATTGACGATAGCAACATCTTGCCTTATTGTAGCCAGAAAGCTGATCACCCTCAAACCAAATATGTTACATTGGAACAAGACAACTCAAGCCTTGACCTAGAAGCTCCCGTGACAGTTATTGACGATAGCAACATCTTGCCTTCTTGTAGCCAGGAAGCTGATCACACTCAAACCAAATATGTTACATTGGAACAAGACAACTCAAGCCTTGACCTAGAAGCTCGCGTGACAGTTATTGATGATAGCCACATCTTGCCTTCTTGTAGCCAGGAAGCTGATCACCCTCAAACCAAATATGTTACATTGGAACAAGACAACTCAAGCCTTGACCTAGAAGCTCGCGTGACAGTTATTGGCGATAGCAACATCTTGCCTTCTTGTAGCCAGGAAGCTGATCACCCTCAAACCAAATATGTTACATTGGAACAAGACAACTCAAGCCTTGACCTAGAAGCTCGCGTGACAGTTATTGATGATAGCAACATCTTGCCTTCTTGTATCCAGGAAGCTGATCACCCTCAAACCAAATATGTTACATTGGACATGGACATTGGCAATATTGAGGTTTCCCCACCACAAAATGGTGGTCGACTCAAAAAATTGTTCTTCGGTTGTTTTAAACCGAATGTTCATTAGAAAGTATTGTTGTACATATATGTTATTTTTGTTTGTTTGCAAATAAACTATATAGTTGAATTGAACCTATTGTACCAACCGTGTCTTAAGTTTTGTTATAGTTGTCTTATCAATAATGTCATTTGACAATAGTGATGCATGCTCTTTCCATACTTTATTTTATATCTAAAAATAGAGCAAGGCAAATGAAAGGTATAATAACTTCCTTCATTAACTTTTTTACTGCCAAAAATATTTAAAGTGTTTTGCAAGCTTCCTCATCAATTTTAGAGTCGCTCTCTTTCTACATATCAGCACATCTCATGCGCTATAATAACAGCAGTCAGATGCATGACTGCTGTCAGTTAGCGTTCTGTTACTAATGCTGACAAGTACTTATTAAAAACCAAAAAATATTAGCGGAGACAGCTAGATGTAAATATTTTATACATGATGAGAAATATCTATTTATTATATATTTATTGTTATTAGAAATAACTATTTATTATTTAGCTAATTCCATAAAAATGTTTGAGTTCTCTAAGGTATGTCAAGGTCGGGATACAACCCACCAATTTTGATAATTCCTTTTAAGATGCCTTCAGATTCCATATAGCCTTACTCATATCCTTGAACATAGATTTATCCTTCAAATGCCACATTCTTAGATGCTTTCGGTTTTCTATTGATTACTTACAACAAATATCTTAAAAATGCTCTAGTATATACTAAATGTGCTCGATACACGGCGAGTGTTTTGTTATCCTAGCATATAAAATTATATTATATTACATAAACATTAAATCTATCTACTGGTATTTGCTTCTATTACTATATAGACTCTAATCTTGTAATCTTGAAACTGTCACACTGAAATAAAGTGCTTCATAAAATGATGCCTCGCTCTGGTCTCGAACCCATGACCTTCAGACTGTGAGGCCAACGCCACCAAGTTAACTCACTAGAATGCATTCTGAAGTATAAGAATAATCTTCAGCATACTGTAAAAGAACCAATCCAGTTCCTTTACTTGCCCCACAATTAAACAAACCACTCAAATGCAAGACAAAGAATATATATTTCACAGTAAATCTTCTATTTATATATATTTCTCAAGGTATGCGTGTATGTATGCATTCCAGCTATAGCTATTAAAATCTTGGGATAAAGAATTCATACCGAAGATTTGATTTTATACCCTACCGTTCACCAGTCCGACGCCCTACCCAATAGGCCACAGAGAATCAGTTGATAGCTTGGGAGCACATACCCAACGGCTTTGCAGGTTGGGTCATTGCATAAGTAAGTGATTGTCATTGGTTAGCTTGCTAAAATTTTCCATTGGCATTCTGCCAGGCTAATAGCAAGTGGCAGGCAACTCTTATTACTTCTCATTGTTTATAAGCTGAGTGTTAATACCCGGGCAACGCTGGGTAGCACAACTAGTATATATATAAGAGTACAGTTCAATATGCAATGAACATCCAGTAGACTGCACAATGAGAGACTTCCAGGCGTTCTGCTGTTGGTCACTACTGCGGCGTCTCTTACAGCTCTTTATGACTGCTTAGCTTCGCCCTCAGTAGCAAGGACGATTCGGCAGCTGACCTTTGGCTGCCCGAAAGTGTTACCTGGAGCCGTGTTGTCTGTCGAGTCGAGGCATGGCCCGGTCATGGCATCGGTTGCTTCAGGGTCGGCTTCTCTTTTTGACCCGGCTCTGGTCTCGGCCATCGGTCACCACAGCATCATAAGAGAGATCTTTGATGATGTTAACAAGTTCTCAAGAAAAGGGAGAAGAATAAGAGCAGACTAACTAGTCCTTATTTAATGTGTGAAAGTAAGTCCACTACAAGCAAAGACAGGTACAATTTATATTCCTAACTTTCTTTTCAGCATAAATGTACCACAATCTATCTGATTAGAAACTTCAAAAATCATCTTCGCTTGTATCAAGGATAATTGCACTCACCGGATGCGTTTCATAGACTTTTGTCATTAAACATAGTGTATTGAAATTGACAAAAATTTTGAGCATTGATGAGCCTCATTCTAGTCATTCATAAAGATCTCTGGCTATAGATTTCAATGACGCATCAATAGATGTGTAATTTCTGTCAATAAATCCAACTCAGTTCTTACTTACATGAAGGTAAAAACAACCACAATTCACTTAAATTTGTGCAGGGTATCTGATTGGAACCCGAATAGCACGAGTGTGTCCAATTGCCAACTCCTACACCTTAAGTACCTGATATAACCCTAGCAATAATAACTCATTTGCTAACACAGTTTTAAAGATAGTATTTCTTCAGTTCCTACTCATCACCTCACAATACCAGACTCCTCCCTCATTCACTAATGAGGGATTCAATACGATGTCTGCTAATACCCTTGGCACAATTTAGCCTCAGGTCTAAGATATACCTGCATTTCATTTTTTGTTATCATTAGCAAACAAGTTAGTCCTAGAAAGAGTGAAGACAGAAACATAATTCGAGGGCTGACCATGACAGGATGCAAGTTGCTATAGTTTAAAGCGTATGCTCTTTTTTCAATTAATAACAAATTCATGGCATTTTTTACGTAATAGTTAAAATTGTGAATTCCCATAAACAGTGTAACTTTACAATTTTATCAATGTAAAGAAGAAAACTTAAAAAAGTTAGATAATGCACCTAAATGATGTTATAACACAAATGCTAAAAATGCACTTGCATTTTTTGCAATTCATTCTAAACTTAAAAGCATGTTTTTATTTTATATCTATACTTAACAGTGTTAAATAAAATATCATTGCACTCATTAATATGTTTCCTAAAGTTTGTTGCCAAAACTAGCTTGTAATGTGCAATAGAAAAAGACTTATTAACGTATATCCATTGTAAGCCGTGTTAAAGGTTGACTTGCAACAAAATTCACATTACAGTTATTTGGTATGAAAAGATTTACCATGTCTTACTCTGTTGTTTTGTAGGTGCAAAATATGTGGAAATGTGATTACAAGCTCTTAAAAGCTCAAAAACGAACAATTAATCGCAGCCACACAAGACTGCCATAGTTTGGATTCTCTTTCCAAAACGGCTCAACTGTGACGCAGCTGTGGTAGATGGTTTCTGTTTACACTTTCACGCAACCTTATTCGTCGAAATATTTTTACAAATATACTTCACGCATTCAATAAAACCATGTCTATTGTTCTTACGCGTCTGTTTTATCGTCATTGTAATGCTGTCACTTTTAGCAGTGATATCTTATAACTTACTATAAAAATTAGTTTAATTTTTTAGCCTTAGCTTGAAGGAGTACATATCATTGTCTGATAATCATGACGAGCCTGTTGATAACTTGTAATAATCAAAAAGTGCTGCAGAAATTATTTGCGAAGTATTGGGTCACATGATCAGATTACGACTTGCCGATTAGACCAAACCGAAACAAAACTGTAAAGTAGCGAGCATCTATATTTGATACGGGGTCTTCAGGAAAGCCCGAAGTGTTTGTCATAAACTAGTGCTACTATAAGTTTTATATTGAGCTTTTTATTGGCCTTTCAATTCACGTGAGAACATCACGTGACAAGACAATAAATAAATTTCATGACTACGTCAGAGAAATAAAGAGATTCCAATCTATGGCGACTTTTCGTTTTTGAGCTTTCAAGAGCTTGTAATCACATTTCCACATATTTGGCACATACAACACAACAGAGTAAGACATGGTAAATCTTTTGATACCAAATAGCTGTAATGTGAATTTTGTTGCAAGTCAACCTTTAAGATAACCGCCAAAATGCTATTAAATAATATGCTATAAATCTGCAAATTCATAAGTTATATAATGATAATCAATAAAACTGTACAAATGTATACGTATATTCACTAACAAGTGACATAACCCAAATGTCCTTTTATTACATGCAGAAACAAAAGTTAATGTTTTTGAAATAAGATATATTTGCATCGTTTTCTCCGATTGCGCGTTTTGATTGCTGCTTTCGATGGAACGAACATTGTCAGGTTGTTCAGTACTTTCTACAATGTCTTCTTACCTCAACTCTTCTTCTGCACTGCTGAACTAGTCGATATTAATGCTCAAACAATTTTTTGGCAGAGCAAAACCTTTACGCAATACATTTGTCAACGCGTAAAAGTTTTGCCAATGCAAAAGAAACGTTTTAAGGCATATGCAATGCATAAAAGTTTTTCTCGCTACTCGTAATCTTTGTACCATCGTAAATGTAAACCGTTGTGATATACACTTTACTTCAAATTATCAAGAAAGCGTTAAACAAGAAACTACTATTGTTCTGAGGCAGTTATTAATTATTTCTATGGTGTTGCTTTCAGAGCTTTAACAAAAATAAGACGAGAAGCTTCAGAATAAGACACTGAAAAAATTTATTGCGTTTGATGTAAACGATTAATTATTAATACGATTTTATGGAAACCTTTGTACTAATCAATAGATATTATGGGCTCTTAAAGATAAAATAATATCAAAGTGGTAGTCAAAAGGAGGTGGCGCTCAATTAGAGAGCGGCACTCTATTTTTCAACCTTTATCGCAGGGTGGTGGTCAATTGGAGTTGTTGTTCAATTAGAGGTGGCGTTCAATTAGAGAGTGGCACTCTATTTTTCAACCCATCTCTCAGGGTGGTGGTCAATTGAAGTTGTTGTTCAATTAGAGGTGGCGTTCAATTAGAGAGTGGAACTCTATTTTTCAACCCATCTCTCAGGGTGGTGGTCAATTAGAGGTGGAAATCAAATAGAGGTGGCGTTTAATTAGAGGTTTTACGGTATGTTGATTTACTGTAAAGCAGCACTGAAGAGTGCTATATGGTAACTAAGGAGAGAGAGCCAAATCAAGCTCCCATTTTACAGCTGCCAACTCCTCATGCAGTTTTCTCAATAATTGAATCAACTGTTTGTAAAGTAAATACTGCATATGTTAACAATAAGTTTTCCAAATAAACTTGAGATTTGGTTTTGCCTGACTGCACAAAATTGAATTCTAAGAAAGCCATTTACAAGTATTTCTACCTAACCGACTTTAGCAGTTTCTTACAACAATAGCTTCTTTATCTGGTCGCGCAAAATTGAACATGAATAAAGCCATTTATTTCCAACTAACCGACTTTAGCCATTTCTCACTACAATAGCTTCTTTATAATTATTGGTACCAGCAAAAATATACATGTATTTATTATTGGAATTGAGCTAGGGTCCCCTGCATTGAGCTAGGGTCCTGGCATTGAGTTAGGGTCCTGCAGGAAAGTTGTTCGTAAAGCCTGGTTCAGAAGCCTTTGCAGCATTTCTGTTGCCACATAACAGCCAGACTTAGGTTACCAAGGGTAAGAAGGATTGACAAAAACAATGTTGCAAGGAGATGAAGATTAACTGTACTGATTGTAGATTCAGTACCTAATCTGTATATCACTCAAACCTAATGCATTTCAAACCAAATATGATGTGCCCGCCTCTTAAAGAGGACATCGACAATGATAGGAGACTGCATTGTTATACTCATTTTATTTTCAGAATATGTTCATATATTGGAAAATGCTTCAGAAAGCAAGATTCTCAAAATTTATATTCCTACAAGTTTATACATATGCTAGGTGACAGAAATTGATACGTAACTGTATTAAGAAAACAAACACTTATCAAGCAGAGACAAATGTCTTCGAGATGCTACAAAATCATCAAAAGTTAGCGAATGAAAAATCTCATTCTCTTGATGAAAATATGTAGTATTAGCAGACCTGCTGATATATGAGCAGCAGTCTGTCAGCGAGGCAATGCATATGCGATACTAACATACTGTAAATGCGCTACTTGGACAAGCCATGATCTTAGCAGGTGTATCTGCGAGTGCCCACCTTGCTAATGAAATCTGGACTGTCCTTGCCTTGTACTTACTGTATACAATCAATCCGCTCGCTCGTAAAATGCTGCAGCCATAAAAGCAAAACTAGCTGGCATCTGATATGTAATAAGCATCATTTATAATAAGTCTATAAATAAAATTTGCAGACCTTGTTGAAACCTATCATTACATGTAAATGTGTGCACATCTCCAAAACAGGATATTATATTGAAAATGTTCAAAATTGAGTATAACTATCCGTTCAAGTCAAACTTAAATGAATCCGCAACATATTCAAGTGATTTAAGAAAGAGCTTAGGAAGATGGGAAATAGTTCACTATCTCACAAGGATCCTGATCTAGCGCGATCACCAAGTTGAATCAATCTTATATTGGTAAGTTTTGTTGCGAGAATTCTCTGAGTAAAATTGAACATACCACCTCCGAAATCTGACAATCAACTCATCTGTACCAACTAAATGGTTCATCCTCTTGCTGTACAACTTATTATTCCAAATACAGATGTCTCTCTCCACCTGCAACATACATGGTTACCAGTCAACAGTACCTGACTGATACTAACCACTAGTCAACAATACCTGACTGATACGAACAACTAGTCAACAGTACCTGACTGATAGTAACCACTAGTTAACAGTACCTGACTGATACCAACCATTAGTCAACAGTACCTGACTGATACCGATCACTATTCAACAGTGCCTAACTGATACTAACCACTAGTCAACAGTACCTGACTGATACCAACCATTAGTCAACAGTACCTGACTGATACCAACCATTAGTCAACAGTACCTGACTGATACCGATCACTATTCAACAGTGCCTGACTGATACTAACCACTAGTCAACAGTAGCTGACTGATACCAACCATTAGTCAACAGTACCTGACTGATACTAACCACTAGTCAACAGTACCTGACTGATACCAACCACTAGTCAACAGTACCTGACTGATACTAACTACTAGTCAACAGTATCTGACTGATACCAACCACTAGTCAACAGTACCTGACTGATACCAACCACTAGTCAACAGTACCTGACTGATACTAACTACTAGTCAACAGTATCTGACTGATACCAACCACTAGTCAACAGTACTTGACTGATACCAACCACTAGTCAACAATACTTGACTGATACTAACCACTAGTCAGCAGTACTTGACTGATACCAACTATTCATCAACAGTACTCGACTGATACCTCTTATAAAGTTGTATCCGCTGCGCTGTTTTCAATCTGTATATATGAGTACTCACCATGCATGCCTCTGTTCTTAATATCAGTAGAGCCCACAGTTTGCTTCTTATGCCACTAGGTCCAAGAGTCAGATGCACCAATCTTGTCTTGAATGGCTCAATAGGTACAGCGAATTGTAAGAGCAGGCCTGGTTTTGAACCATTTTTTCTGAGATGAACAATCCCTGGTCCGATCTACAATCATTATAAACTATTTCTTATGCGGTAAAGTTGCTCCACAGATAAATGAGGCATTAAAAAAATTGCAAGACTAGGCTATTGCCTATCAAGTGTCTCAATGTTTTATTTTAGTATTCTATATTATTTCTGACTAATTGTAAATCTACATCATGTTCCAGCGTATATTATTGCCATGAATTACCTTTCTTTGCATCATTTTACTTTGCTCACGTTAAATGTTTATTTTATCAACTTATTTCAGTTTACATGATATGAACAAATTTTATACAATCTTTTAAACAATTATTTTGAAAATATTATCGCTGGCTGCTTTAACAATCTTCCACCTAATATCCGTTTTCACAACAGAGAAAGATATTTTAAACCCTATTTGTCAAACTATTTATTTGATATCAGTGGCTAACTGTTGCTTTTTTTCTTTTTTATTTTATGATCTTGCATGCCATAATTTAAAAGGCTTTTTTGTTTGAAATGAAGTCATTGCCAATAAATATATATATAAGTATATTTATCCATATATTACTTTATTGACGATGACTTCATTTCAAACAAAAATGTCTTCCAAATTATGCCATACGAGAATAATAAAAATAAAGAACAAAAAAGGCAATAGGGAGCCGATAGTATCAAACAAATGGTTTGACAAATAGGGTTTAAAATATCTTTCTCTGTTGTGAAAACGGACATTAGGTGGTAGATTATTAAAGTAGCTGGCAATGATATTTTCAAAATAATTGTCAGGCTTTATAAAATCGGTTCGTATCATGTAAGAATTATCACGGCTGACACCTCAAACTTGTAAAAACTAGACAGTTTGCTCAGCTAAAAAAGAGTTGTCTGTACCTGCTCAAAAGCTGCAGGGACTTTAGTGTACGGTAATCTATATCCACAAAAGTATAAATCATGGCAGAGTGTCCCCTTTGCTAGACACCAGTCCTCTTTGCTAGCCATCCAGCTTGCATCATCAAATATGTGTTGAACCATTTTATCTTTGTTGTCTTTGTTGATGTCTCGGATGTCTGAACCTGTAAGTGAAGCGGAGAATGAAGGCCAAGTTTATGCTAGATGCAAATTCAGTGTTTTAATAATAGTTTGAAGGAGCTTTTATAATAAATTTATCTTTGAGCTATGAAATAGATCAAAGATTATAGATAGATCAAAAATTGATCTATCAAATTAATTGAGTGTTTTTCAAATAATATTCTACTCGTACGCTGTCAGCCCCTCGAGAGATCATATGCACTAAGTATCCTCACAATTATTCCACAATGCAGTGTGATGCTTAAATGTTGACTTGCAACAAAATTCACATTACAGTTATTTGATATCAAAAGATTCACCATGTCTTACTCTGTTGTGTTGTAAGTGCCAAGTATGTGGAAAGGTGATAACAAGCTCTTAAAAGCTCAAAAACGAACAGAAAATCGCAGCCCCACGAGACCGCCGTAGTTTGGATTCCCTTTTCAAAACGGCTCAAATGTGATGTAGTTGTGAGAGATGGTTTCTGTTTACACCTTCATGCAATCTTATTCGTTGAAGTATTTTCACAAATATACTTCACGCATTCAATAAAACTATGTCTATTGTTCTTACGCGTCAGTTTTATCGTCATTGTAATGCTGTCACTTTTAGCAGTGATATCTTATAACTTACCGTAAAAATTCATTAAACATTTTAACCTTACCTCGAAGGAGTACATATTTTTGTCTGATAATCATGATGAGCCTGTTGGTCATCTGTGATAATCGAAATGTGCTGCAAAAATTATTTGCGAAGTATTGGGTTACATGATCAGATTACGACTTGCCAATTAGACTAGGCCGAAACAAAACTGTAAAGTAGCGAGCATCTATATTTGATACGGGGTCTTCGGTAAAACCCGAAGTGTTTGTCATAAACTAGCACTACGATAAGTTTTATATTGAGCTTTGTATTGGCCTTTCAATTCATGTAAGAATATACGTGACAAGACGAAAATCAAAATTCGTGGTTACGTCATCGAAATAAAGAGATTCTAATCTACGGCGGCTTTTCGTTTTTGAGCTTTTAAGAGCTTGTAATCACATTTCCACATACTTGGCACCTACAACACAACAGAGTAAGACATGGTGAATCTTTTGATACCAAATAACTGTAATGTGAATTTTGTTGCAAGTCAACCTTTAACAGGTGTATTTGGTAGTGTGTAATGCTACTGAGCCATATATTCAAGTTAAAATCCTGTGCAGGACATTTCATTTTATAAAATTTGAACAAGGCTATGGATGGACACAGTTCTTATTTTAGAAATGATTTTTTACATGGTTATCTTTTGGGAGTTGTCATTTCTCAATAGTGAAACAAAATTCTCGAGTCCTATAATTTGTTCATCTGCATTTTAGAAAGCTAGTTTGGTGTAGACGACCATTGTCAGCCTAGTAGCAAGATTTGTTGTAAAACTCACTTACTGATAGGTCAGAATACACAACCATTCTGCACGACAAGTCATCACAAAGCAATAAAATATCCTATTCATATTCTTTTTAAGCGCTAATCGGTTTCTGGAAAAATTTCAAAAGGAATTATTTCATGTCGATGTGTGTAATGCCAGCTGGACAAAGTCATAATTCAACAAAAGATAAAGCCACTAGATTTGCTGCCTCGGTAGATATAAACATACATGTCAGGTAAGTTTCTAATAGCATAGATCAACTGAAGTATAGATCATAAAGAGTATGTACTAAAAAACTATAACATTGGAGCATAAAACTGGTAAAACTAAACAAAATTAATTGAATAAACTAATTCTTGCACAATTAAATGCCGAAGCATTAGCTGCAATACCATTAGGTTCCAACATGGTGAGATTTCAACAAAGCCTTGAAAGGTTTTTACTCATATGACAACTATTTGTAGTCTGACTTGTTGTATGTAACTTACAATGATCGAGTTGTCACCCTCTTACTTAATGTATATAACTTACCATGATGGAGTTGTCTGCCTATGACTTAATGTATATAACTTACCATGATGGAGTTGTCTGCCTCTGACTTTCTGTATGTAACTTACCATGATGGAATTGCAAGCCTCTTACTTAATGTATATAACTTACCACGATGGACACTAGCATTATGAACTGGAAGGAAGTGTGCTATATCTGCTCCATATTCTGGTATTTCCTGCAAAAGTTGAACTGGCAGATATAATTCATCAACGGATAAGTATATAAAATTCAATTGTATATTCGTTTACAACTCCTTGCATCATCAGCCTTTGTTTATTTTTGTTTATACCACAGTTTCTTTCTACACACATTCATATTTTCAAATTTGTTGCTTTCATCCACTTATCATTATTTTCTTTAGCACTACATGAACTGGTAGTCATACAGAGATGTAACAGTGGACTACATGTACTGGTAGTCATACAGAGATGTGACAGTGGACTACATGTACTGGTAGTCATACAGAGATGTGACAGTGGACTACATGTACTGGTAGTCATACAGAGATGTGACAGTGGACTACATGTACTGGTAGTCATACAGAGATGTGACAGTGGATTACATGTACTGGTAGTCATACATAGATGTAACAGTGGACTCAATGAACTGGTAGTCATACAGAGATGTAACAGTGGACTACATGTACTGGTAGACATACAAAGATGTAACAGTGACTACATGTACTGGTAGTCATACAGAGATGTGACAGTGGACTACATGTACTGGTAGTCATACAGAGATGTGACAGTCTGTCATCTATTCCATAGTATAGCCAGTAGGACATCGTAGTGAATTGGATAAATGCCCTTCTGCAGAACTGGAGGTTCAGAGTTCAATCCAGTGCAAAGTGGATTTTTCATTCGTAAAACTTATCATTGTAACTGGATACACAAACAGGCATTAAGATTTATATATGTTTTTGTTTCAATTGGCTCGTCAGAATTTTGGCGAAGCGAATGTTGCCTATATTTTGCCCTCTTCTTCCGATGAACCGATGTTAAATCTTTTGGATGCAATAAATCTGTTAACTTATCTCTAACTTATTAAAGATCTCTAAATAAAATATACATTGGGAAGCCAAGAAATATCTCTACCAGTTGTTATCTATTGCTTGCAATTAATTTGTGATGATATTATAACTTGTGCCTTGCTTTGCACTTTGTTAGGGCTTTCAACTTTTTATTTCATTCTAAATTTGAAGGCATGTTTTTATTTTATATCGTTGCACTCATTGATATGTTTGCTACAGTTTGCAGCCAAAACTAGCCTTTTATATGCAATAGAAAAGGAATCATGAGTGTCGATCCATTGTAAGCTGTGTTAAGATAACCGTAATGATGTTATTAAATATTATGCTATAAATCTGGAAATTGATAAGTTATACAATGACAATCGATCAAATACTACAAATACATATTCATGAACAAGTGGAATAGACGAACCATACTTATAATACATGCAGATACAAAAATTAACATTTTCAAAACAAAAATATTTGCATCGCTTGCTCGGATAGCTGCATTCTAATGGTTGATATCGATTTAATCAACGTCTTCTGGTTGACCAATACCTTCCACAATGTCTTCTGAACTGCTGAACTAAAAATATTAGCGTCCAAATAATTTTTTGTCTGAGTATAACTTTTACACGTTGCATTTAGCACAAATGCAACGCATAACAGTTTGCTCACTAAATGTAACCTTTGGCCCAAAACTAGTCGTTCATTTCCCACTGTAAATGTAAACCGTTTTTATATGCATGTAATTCGAAGTATCAAGACAGTATTAAACAAAGAACTACTATTAGCATGAAACAGTTATTAATTATTTCTATGGTGCTGCTTTCAAAGTGTTCAAACAAAACAAAAAGCTTTGGAATTGGACAATGAGAGAGCTATTTTTAATGATATAAACGACTCATTATTAATACGATTTTGTGGGCACTTTTATGCTGATCAATTGATATTACGGACTTGTAAAAATCAAATAATGTCAAAGTGCTGATCAAATGGAGATGGGGTTCAATTAGAGAGTAGCGATCATTTTTCAACCCTTATCGCAGGGTGGTGGTCAATTGGAGGTGGCAATCAACTAGAGGTGGCGTTCAATTAGAGGTTTTACGGTATGTTGATTTACTGTAAAGCAGCATTGAAGAGTGCCATATGGTAACTAGGTGAAAGCTTTCAAAATATAACTAAACAATGATGATTTGTAAGGAGAGAGAGCCAAACCAAGCACCCATTTTACAGCTGCGCAACTCCTTGCAGTTTTATCAATAATTGAATCAACTGTTTGTAAAGTAAATACTGCATCTGTGAACAATAACTTTTTCAATTAAACCTGAGATTTGGTTTTGCTTCGCTGCACAAAATTGAATACTAAAAAAGCCATTTATTTCTACCTAACCGACTTTAGCAGTTTCTTACAACAATAGCTTCTTTATCTGGTTGCGCAAAATTGAACATGAATAAAGCCATTTATTTCCAACTAACCGACTTTAGCCATTTCTCACTACAATAGCTTCTTTATAATATCATTAGTACCAGCAAAAGTATACATATATTTGTTATTGGCAATGAGGTAGGGTCCTGGCATTGAGCCAGGGTACTGCAGGAAAGTTGTTCGTAAAGCCTGGTTCAGAAGCCTTTGCAGCATTTCTGTTGCCACATAACAGCCAGACTTAAGTTACCAAGGGTAAGAAGGATTGACAAAAACAATGTTGCAAGGAGATGAAGATTAACTGTACTGATTGTAGATCCAGTATCTAATCTGTATATTACTCAAACCTAATGCATTTCAAACCAAATATGATGT
Organism: Watersipora subatra; assembly: GCF_963576615.1. Taxonomy (NCBI): domain Eukaryota; kingdom Metazoa; phylum Bryozoa; class Gymnolaemata; order Cheilostomatida; family Watersiporidae; genus Watersipora; species Watersipora subatra. The sequence goes on from NC_088717.1 coordinate 26,636,817, forward strand.
ACCCGCCTCCTAAAGAGGACATCGACAATGGTAGGAGACTGCATTGTTACATTCATTTTATTTTTAGAATATGTTCATATATTGGAAATTGCTTCAGAAAGCAAGATTCTCAAAATTTGTATTCCTACCAGTTTATACATATGCTAAGTGACAGAAATTGATATGTAACTGTATTAAGAAAACAAACACTTATCAAGCAGAGACAAATAGTTAAAGCAAACGTCTTTGAAATGCTACAGAATCGTCAAAAGTTAGCGAATGAAAAGTCTCATTCTCTTGATGAAAATAGTATTAGCAGACCTGCTGATATATGAGCAGCAGTCTGTCAGCGAGGCAATGCATATGCGATACTAACATACTGTAAATGCGCTACTTGGACAAGCCATGATCTTAGCAGGTGTATCTGCGAGTGCCCACCTTGCTAATGAAATCTGGACTGTCCTTGCCTTGTACTTACTGTATACAATCAATCCGCTCGCTCGTAAAATGCTGCAGCCATAAAAGCAAAACTAGCTGGCATCTGATATGTAATAAGCATCATTTATAATAAGTGTATAAATAAAATTTGCCGACCTTATTGAAACCTATCATTACATGTAAATGTGTGCACATCTCCAAAACAGGATATTATATTGAAAATGTTCAAAATTGAGTATAACTATCCGTTCAAGTCAAACTTAAACGAATCCGCAACATATTCAAGTGATTTAAGAAAGAGCTTAGGAAGATGGGAAATAGTTCACTATCTCACAAGGATCCTGATCTAGCGCGATCACCAAGTTAAATCAATCTTATGTTGGTAAGTTCTGTTGCGAGAATTTTCCGAGTAAAATTGAGCATACCACCTCCGAAATCTGACAATCAATTCGTCTGTACCAGCTAAATGGTTCATCCTCTTGCTGTACAACTTATTATTCCAAATACAGATGTCTCTCTCCACCTGCAACATACATGGTTACCAGTCAACAGTACCTGACTGATACTAACCACTAGTCAACAGCACCTGACCGATACTAACAACTAGTCAACAGCACCTGACTGATAGTAACCACTAGTCAACAGTACCTGACTGATACCAACCATTAGTCAACAGTACCTGACTGATACTAACTACTAGTCAACAGTACCTGACTGATACCAATCACTAGTCAACAGTGCCTGACTGATATTAATCACTAGTCAACAGTACCTGACTGATACCAACCATTAGTCAACAGTACCTGACTGATACCAACCACTAGTCAACAGTACCTGACTGATACTAACTACTAGTCAACAGTATCTGACTGATACCAACCACTAGTCAACAGTACCTGACTGATACTAACTACTAGTCAACAATATCTGACTGATACCAACCACTAGTCAACAGTACCTGACTGATACCAATCACTAGTCAACAATACTTGACTGATACTAACCACTAGTCAGCAGTACCTGACTGATACCAACTATTCATCAACAGTACTCGACTGATACCTCTTATAAAGTCGTATCCGCTGCGCTGTTTTCAATCTGTATATATGAGTACTCACCATGCATGCCTCTGTTCTTAATATCAGTAGAGCCCACAGTTTGCTTCTTATGCCACTAGGTCCAAGAGTCAGATGCACCAATCTTGTCTTGAATGGCTCAATAGGTACAGCGAATTGTAAGAGCAGGCCTGGTTTTGAACCATTTATTCTGAGATGAACAATCCCTGGTCCGATCTACAATCATTATAAACTATTTCTTATGCGGTAAAGTTGCTCCACAGATAAATGAGGCATTAAAAAATTGCAAGACTAGGCTATTGCCTATCAAGTGTCTCAATGTTTTATTTTAGTATTCTATATTATTTCTGACTAATTGTAAATCTACATCATGTTCCAGCGTATATTATTGCCATGAATTACCTTTCTTTGCATCATTTTACTTTGCTCACGTTAAATGTTTATTTTATCAACTTATTTCAGTTTACATGATATGAACAAATTTTATACAATCTTTTAAACAATTATTTGGAAAATATTATCGCTGGCTGCTTTAACAATCTTCCACCTAATATCCGTTTTCACAACAGAGAAAGCTATTTTAAACCCTATTTGTCAAACTATTTATTTGATATCAGTGGCTAACTGTTGCTTTTTTTCTTTTTTATTTTATGATCTTGCATGCCATAATTTAAAAGACATTTTTGTTTAAAATAAAGTCATTGCCAATAAATATATATATAAATATATTTATCCATATATTACTTTATTGACGATGACTTCATTTCAAACAGAAATGTCTTCCAAATTATGCCATACAAGAATAATAGAATAAAAAACAAAAAAGGCAATAGGGAGCCGATAGTATCAAATAAATGGTTTGACAAATAGGGTTTAAAATATCTTTCTCTGTTGTGAAAACGGATATTAGGTGGTGGATTGTTAAAGCAGCTGGCAATGATGTTTTCAAAATAATTGTCAGAGGTTTTATAAAATCTACATCATATCGTATCATGTAAGAATTATCATGGCTGACACATCAAATTTGAAAAACTAGACAGTTTGCTCAGCTAAAAAAGAGTTGTCTGTACCTGCTCAAAAGCTGCAGGGAGTTTTGTGCATGGTAATCTATATCCACAAAAGTATAAATCATGGCAAAGTGTCCCCTTTGCTAAATACCAGTCCTCTTTGCTAGCCATCCAGCTCGCATCCCCAAATATGTGTTGAACTTTTTTATCTTTGTTGTCTTTGTTGATGTCTCGGATGTCTGAACCTGTAAGTGAAGCGGAGAAGGAAGGTCAAGTTTATGCTAGATGCAAATTCAGTGTTTTAATAATAGTTTGAAGGAGCCTTTATAATAATTTTATCTTTGAGCTATGAAATAGATCAAAATTGATCTATCAAATTAATTTAGTGTTTTTCAAATAGTATTCTACTCGTACGCTGTCAGCCGCTTGAGAGATCATGTGCACTAAGTATCCTCACAACTATTCCATAATGCAGTGTGATGGTTAAGGGTTGACTTGCAACAAAATTCACATTACAGTTATTTGATATCAAAAGATTAACCATGTCTTACTTTGCGTTGTAGGTGCAAAACATGTGGAAATGTGATTAAAAGCTCTTAAAAGCTCAAAAACGAACAGAAAATCGCAGCCCCACGAGACCGCCGTAGTTTGGATTCCCTTTCCAAAATGGCTCAAATGTGATGTAGTTGTGAGAGATGGTTTCTGTTTACACCTTCATGCAATCTTATTCGTTGAAATATTTTTACAAATATACTTCACGCATTCAATAAAACTATGTCTATTGTTCTTACGCGTCAGTTTTATCGTCATCGTAATGCTGTCACTTTTAGCAGTGATATCTTATAACTTACCGTAAAAATTCATTAAACATTTTAACCTTACCTCGAAGGAGTACATATTTTTGTCTGACAATCATGATGAGCCTGTTGATCATCTGTGATAATCGAAAAGTGCTGCAAAAACTATTTTCGAAGTATTGGGTTACATGATCAGATTACGACTTGCCAATTAGACTAGGCCGAAACAAAACTGTAAAGTAGCGAGCATCTATTTTTGATACGGGGTCTTCGGTAAAACCTGAAGTGTTTGTCATAAACTAGTACTACGATAAGTTTTATATTGAGCTTTGTATTGGCCTTTCAATTCATGTAAGAATATGCGTGACAAGACAATAACCAAAATTCGTGGTTACGTCATCGAAATAAAGAGATTCTAATCTACGGCGGCTTTTCGTTTTTGAGCTTTTAAGAGCTTGTAATCACATTTCCACATACTTGGCAATTACAACACAACAGAGTAAGACATGGTGAATCTTTTGATACCAAATAACTGTAATGTGAATTTTGTTGCAAGTCAACCTTTAACGGGTGTATTTGGTAGTGCACAATGCTACTGGGCCATATATTCAAGTTAAAATCCTGTGCACGACATTTCATTTTATAACATTTGAACAAGGCTATGGATGGACACAGTTCTTATTTTAAAAATGAATTTTTACATGTTTATCTTTTGAGAGTTGTCATTTCTGAATAGTGAAACAAAATTCTCGAGTCCTATAATTTGTTCAACTGCATTTTAGAAAGCTAGTTTGGTGTAGACGACCATTGTCAGCCTAGTAGCAAGATTTGTTGTGAAAAACTCACTTACTGATAGGTCAGAATACACAACCACTTTACACGACAAGTCATCACAAAGCAATAAAATATCCTAGTCATATTCTTTTGAAGCGCTAATAGGTTTCTGGAAAAATTTCATAAGGAATTATTTCATGTCGATGTGTGTAATACCGGCTGGACAAAGTCATAATTCAACAAAAGATAAAGCCACTAGATTTGCTGCCTCGGTAGATATAAACATACATGTCAGGTAAGTTTTTAATAGCATCAATCAACTGAAGTATAGATCATAAAGATTATGTGCTAAAAAACTATAACATTGGAGCATAAAACTGGTAAAAATAAGCAAAATTAATTGAATAAACTAATTATTGCACAATTAAATGCCGAAGCTTTCGCTGCAATACCACTAGGTTCCAACATGGTGAGATTTCAAGAAAGCCTTGAAAAGTTTTTACTCATATGACAACTATTTGTAGTCTGACTTGTTGTATGTAACTTACAATGATGGAGTTGTAAGCCTCTTACTTAATCTATATAAATTACCATGATGGAGTTGTCAGCCTCTTACTTAATCTACATATATAACTTACCATGATGGGGTGGTCTGCCTCTTACTTAATGTATATAACTTACCATGATGGAGACTAGCATTATGAACTGGAAGGAAGTGTGCTATATCTGCTCCATTTTCTGGTATTTCCTGCAAAAGGTAAACTGGCAGATATAATTCATCAACGGATAAGTATATAAAACTTAATTGTATATTCGTTTACAACTCCTTGCATCATCAGCCTTTGTTTATTTTTGCTTATACCACAGTTTCTTTCTACACTCATTCATATTTTCAAATTTGTTGCTTTCATCCACTTATCATTATTTTCTTTAGCACTACATGTACTGGTAGTGTAGCAAATTTCGTTATGCTTTTAGGAAATGGAGGTTCAGTTACGTTGTAATAGATTGTTCAAAGAGTGCTGCAGACTACTGCAATTTCGAAGCTTGGAGAGGTTATTAATTTTCACTGCTGTTTATTGACACCGTGAAATCTAAAATAGTGTAATACATTGTGATTACATAATGCTTTAGATAGAATGGGGGTAAAAATACGTAATAATGAGTAATAAAAAGGTACACAACTGTTGACATAAAATATCGCTATAAAATCCATACCTTTAATTCTCTCTTTTCTTATAGGTTTAAATTGCAGCAACATTTAGAAAAGTAGGTAAAGTTGTAAATGAAGAATTTGTACCGACTGATATCCAGTGATATTTCAAACCTACTAACAGGCATTGACAGAGCGCGCCAAGGTGAGCGCGCTAATAAAATTTGACGGTGCAGACCGTACTCATTGGCTGACAGATCACGATACCACTCCCGCCAGCCAATCGCGCCCACGCAGCACAAGGGCTGTCAGCCGTGACCGCCAAACAGCCCGGCAACGAACAATGCCGCAAACTCAACACAGACAACCGGCCTCCAACAACACCAATTAGTGGTTGATCCCAGCCCATAGCTAATACGAACTTGCATAATTTATTGTATATTGCTAATCTACTAGTAACTAGAAAATAAGTGGAACAAGGGTGTTGCTGATTCAAAATTATACTATATTTATTACAGGTAGTCATACAGAGATGTGACAGTGGACTACATGTACTGGTAGTCATACAGAGATGTGACAGTGGACTACATGTACTGGTAGTCATACAGAGATGTAACAGTGGACTACATGTACTGGTAGTCATACAGAGATGTGGCAGTGGACTACATGTACTGGTAGTCATACAGAGATGTGACAGTGGACTACATGTACTGGTAGTCATACAGAGATGTAACAGTGGACTACATGTACTGGTAGTCATACAGAGATGTTACAGTTGACTACATGTACTGGTAGTCATACAGAGATGTGACAGTGGACTACATGTACTGGTAGTCATACAGAGATGTAACAGTGGACTACATGTACTGGTAGTCATACAGAGATGTTACAGTGGACTACATGTACTGGTAGTCATACAGAGATGTTACAGTGGACTACATGTACTGGTAGTCATACAGAGATGTGACAGTGAACTACATGTACTGGTAGTCATACAGAGATGTGGCAGTGGACTACATGTACTGGTAGTCATACAGAGATGTGACAGTGGACTACATGTACTGGTAGTCATACAGAGATGTGACAGTGAACTACATGTACTGGTAGTCATACAGAGATGTGGCAGTGGACTACATGTACTGGTAGTCATACAGAGATGTGACAGTGGACTACATGTACTGGTAGTCATACAGAGATGTGACAGTGGACTACGTGTACTGGTGGTCATACCGAGATGTGACAGTAGACTGTATGCTCAGATCTGCCATGGACTTTCCAACCAAGCTCAGTAATCTCTTCACACTCATTGGGAAGGTACTGCGGATCTCTATCCTCTGCATGGTACCACAGCATCACAACCTCATTCCTCTCCAGTACAGGCCAGCACTTTGTCTTTACAATGTCTGGTACTGCAAGCCGAGATTACTATGAGTATGTACATTATTGAATGGAGGGTACTGCAAGCAGAAGGCACTACGAGTATGTACATTATGAATGGAGGGTAGTGCAAGCAGAAGACACTACGAGTGTGTACGTTATGAATGGAGGGTAGTGGAAGCAGAAGACACTATGAGTATGTACATTATGAATGGAGGGTACTGCAAGCAGAAGGCACTACGAGTGTGTACATTATGAATGGAGAGTACTGCAAGCAGAAGGCACTACGAGTATGTACATTATGAATGGAGGGTAGTGCAAGCAGAAGGCACTACGAGTGTGTACATTATGAACGGAGGGTACTGCAAGCAGAAGGCACTACGAGTATGTACATTATGAATGGAGGGTACTTCAAGCAGAAGACACTACGAGTATGTACATTATGAATGGAGAGTACTGCAAGCAGAAGGCACTACGAGTGTGTACATTATGAATGGAGAGTACTGCAAGCAGAAGGCACTACGAGTGTGTACATTATGAATGGAGAGTACTGCAAGCAGAAAACACTACGAGTATGTACATTATAAACGGAGGGTACTGCAAGCAGAAGGCACTACGAGTATGTACATTATGAATGGAGGGTACTGCAAGCAGAAGGCACTACGAGTATGTACATTATGAATGGAGGGTACTGCAAGCAGAAGGCACTACGAGTATGTACATTATGAATGGAGGGTAGTGCAAGCAGAAGGCACTACGAGTATGTACATTATGAATGGAGAGTACTGCAAGCAGAAGGCACTATGAGTATGTACATTATGAATGGAGGGTACTGCAAGCAGAAGACACTATGAGTATGTACATTATGAATGGAGGGTACTGCAAGCAGAAGGCACTACGAGTGTGTACATTATGAATGGAGGGTACTGCAAGCCGACACGCACTCTGTGTGATCTACGAGCAGAGAAGTAATGGTTTGATTTGATACATACTCTTCTTCGCCCCGGGAATGTGAGAGCATTTTCCATCAATACCACTAAACTCCCACGCATGAAATGGACAGACTAAACAGCTTCCTTTCACTATTCCTCCTCGTGCCATATTTGCTCCAAGATGAGGACAAAATGCATCGACAGCATACACTTCTCCACTAGCGTCTCTAAAGACAGCGAGCTCCAGACCTACAATACAAACCATAATGAACAAACATTTGAATCCGTGTTATATAAAACCATGATGAGCAAGATGGATAGTTCCTTAAATTAGCTACTAAAACATCTTTAAAAAGCTGATTCCTAAAAATGTCGCCATAGGCTGACGCATGGGTGTGGCACAGAACTATAACCGTGACAGTTAAGCTTACAACCAGTCTTCTATTTGACACTTTCGTTTCTTGTGAGTTTAGCTGAATTAGGTTACTACTCAGCCGCTACCTCTGCCTATTCTGTTCTGAGCAAAATCACAGCAACCAACCAGCATGCAGACTCTTTTCGAAATTAACATTTCGAACTCTTGTTGAATGTACAAAGCAAAAAAGTTTTAATTTTTTAATTTCAATTGATTTGACATCTGAAATATTGGAAAATCAACGTACGACTTTAATTTGTATGAAAATATCTCTACACATGCTATCAGGGTGTAATAATCAGCTCTAACATTTCAAGTCCAATGGTATCCTCACTGCTGTTAACCCTTTCGCAGGTGAGTTTTTGAGCCTATATCAGCTCGCCACGGGTGAATTAATTTTTCAAAAAATGAAGATTTTGAAACTTTATTGAAATGATATTTTTTTGCTACACTATGGTTGTATGATAGGTTTGTATCATATAACAAGGCATAGTACAAACAGTTTTACACCCTTTGTGCCTATATGAGCTATTTAAACTACCCTTAAACATGTAAATTTTTAAGAAAATTGAAAAATTTGATTGTTTTTTGCGATAATGTTATATTGTTGTATCAAAAACATATTCTGTATTTATATTACAAATAAAGCATTTTACAAGATACCTCTGGTGGAACAAATACTGGCCCAATGCGACTGGTAAAATCATTGACATTGGGGCATTTGTCATTGGTAAGGTTTCTAATTACAGTCCAAACCACATCATTACTGATTGCATCTCTTCCACCATTCCTTGGCCCAACAACAAAAGCATGGTCATCACTAGACTCATCACTTATATCAAAGTCCATTAGATTCACATCAGAAAAATTTGAGTTACTGTCTGAGTCATCAACTATAGAATCTGCCAAAACAAACTGGGCCCTTCGAGTTGATCTAGCAGGTCGTTGGGAAGATGAAGTCATGATTATAAAATGTTTTTTGTGTTTTCAAAAGATCAATGATTGGATCTCACTAAGTAAAAAAGGCACAAACAAAGGGCATCGACAACGATCGTAAAGCAAAAATCATTTCGGGAAAAAAGGCTTAGTATCCTATCGAGTAAAAAAACATATCGATATTGATAACGATCGCCCAAAACGAGTTGAAATAAAAAGATACATGTCTAAAATGTAGTTATTCAAGTCCTCACATGTGTTCTTTTACTTTAAAAGTATTTAATTTGATAGAATAACGAACACAGACCAATAGCAAGTTCTTTTGTTCACATAAAAGCATAAAATTCGATTCGGGGAAAAGGCTTAGTATCTTACTGAATAAAAAAACATTGAATGACGTTTGATTACGATCGCCCCAAAACAAGTTGAAATGAAAAGATACATGGCTAAAATGTAGTTATTCAAGTCGCCGCATGTGTTTTTTCACTTTATAACGTATTTAAATGATTAGACAAATGAACACAGACCAGTAGTAAGTCTTAATACGTAGTGCGTATGATATGGACATTAATGTCGCACCACCCACTAGGATCGATATCGCAAAACGACATTAATGTCGCACCACCTGTAAAAGGGTTAAGGTATGACAATTATATAACTGGATATATACGAGATCATGTGTATAAGTCAAGTTTCCTTACTTATCATCTGCTATTATAACCAACTATGGTTAGTAAATCAAGTGTTATCTTCGCATGCCATCAAGGTGAGACAATCACCTATAATTTGTAAGGTTGGTGTTATTTTCTCATGTTAGCAACAGATGACAATTACTTATCTTGTGGCGCTAGCAAGATATGACAATTGGATATAACTTGCCATCCAAGGCTTGGGCTAGGCTAATAGATTCTTTCTTTTGTTAAAATAAGAAACACCAGAACTGTTTCCGAACAACGAGATCATGGATATCTAAGATGGCAACTCGTTCGAGCGATTGTTTTGCGATGCAGTTATGCTCACCGCAGGCTGTGACGTGTTTCACGTGCTCCTTGGCAAGGTCTGCGCTGGCTAACAGATAGAACCAGCCATTAGGTATGGCTGGAATGTCAGCTTCCATCATCTCACCATTCTTTTTTCTCACTCGGCCATAATGCTTGTTCTTCCGATGCTGGTTTAGGTGTGGAAAGTTGGGTACATATTCATGCATGGTGAAGAGCAAGCGGTAGAGCCAGCCAGATGCCTAAAAGAGTTAAATTAGTTGATAGTTTGAAAGAAAATAATTTGGTTTTGCAGAGTTGTCCTTTTCCCATGTGTATTATTACTGGATTGTTTCAGCATTTTCTATCAACAATTTTTGAAAGAGAAGACAAAACGACCCTTAAATGATTCTCTGTCTACTATAATAAGAACAGTGTCTACCTAAAACCACTTTCAGAATGTTACAAAAATGATTGCATTGAACAGGAACCAAATTCAGAGATTCTGTTTTGCAGTCAAGCATGCTATCAACTCCCCACTCAACCACAATTTGTAAATGAAATTCAGAAATAATTTGTGCATATAGGGTAGTTATTGCACATGAAGATTTTTTCAGGCGCACTGGACTCTCAGCGTACTAGTGTATGTAGTTCTCACATCTAAGTGTTAGAAGCAAAATGCCAACATTGAAAAAATGAATTTCAGTGTGTAGTAGAAAAATGCCCTGCGTTGCACGAGTAATAAAAAGAGTTTTTGTACACAATATTCACTTTCAATCAAAATACATGTAGGTATACAACATCTACTATTCTAACTTTTAAATAAAGATGTCTGTTTATTTCTGTGTACTGTGTTTATTTCTGTGTACTGTGTTTATTTACGTGTACTGTGTTTATTTACGTGTACTGTGTTTATTTACGTGTACTGTGTTTATTTACGTGTACTGTGTTTATTTATGTGTACTGTGTTTATTTACGTGTACTGTGTTTATTTACGTGTACTGTGTTTATTTACGTGTACTGTGTTTTTTTTACGTGTACTGTGTTTTATTTACGTGAACTGTGTTTATTTACGTGTACTGTGTTTATTTACGTGTACTGTGTTTATTTACGTGTACTGTGTTTATTTACGTGTACTGTGTTTATTTACGTGTACTGTGTTTATTTACGTGTACTGTGTTTATTTACGTGTACTGTGTTTATTTACGTGTACTGTGTTTATTTACGTGTACTGTGTTTATTTACGTGCACTGTGTTTATTTACGTGTACTGTGTTTATTTACGTGTACTGTGTTTATTTACAGGTACTGTGTTTATTTACGTGTACTGTATTTATTTCTGTGTACTGTGTTTATTTATGTGTAATTCATACTGTACCAGCCGCAGTGCCTACTACAGTTCTATACTGAATGCGATAGTCTTGTTGGCCATGCGGGTTTAAATAGCTTTTTGCATGTATGGGCACATATTTTCCTTTCAGTATCGCTTCAAGCATCATGCTAGCTAAAGTGTTAAGCTTGAAGTCATGAAAGACTGGCGGGTGTGATATGTGCACAATCTATTCCATAGTATAGCCCGTTGGACATCATAGTGAATTGGATAAATTGCCCTCCTGCAGAACTGGAAGTTCCAAGTTCAATCCAGTGCAAAGTAGATTTTTCATTCCTAAAACTTATCATTATAACTGGACACACGGACAAACAGACAAACATTGAGATTTATTTATGTTGTTGTTTTAGTGTATAATAAAATAATACCTCAAAGTTGAATAAGTGAATGATTTTTGATGAGTTTACGTTTTCTTGTTTGGCCTAAAATGTATCATAGTTAGGTCAGCACTATCTGTCAGAAGTCCCACATCAAATAGAAAAAGCGCAAAGTTGACAGACCAAGAGATAGGGAGACATTCTTGCTTATTCTAGGCGAAAAGAATTCCATAGTTCAAGACATTTGGAATTCCTATTTAGGGAGTAAAAAACTTATTAAACACTAATAATTGGTTAATCGCATTATGTGAGGTCTAATTGCTGTAAAACCTCTAATTGAACACCACGGCACTCTACTTTTCATCCTTATTATTTAGTGGAAGTCAAGTGAAAAAGGCGTCCAAATAGAGGCTGACGTTGTATTTCTCAATGGCCTCGTCAGAATTTTGTCGAAGCGAATGTTGCCTATATTTTGCCCTCTTCTTCCGATGAACCGATGTCAAATCTTTTGGATGCAACAAATCTGTTAACTTATCTCTAACTTATTAAAGATCTCTAAATAAAATATACATTGGGAAGAGAAACATCTCCACCAGTTGTTATCTATTGCTCGCAATTAATCTGCATAATCTATATTATAACTTGTGCCTTGCTTTGCACTTTGTTAGGGCTTTCAACTTTTTATTTATTCTACATGTAAATTTGAAGGCATGTCTTTATGTTAGACCGATATTTAACAATGTTGAATAAAAGCTCGTTGCACTCATATGTTTGCTACAGTTTGCAGCCAAAACTTGCCTTTTATGTGCAATAGAAAAGGAATCGGGAGCGTCGATCCATTGTAAGCTGTGTTAAGATAACCATAATGATGTTATTAAATATTATGCTATAAGTCTGGAAATTCATAAGTTATACAATGACAATCAATCAAATGCTACAAATACATATTCATGAACAAGTGGAATAGACGAACCATACTTATAATACATGCAGATACAAAAATTAACATTTTCAAAACAAAAATATTTGCATCGCTTGCTCGGATAGCTGCATTCTAATGGTTGATATCGATTTAATCAACGTCTTCTGGTTGACCAATACCTTCCACAATGTCTTCTGAACTGCTGAACTAAAAATATTAGCGTCCAAACAATTTTTTGTCTGAGTATAACATTTACACGTTGCATTTAGCACAAATGCAACGCATAAAAGTTTGCTCACTAAATGTAACCTTTGGCCCAAAACTAGCCGTTCTTTTCCCACTGTAAATGTAAACTGTTTTTACATGCATCGACATTGAAGTAGGAATGACCGCGTTAAACAAAGAACTCCTATTAGCACAAAATAGTTATTAATTATTTCTATGGTGCTGCTTTCAAACTTTTCAAAAAAACCGAACCGCCATAGAATTGGACAATGAGAGAGCTATTGTTTATTGATATAAATTATTCATTATTAATGCGATTTTGTGGGCACTTTTCTGCTGATCAATTGATATTACGAACTTATAAAAATCAAATAATGTCAAAGTGCTGGTCAAGTGACAGTGGCGCTCAATTAGAGAGGAACCTCTATTTTTCAACCCTTCTCTCAGGGTGGCTGTCAATTGGAGGTGGCAATCAAATAAAGGTGGCATTTAATTAGAGGTTTTATGTTGATGTTTTATGTTGAGGTTTTATGTATGTTGATATACTGTGAAACAGCAATGTAAGAAGAGAGAGCCAAACCAAGACCCCATTTTACAGTTACGCAGCAACTCCTTGCATAGTTTTATCAATAATTGAATCAACTGTTTGTAAAGTAAATACTGCATCTGTGAACAATAACTTTTTCAATTAAACCTGAGATTTGGTTTTGCCTCGCTGCACAAAATTGAATACTAAGAAAGCCATTTATTTCTACCTAACCGACTTTAGCAGTTTCTTACAACAATAGCTTCTTTATCTGGTTGCGCAAAATTGAACATGAATAAAGCCATTTATTTCCAACTAACCGACTTTAGCCATTTCTCACTACAATAGCTTCTTTATAATATCACTAGTACCAGCAAAAGTATACATATATTTGTTATTGGCACTGAGCTAGGGTCCCCTGCATTGAGTTAGGGTCCTGGCATTGAGTCAGGGTCCTGGCTCAATGCCAGGTCAACTTTCGTGAAGAGCCACAGGCAAAACCTTCCAGAAATCCGCTGTACAGGAGAAGGTCAGCATTTTCGAAACGGCATGGCGAGTGAGCATTTTTATGTATTATTAGCGATGCAGGTTCATGTGAACAGAAGCCTCCAAGTCTGGCAGCGGCGCAAGTGTTTTGCTGTGCAAGATTACCTCCATGGTCTCGCAGTTGATATGGGAACCAGGCTTAAAGCCTGGTTTATATGCAATTCACAGCACACGCAAAGGGCATAGTAGTGGCGTACAAAGTTCCTAGGAATCCTTGTGAACTCAGTGGTTGTGAAGTGTAGCAGGCTTTCTTTTCAATCTCATAAAAGACTTCATGACTTTCATGATATGACAAGTCTACAGCATAGCCAAGTACTACAGGGAAAATATTTCTACTTCTGGTGCTCAGAAGCTTCTTTTTTTGTTAACCAGATTTATGAAGAATACTACAGGCTCTGACCAGTGAGAACTTTTCAATCATGATTATGACTGGTTGAGTAAGGTGTAGCTGATGGCAAATTGCCAAGTTTAGTCAAATCTTTTCGCATGCCATCAATTGCTTTCAAATTTGACTTCATGAGTTAGAACCTTTTTATGTTGAAGCAGGTCCTATAAGGATGCCCTGTAATTTGTTTAGTTCCTAATACAGCCTGAAAACCACAAATTACTCATTTACCCCTTCACTGCCATCTATGTATAAATTTAGCTTTCAACCTACTGCCAGCCATTTACTGAAACATGTCGATTTGGCTGCATGATACGTTCATAATTTTTTTCAATTTAAAACTGTATTTAGAGCAATTTTGTTATATATTTTATGTAGCCAACATGTTAACAAAATTCAATGCAAAATATTCAATGTATCAATAGCCTACTGTGTGCATTGCTAAAGCTATGTGAAGCTATAACGTTCCTCTACAATGTTCCTTACTCTTACAAAACTATTACTTTCAAAGCTATCCAAGTCAGTGCTGTCACTTTTATTGTCCGAGTATTTAATTAAATCTGAATCTAAATAGGCTATAATGTCACCATTATAGGAGGTACACACTGAAGCCATATTACAGTTACAAAGTTTCATCAGTTTGATGGACAGAAAAAAAATGTTCGTTTTTGATTTGGAGTTTCCTGATCAAAGATTATAATTGCTTCACGAATATGGGTTAATTTTTCAGAAAATTATTCGGGCAACACTCGTAACGCCTTAGAAATACTTATGCTCGTTGGTTATGTTGACACGAATCACTAATACTCAGTTATTCCGCAACCACAGTGAATTTCGCATAAATTCGTTTACGGAAGTCGATCATAGAATTAGCATAAACTCGCAAACAGTAGTGAGAGAGTTAATAAATGTTATATGGCATGTAATACATGCATTATATAATAACATGTAAAATAAATGTAAAACAAACAAAGTTACATGTTAACAACTAAACTACTGTTATTCACTAGTGTTACATGCTACGAATTTTTTCGTATTTTTCATCTGCGTAGCATGTAACGGTTTCAAACGTCGAATCTTTAATTCTTGGAAGCGATTCAAACCTCCGATTCAAGGGGGTACTTTTGAAAACAACGTATTAACAACAAAGTACTGCGTATCATGTAAACATCAATATTCGTATTATTGCAGAAATCTTTGTGATCGGAGGTTGGATTTTCATCGTCTTCATTAGTGACGTCCTTACAGCATCCCTCCACAGCTCTGTGTTTAATGCACGTGTTTTAAAAATGTTATCTTCGAAATGAAAAAGATCAACTCCGAATTTGAAAGAAAAATTTCCTACTTGTTTTGACATTGACATTTGACCTTAGTCGCATTTTAATCTTGTTAGCCGCAATATAAAATATGTGCCTCGCTGTAGCTGAAAGCGCAACAGGCTAATATAGAAAACGCGGAGTTGTGACACAATTTCTTCGTAGCATGTAAAATCGTCAGCTAAGAACAATTGGGAGTTGTGGGACCACTCCTGCGTATCATGTAAATACGTCCTCCTCATTACTACGATCAAAACCACAATTTCGATGCTGAAAAATTCGTAGCATGTGATACTAATGATTGTTAAGGACACAAAAACAGAAATGTTAGACTTCAAAAGTTTATGTAATCAAAGATTTGTGGTATACCTTACTCTATCTTCCCCTAGGCGAAGTTTAACCAACTTTGCTTAGACATATTTTATGCTTTGTAAGGTTTTTCACATTTGATTCGTAATGTTCACTTTTCTTTTCGTATGCACATACGGAATAGCTGAGTTTCATGAAGCTTCAAATGTTGAACTTCAATTTTCAATATAACATTGTAAAATTCCTTCTAGGTCAAAGCGATCACAAGTAGAGAATAGATTGTGTGAGCTAGGCTGAAGGCTAGGACAAGATTAGCTCACTTTGGCAGCGCTGGTTTGCTTTGGCAGCTGAGTCATAGTGGCCATGCACTCAGAGGGTTCGCTCGAACTCAATGGGTAAGCAGAAACCACCATGACTCGTCGGCTGTCATGAAAGAGGAAGAGAGTATCTCACTCATCAAGCATCTATGCACAACGTTGTTTATCATGACACACTCATGAGGAAAAGGGATGTTTTTTGGCTAAGATGATGGGCAGTTATTTACTAATACTACGGAGATAGACCGTAGATTTACAGACTTGGTATTTGAATTACAATCCTATCCCAGAACACTGTTAACTTACGTTATCTTATGTATCTAAAGTTCTTAAATAGTATTTATTAAAGTTTCGATATAGCTTTCATCTCAACTAAAGATGTGCTTTAATTTAGATTCTAAACTAGGCTATTTTCTCAGGCTTCATCATCTAAAACAGCCTGTTACTAATGTCGTACAGTAAATCCTGATGCGATGACAGCAACTCCACATGCTTGACAACCACACTTGCGGTAATCAGCAATCACTAGCAATCCATCTGCAGCCAATTGACGCATAGAGAATCAAATAACTATTGATTGAGAGATAACACATTTCTGATTTTACTACCGCTATGGACAAGCATTGAGGTGTTATTGCTTTTGGGTGCAGAAATATCAGTGCTGTTGAAAGCAGGCAGCAGAAAATGGGTTGGTTTGAAGAAAGCTAGGTGAGGGAACATACAGCCATCTGTCATGTCATAGCAACCAAAGGGGAAATTCAATGAAGCAACGACCATGATAGAAAATGATATTTAAGATGATGCTATGTTCTACATCGAATGACAGCGTCACCATCTACAGATCGCTGTAGGTTTCTCAATAGCCTTCTTTAATCATAAAGCAATATAGCCTTTCATAACAATATAGCCAAATAGCAATCTAGACATATAACAATCCAGACATATTGTAACCTAGTCATATAGCAATATAACTCTTATAGCAGTGTAGCCATATAGCAATATATCCATATAGCAATATATCCATATAGCAATATAGCCATGTAGCAATATGGCCATATAACAATATAACCACATAGCAATCTAGCCATACAGCAATACATCCTTATAGCAATAAATCCAGATAGCAATCTAGCCAGATAGCAATCTAGACATATAACAATCCAGACATATTGTAACCTAGTCATATAGCAATATAACTCTTATAGCAGTGTAGCCATATAGCAATATATCCATATAGCAATATAGCCATGTAGCAATGTGGCCATATAACAATATAACCACATAGCAATCTAGCCATACAGCAATACATCCTTATAGCAATAAATCCAGATAGCAATCTAGCCAGATAGCAATCTAAACATATAGCAATCTAGACGTATAGAAACCTAGCCATATAGCAATATAACCCTTATAGCAATAGAGCTACATAGCAATATATTCATGTAGCAATATAGCCATCCAGCAATATATCAGATAGCAATATAGCCATACAGCATTTTAGCCATACAGCGATATAGCCATAGCAATACATGCCATAAATACAAACTATAAAATTCAAAGTCTTATACAGTATTATAGGCCTATAAATTGAAATAAGCAAATGAAAATTATTTGGTGTGATTATATCTGTATAGCTTGTTATCTTCAACCATTAAAAAAATATATGTTCAAATTTGGCCAACATAATCATTTAAAAACATAATTTTACAGCTGTTTGGTTTACATATTTGGAATCAAGACAAAAGGAAGATTAATATAATATATAATTTATGTCTATTAACTAAAGTTCTCATGAATAACAATGTTGTAAATTTTAGTTTTCCAGCAACAGGGTCTAGTTTATTTTGTACACCACTTTTAAGTGTTCGGCTGGATTTTCTACACATGCCATTAAAAAATGTGTGACAAATTATCAAAAAAATACCGTGAAAAAAGGCACTTAATAAAAATTTATTTAGTCCTATGCGTATCCATAAACTGGAGTTATCCTCTACTTGCAAGTTCTAGCGATACACGATTTGAGGACACAAATGAATCCAAATAAAACATTTTTAAAGATGAACTTGTACAAAATTTAGTAGATTTAATCAGAAAGTATCCGGAATATTCTATCTGTAATATTCTATCTGTAATATTCTATCTGTAATATTCTATCTGTAATATTCTATCTGTAATATTCTATCTGTAATATTCTATCTGTAATATTCTATCTGTAATATTCTATCTGTAATATTCTATCTGTAATATTCTATCTGTAATATTCTATCTGTAATATTCTATCTGTAATATTCTATCTGTAATATTCTATCTGTAATATTCTATCTGTAATATTCTATCTGTAATATTCTATCTGTAATATTCTATCTGTAATATTCTATCTGTAATATTCTATCTGTAATATTCTATCTGTAATATTCTATCTGTAATATTCTATCTGTAATATTCTATCTGTAATATTCTATCTGTAATATTCTATCTGTAATATTCTATCTGTAATATTCTATCTGTAATATTCTATCTGTAATATTCTATCTGTAATATTCTATCTGTAATATTCTATCTGTAATATTCTATCTGTAATATTCTATCTGTAATATTCTATCTGTAATATTCTATCTGTAATATTCTATCTGTAATATTCTATCTGTAATATTCTATCTGTAATATTCTATCTGTAATATTCTATCTGTAATATTCTATCTGTAATATTCTATCTGTAATATTCTATCTGTAATATTCTATCTGTAATATTCTATCTGTAATATTCTATCTGTAATATTCTATCTGTAATATTCTATCTGTAATATTCTATCTGTAATATTCTATCTGTAATATTCTATCTGTAATATTCTATCTGTAATATTCTATCTGTAATATTCTATCTGTAATATTCTATCTGTAATATTCTATCTGTAATATTCTATCTGTAATATTCTATCTGTAATATTCTATCTGTAATATTCTATCTGTAATATTCTATCTGTAATATTCTATCTGTAATATTCTATCTGTAATATTCTATCTGTAATATTCTATCTGTAATATTCTATCTGTAATATTCTATCTGTAATATTCTATCTGTAATATTCTATCTGTAATATTCTATCTGTAATATTCTATCTGTAATATTCTATCTGTAATATTCTATCTGTAATATTCTATCTGTAATATTCTATCTGTAATATTCTATCTGTAATATTCTATCTGTAATATTCTATCTGTAATATTCTATCTGTAATATTCTATCTGTAATATTCTATCTGTAATATTCTATCTGTAATATTCTATCTGTAATATTCTATCTGTAATATTCTATCTGTAATATTCTATCTGTAATATTCTATCTGTAATATTCTATCTGTAATATTCTATCTGTAATATTCTATCTGTAATATTCTATCTGTAATATTCTATCTGTAATATTCTATCTGTAATATTCTATCTGTAATATTCTATCTGTAATATTCTATCTGTAATATTCTATCTGTAATATTCTATCTGTAATATTCTATCTGTAATATTCTATCTGTAATATTCTATCTGTAATATTCTATCTGTAATATTCTATCTGTAATATTCTATCTGTAATATTCTATCTGTAATATTCTATCTGTAATATTCTATCTGTAATATTCTATCTGTAATATTCTATCTGTAATATTCTATCTGTAATATTCTATCTGTAATATTCTATCTGTAATATTCTATCTGTAATATTCTATCTGTAATATTCTATCTGTAATATTCTATCTGTAATATTCTATCTGTAATATTCTATCTGTAATATTCTATCTGTAATATTCTATCTGTAATATTCTATCTGTAATATTCTATCTGTAATATTCTATCTGTAATATTCTATCTGTAATATTCTATCTGTAATATTCTATCTGTAATATTCTATCTGTAATATTCTATCTGTAATATTCTATCGTTTGTGCTGTTTTTGATGTTTGAGGTGATCCGACTGTCAGGATGTTTTAAGATTGAAATCAACAAAACTTGATCACGGTTCAAACGATCGGATGAAAAATACGTGCAAAATGATGTTACTAATTGATATCGTCGCTATAGTTGATATCGACTGATTCCTAAAAGTTGCAGAAGTACGCGTCACTATTGTGTCAGTCTCTTCACAGATACGGACGTCATAATCACACGTCGCTTGATCTGAGCGTCGCTTGATCTGGGCGCTTTAATCGCAATGAAGTTTTAACAAATTTAATCTTGAAACATCCTGGCAATCAGATCACCTCAAACATAAAAAATAATCACAAATGATAGAAAAATACCGATACTTAAATATAAATAATAATTAAATAAATAATACTTAAATAATAAAAATAGTCGGTCGAAGTTTACCAAAGAGGCTTACTACTACTTACTACTACTACTTACTTCAGGGCAAATTCATGTTTAATATAAAAGTCCGTTATAATGTAAGAGTTCTATTATCATAGCTACAGACATTGAAATATATATATGTAAATATATACTCAAACCGTGACAATTGATGCGTGCACATCAATGCACACATGCACTTATCCATCATCAAAACATTCTCTTCAACTCGATGATCTACCCCAATCACTCATTTAGGGTGGTTAAAAGAAAGTTGGTTTTCTAACTTGCCTATGTTGGTTTTTTAATTTAGTTTGGTTGAAACTAATGCAATTTTCCTAAAACCGTTTAGGGGTTGCGATTGGAATCTGAACGCCTGCCTCTTGTGTAACCGATAGCAAATAGCCTATGCATAGGGAACACCTCACATATACGTAATAGCATACAACCTATGCATAGTGTTCTAAAACAGTATCATAACAAAATCGCAAGAAAATGCAAAAAATTGGTTTCTATATAAATCAAAAGGTGATCCACCATATAGTGTCAACGAATGCAACCATGTTCTTCTCTTCGATATAGTCACACCTCTAGCCTTGGTGATTAAGGAGGTGGGGGAGTGAAGGTAAAGGAGAGGGCGTGCAGACAGAGGTGTCGATAGAGAGACGGAGCTAGTCTAACGACACAGTCTACACTAACTTTATATTGAAACAACTTATGTATATCTTATCTTATGTTAGATAATTTTATATTCTTTGTTTGTAGTTCACTTTCTCGTTCAGTCTTTTTTCTTCTCATCACTTTCACTCGCTGTTTTACAATAACTACTCAGCTACCTCGGATATGTTTTAAAGAAATGACCTGGAATATTTTCCGATGCTTTTTAACAATTTAATACTTCAATTCTAACTAAAGCAATCCCTGTTTTACCACTCCACTATTCATCTTAGTCGTTTTACCACTCCACCATTCACCTTAGTCGTTTTACCACTCCACCATTCACCCTAGTCGTTTTACCACTCCACCATTCACCCTAGTCGTCTTACCACTCCACCATTCACCCTAGTCGTTTTACCACTCCACCATTCACCCTAGTCGTCTTACCACTCCACCATTCACCCTAGTCGTCTTACCACTCCACCATTCACCCTAGCCGTTTTACCACTCCACCATTCTCCCTAGTCGTCTTACCACTCCACCATTCACCCTCGTCATCTTACCGCTCCACCATTCACCCTCGTCGTCTTACCACTCCACCATTCACCTTAGTCGTTTTACCACTCCACCATTCACCCTAGTCGTCTTACCACTCCACCATTCACCCTAGTCGGTTTACCACTCCACCACTCTCACTAGTCGGTTTACCACTCCATCACTCTCACTAGTCGGTTTACCACTCTATCACTCTCACTAGTTGGTTTACCACTCTATCACTCTCACTAGTCGCTTTACTACTCCATCACTCTCACTAGTCGCTTTACCACTCCATCACTCTCACTAGTCGTCTTACCACTCCACCACTCTCACTAGTCGGTTTACCACTCCATCACTCTCACTAGTCGGTTTACCACTCCATCACTCTCACTAGTCATCTTATCACTTCACCACTCTCACTATAGTCGTTTTACCACTCCATCACTCTCACTAGTCGTTTTGGAATCTGGTTGTAAAACTCAAACTAAGCGGTGTGATGCCCCGTTTAATATTATTTTAGCATTGTCGACAAACCATGTGAGGGACAACTCCATAGTTAAACAAAGCTATGTGACAAAATTATACATACACGTACATGCACTGATTTACATAACTGCAGCTATAAACTGTGCATATTGCGTATCAGAATTCACTTCTGATATTGAGTCAAATATGCCCTCAAAGCCAACGCCATGTGTGGAACAATTTGTATGTCAAGGTTGCCATAACATATCATATCCCATGTCATAGGTTTGGTTCGACATGTATGTGTTTTAAAGCCTAAGTGTCAATACATCTATTGAAACCTTAGCATCAATATATCTTTATGAATCAATGGATAATCTTTATGCAAGTACTTGAAGCCAAGTTGCAAACAATATACAAAGTAACCAATTGACATGGTAACCAATTGACATGGTAACAAATTGACATTGTAACCCATTGACATGGTAACCCATTGACATGGTAACCAATTGACATGGTAACCAATTGACATGGTAACCAATTGACATGGTAACCAATTGACATTGTAACCAATTGACATAGTAACCAATTGACATAGTAACCAATTGACATTGTAACCAATTGACATTGTAACCAATTGGCATGGTAACCAATTGACATGGTAACCAATTGACATGGGAACCAATTGACATGGGAACCAGTTGACGTGGTAACCAATTGACGTGGTAACCAACTGACGTGGTAACCAACTGACATGGTAACCAATTGACATAGTAACCAATTGACATGGTTACCAATTGACATGGTAACCAATTGACATGGTAACCAATTGTCATGGTAACCAATTGACATGGTAACCAATTGACATGGTAACCAATTGACGTGGTAACCAATTGACATGGTAACCAATTGACATGGTAACCAATTGACATGGTAACCAATTGACGTGGTAACCAATTGACATGGTAACCAATTGACATGGTAACCAATTGACATGGTAACCAATTGACGTGGTAACCAATTGACATGGGAACCCATGGTTATTTATCCTATGTTTAAAGACAAGCTTACTATGAAAACCTTACTTTATATTTTTAAGAAACATGATTTGGTTTCAAACTGTTTTAAGCAAGTTGGTACAACGAATCTATCATTACTTGTGAGTGTTCTAAATAAATTTGGTAACCAATAGCAACTATGAGTGGTTTGTACATGTTTGTTATATACAGTTAAGTTGTTTATGAGACGGCAACACTGATAGGCGTTTT
Organism: Watersipora subatra; assembly: GCF_963576615.1. NCBI lineage: Eukaryota > Metazoa > Bryozoa > Gymnolaemata > Cheilostomatida > Watersiporidae > Watersipora > Watersipora subatra. Next base: position 26,660,198 of record NC_088717.1, read on the forward strand.
ATTGCTCTTTTGTTGGAACAAGCTTACGTGCCACATGGCTCCTACTACATGGCTCCTACTACATGGCTCCTACTACATGGCTCCTACCACATGGCTCCTACTACATGGCTCCTACTACATGGCTCCTACCACATGGCTCCTACTACATAGCTCCTACTACATGGCTCCTACTACATGGCTCCTACTACATGGCTCTTACTACATAGCTCCTACTACATGGCTCCTACTACATGGCTCCTACCACATGGCTCCTACTACATAGCTCCTACTACATGGCTCCTACTACATGGCTCCTACTACATATATTATAACTATTTAAAATATACTGTTCAACCCGAGTTATGATTGCCCTATTGTATAGTTTTTGCCTCGTGATATAGAACACGATGTTTTGTCGTCCCCGCCACACGACATGTTTTTCGTCTTACGATGCCAACAGAAGTTTCTGACATCATAAGTTGTTCAGTTCTAGTAATTAAAATTTGGTGGTTGCTGTGCTGAATGCGTCAAAATAACAAGGATGCACATATGCTATTCACCGAAGTTCCTCTCTTGGAAGAATGCTCACTCTCTCTCAGTTCAGCGTTATTTGTTATAAGTTATAGTGAAAATGAAACCACAAAAATAGCAGTGATAAAATTCTAGATGATGACAAAATTAAAGTATAGTTTAGCAAACTGCATACCAAAACTTAGCTCTATGTATGTGTTTAATAAACTAATTTATTTAAATTAAATTCAACAGTTATGTTATACGTATGTCTCGAAGGTAAGAACTCCCTGCGATACGTACTGCAGTTAGTACATTGTAACATTACATTTTATTGCAGACCATAACCACTAAATACATTAAATACACTGAAGTTACTGTAGGTAACTATATATAGTTATCAAAGTTAATACACTATTTTTGTTATTAATTGTTAATATTTACAGTACTTGTATAAAACTTTGATGTTTTATACTGGGGAAACGACATGAACGTCTGTATCATGGGAACCGATACAGACCGATATCTATAAATTATGATATGAAACGATTATCTGAAGGGCATTTCTTTTGCTACAAAGATTGCTGATTTTTTGCAAAAAATTAAAATAGAGCAACCAGTCAGCAAGCGAATCGGCTTTCGAAATGAAGGAGTAAAACATTTATTTGATTCTGCGGCGGTCAGCAATCGTTTGACTGATTAATACAATAATAATTAACATAGTAGTAGTGATGTCAACTCACAAACATTTTGAATATATAGAGAAAATTCATGGTTATTGTAGCTCGGACAATGATAATGTTATATCCACTTGTGTTGTTGTTTTGGATGCATGTACTAGAAAAGTGCCTCATAATAGCAACTCCAGTACAAGTGACACCCGGGCTGCTAACTCTAATACACCTGCTACTACTGGGGATCAGAAATTGAAGCATATATAATCATACAAGCTTTGAATGGTTGAAAAAATGTTGCTGACTCTAGTGGTGACAAGCCTGCATCGCTCTACAATTTTCCCCTCTCACTCACAGGACCCAACTTGCACCACCTGCTGATACTCCACCATTAGAACAATTTGATTACCTCATTCTTCCTACTGAGCAAGATAGAAGATTATAGCAGCGGCATCTAACAAGTATTACGAGTATACACTGACAGGGAGTAGAGCTCGGCAACCACAGCCCAAACTGCTTTTATGGGAAAGTGCTACCGTGGAGCGATGAAGGGCAATTATTGGACTGCGTTTGAACAAGGGTTTGTGAAACGCTTCAAACGAAGCAGGCCCCTAACTTACTTTAATAGAAAGCATTACATCCAAAAACCATCTAGTAAATATTAGCTCAAGTCATGTATGTTCATATGATACCGACTTTATTGAATTGTCAACAAAACATTACACTACTTTCAGATTTGTTTTCAGAGACTTTTACGAGGCGAAAGGGTTCAAGAGTGTTTGCATTAGATAATTACTATGGGTTTGTATACTCCTCTATATGAAATTTTCGCCTTACGATGCCAACACTGGAACGAGTTAAAACCATATGGCTAGGGTCTACTGTATATTAAGTGTATATTATATATAATACATTATATATAATATATTATAATTATATATAATACTTTATATATAATACTTTATATATAATATGTTATATATAATATATTATATATAATATGCTATAATTATATAATATATTGTATATAATATATATTATAACGTAATATTATTAATATATTTTATGTAACATTATTATGTAAGATTTTGAATGTAAATTAGATATAATCCCACGACCAAACGAGCGGAGCGAATGTTTGAGAGTTTTATGATAAATGCATGTGCACACAACTAACGAAAATTATTCATCAACAGCGTTGCAAACCCTTGTACCGAAATCTCATCAACAAATTTAACTATTTTTGTGTAGAGTCGTTTAAGTATAGTAACGATACAAAACACATAAAAACATATTTAAATATGTTACCAAGTCTTTGAAAATTGTCGACATATTCCTAAACCTTACCCATCTGATCGGATTATACCCAAATAGACAGATTAATTTGGCTGAAAACCGTTACTAAAACTTGCCAAGCCTTGCTTTTATCAAAATTAAGACCGGCAAACGAACCGCCGAGCGACAGAGAATATAACCATTAAGTCGTGCACATTTCACCAGTCTATAGCTTTGGCGAATTGCCGAAGGTTTCTGTAATTAACGTAGAAGTATTGAAATTGTTTCTTTTTTGCCGATTTCAAAGTAACTGACATTTTGGAAGCTTTTGAGTACTTTGGTATTCTAACTGATGTCCAAAGCAGTGAAAGTAAAGGAAATGACGATATTTTTTTCTAACGATTCTTATGAGATTATTACAATATTTAATTATAAGTTTGGATGACTATTGAAGTGTTATAGTCACACTAACAACATCGATGATGAGCAGTATGTTACTGTTAATATTTTTTCTAAATAGTTTTGTTAAATAGATTTTCTAAAAATCTATACAAATATCACAACTTCTTGATATTGTTAGCTATGACGTTTTGAAATGTAAACAAAATTGTGCATTGGTTTTTTTATTATTTCTGTATTACTATATTAATAATATTGGTTATTCTAATAATATCAGTGCATTTTACTTCTAATATTGCATTTCTCCTATTGCAGGTGGAAAAATATAAACATATAATCTTTTCCTTTCATTATTGCTGTTTGTTGTATATAATAACACCCACACCCAGTACATTACAGCTACCATTGCAGTTATTCTATTGCACTGCAGTGCCATTTGACTGCTAATATTGCATTTCTCAACCATCAGTACCCTTTCTTTTTTCCAATATCACATGGTCGTGGGCTGTATGACAGAGGAATTTTTAGTATGTATTATATTATATATGTTGTATATATTATTTATAATATATATTAATATATATATTATGTCTATTATATCTATCTACTACTTTCATAATGTTTGTTGCAGTGATGGAGGTCGGTAGTAAGATTGATCGAGGTAAGTGCTACAGAGTAGGGAGAGCTGGAAGGGATATTGACAAAGCTATGCTTTTGAATGAGTGCTAACAGTATATTACACACAAAGCAGTGAGCAAAAAAAACTTCATGAAAACAAAAAATGCAAAAAGTGTTGCAGCTGTTGTTGCTTATCTATGACTATAGCTGTTAAGAGATTTCATTCTATTGTTTTTCCGTAAACTAGCGAGTCATTCGAGTTTACTAGCTTTGGGCCAAGTGCTCATCATGTTTATTGCAAAAAGATGAACCATTTTTTGGTATGTAAAATAATTTACTTTCATACATGGATGTAATCAATCCTTTAGTCGATCAATCTGCATAGGCAACCAATCTCTTAACATATAAACCTGCATAAACAGCAACAATCTAACAAAGTGGACAGGTTTAAAATCGCAGAAGTTGTCAAGCAGTAGGTTTCATGTAGGAAATCAATTTTCAAGATTCTGTTCATAACGATGAGGGCCTGCCTCCCTAAAGAGTCTGAGTGCCTCCTAAAGTGTTTTCACACGCCTACAGATTCAATATCTGTTTAAATAGCAATCATCGACAGCAGCTATATTCCAGTACACTGTCAACTGGGTGGATGACTGCTGATATTGACAAGTCAACTCTGAGGCTATCATACAAGTGAACTCTGAGGCTATCATACAAGCTCTCTTTAGACAGCTGAAGTGTCAATGATTTTTCAGAGTCGTGACTCCGACCTTTGTGCATTTTGGGTTGGTTTTTCAAACCCTTTTAAATTGCAGATATGCGAGTAAGAATTATATAGTTTTAAACCGGCTATTTATAAGAGTTGCTCTTTCCTGCAAATGTTACAGACTATTGTTATTCAGTGATAAGAAGAGAATGTATGTTTATTTGGTTTGCTGACCAGACCACAACCTTTTGAATGAATTATTATCTTAAGTAGGTGTTCAAGTGCGTGTCACAATGAATAACTATCTACATGTTTGTATTGATCAGCGGTCTTGACTCACCTTGCATATTTTATCATCGAGTTCAAAATTAGCTGAGAGGCAATGAAATGACGTGATGTTTAAAGCGATGCGTGCAGGGTCTCTACTCAAGCGCAACCAATTGTTACAGCCATGTTCCACTATATTAGGTTGTGCTGTTTCTTGGATAATTATGTTGGGACTCGCTTCTCATCACAAGAAGCTTCTAACAATAACTTGGCTTCCTTTGAGCCATTATTAGCTCTGCTTTGGCATACAACCGGACATTTCTAAATAAAGATCGCCCTTTGAAACAGTTCCAAGGTTCTATTTATACAGAGAGGCGTAATTACTGTCATATTACGAGGCATGCATATGATATATACAGCAGTGTGCATAAGCGAAATTCTATAACTTACCTTGACGACAGCGTACGTGATGAGAAACAGAAATAGTACATCTATCAGGGTCCGTAAACTAACACTGGTGTCTCCGATGTAATGGTGATGTGCGAACCACATATTTGACAGCATGGCACAGGTGGTAACTGAGAGAGGGTGGTGATCTAACTGCAGATGAACAAATGAACGATTGTTATTTATGTATGGGTTGAGTTGAACTCAACGCTTGCCGTGTGCCCATTGGAACAAAACGATCGCACGAGGTGGTGATAGGACCTACTGAAAGAAAACTAGACACGTTCAAAAAGTACAAGGTCACAAAGCGGTATCAATGTGTTTCACTATTTTTGTAGGTAGGATGAATATTTTGTTCACACCACATGAAACAATTTGTAATGAAGTGTTTTCTAGTGGTCATTTTTACATCTTCGTTTTATCAATTACTTTAGACCACATATTTGACGCTATTAAAGAACTATATATATTATATACTGTATATATATATCTATATACATGTATATATTTATTAAAATTGGTCGTATGTGTATTTGTGCTTCTGATTGTTCAACTATAGCTATTATTTTAGCATTGCGCCCACGCGTGGACGATACCCCGGTTAAGAAATATTTTGTGACCAAAGTATATGCAACACGATGCTTCTTCATCTTTATTCCGTTATGGCTATATACGTTATTAGAAGATATCAGTTGCTCGTCATGGCAAGTTCAGCATTATCCGGTATATCTGGTATCCGTTATAATAAAAACTATTCGAAAACGGATAAATGATAAAATTTCAGTTTCAAGTTTACTAAAATACATACTAAAACTTCCTTCAAGTATGTGGTTTGTAGACTAAATTCATTTAAGTTAGATTCAGTGTTTATGTTACTTATCTGTCTCGAAAGTAAAAACTCTCCACGTAGTACATTATTATGTTATATTATCTTGCAGATAATAACCACAAAATGCACTAAAGTCATTATAGGTGCCTATAGTTATCAAGGTTAACATAGTATTGACCAGGAGGTGATTGAATTAGATAATAGCTATGGGTTTCTTTAACAATCTATGTACGTCTATAGCCTACGATATTTTAGAAGAAAGTTAATATGCCAATTTTTGCATGCCTACACTGAAACGAACTGAAATCATGTAATTGTATACCAAATAATTTATGATTTTAATTGTTGCGAAATAGTCTATATTTAGTCATTACATGCTAATGATTTCACATATACATTTAAACACTTTCACATTTTTATTTTTCCTTCTAATTTATTTCAACGAAACACTTCTTTCAAGCTATGAAATTTTAAATTTACAGTTGTTTGAAAACTTTAACAGCTGTTTTATTTAATTTTAATTTAGTTGTCCTGCACAAAACCTTTTTCTCATGATATGAAGTTTGAAAGTTACGGTTGTTTGACAAAGTTTGAAAACCTTTACAGTTGTTTATATTTTCTCTCTTAATTTATTTCAAATACACAAAACACTTCTCTCATGATATGTAGTTTGAAAGTTAGAATGGCAAATGTTGTTATATGTTAAATACATATTAATTTTCTGTCCAAGGGCTTTTGTATTACCCGGGCAACACTGGGTAGCACAGCTAGTATATATATATATATATATATATATATATATATATATATATATATATATATATATATGTATATATATATACTCATGCTACAGACAGTATTGTTTCGGCTATTGAAGCCTCATCAGTGCAGCTCAGAGCTTTAGCAAGGGACACAAATCCCATTATCAATGAGAGTTGACTTCCTGCCATGAAACAACTAGGTTGCCTCACAGACTTTAAGAAAGTCAATGTGCTGACACCAGAGTGCTCAAATCACAAAAGTGATGAGCTTTGCACAAAGGCTAATAGTGCCGCACCTCTCACAGAGTGCTCAACCAAACCGAAGTAAGGGAGCATATACTATATATATATGCGCTGAATGAATTTATGTTATTTATCATCATATATAAGACCATTTTATATTATTCATACATATCAATAATATATAATGTATACATTATTCAATATATATGTATTATATTGAATATTCATTGTATACATTAAAAATGTATATAATTTTATATATATTACATATATTACATGTTATATATACTATGTACTATATATATAATATAAATTATATATGAAATTATATAAATTATATATAAAATATATATATTTCATTTATATTTTTAAATATATTTTATATAAACCGGTACATATATATATATATATATGTATATATATGTATCGGTATACATATATATAAAATTTAATGCCTAATTTAGTTTTGACAGCAATTTAGTTGTTTAGGTTTAATACAAATCTAATTAGATTAGTTGGCAGGCGAAAGCGAAGTTATGTAATGGAAGCAGTGTAATTAAGGTATGAAGAGTAACGTTGAGTTTCTTTGGCCCCCTCAGGGTAGATGTGAACATTACTGTTTGGTGATTCTATTAATTTGTGTCATTGTCCGGCATGGCCAATCCAAAGAAGGTTGTGTGCATGCCCGCTAATATATTAGTAGTAAACGTGGCTCGCTATACGAAACAGCAATGTGCTGAAATTATAATAATAAAATGCAATCCGCTACAGAAGCTGTTGTTTTGTATTTACAATTTCAGCCCTCAGCTGTACCTTTCTATTGTTTGCATTTTGTCGTTAAAATTCACTGCAATAAATACTCAAAACTTTTCGAGGTAATGTTTTAGGCCTAATCGCATTAGCTGCTGTGCATGAGCTGATAAATACCTTGCTTAGTTCTGAAACATACAATAGAAGCAAAGGCATCCACATACAGTATTCAAATGAATATTGCCATCAGCCGCTATGTTGTTATGTTTGTTGACTATCAACAAACAGAGTGTTTACACCATAGATATACAGTCAAACATGGATAACTCGTCCACGGATAGCTCGAAAACATGGTTAATTCGAACGGTTTCTTTGGTCCGTTCCCACGTAATGATAAATTGCTATAGATAACTCGAACTCAACACTGTTAATTCGAACTGTTTTTTTGCCCAACGGCTACCGAAACGGTTGTTATCGCTTTAGAAAATCACTTTATTCAAAGCCATAGAGGTAAACCTCATCTTTTCGTTATTCATAAGCGTTGTTATTACCACCATCGGCAAAATAATTTTGTCAACGAATTTTCTAAAGGTTTGGTGAAATTTGATTTATACTGCTATACGATTAATAGCACGGGCTTGCCGGGTCACGCGCGCAAGGATTTTCGTCATGCACATACAAAACAAAAACAGCATGTTGTTTTGTATGTGCGTGGCGAAAATCCTTGAGTGCGTGACCCGGCTAGCCCGTGACGAATAGTTTTCCGACGTTGATTCCGTGTTGAATCAACGTCGGAATGTTGAATGTTTAAAACGTCTTAAAAATTGTTTTTATTAAACGTATACGTTGTCTTAGCTAAAAAAAACTATTCATCGTTTGACCTAAACACAGAATACGTGTGTACATTCAATAAGTATCCATTCAAAAAGCGTGAGTGATATACAATGTACCGTTAAACCTCGTAAAACTTTTAATTGAACTGCCTCGGAGTGTTGCTCTTAACGAATCCCAGGTAAAGTAAAGGATTTTTCTTTGGTAACTTTTTCTTGAAGTTGCATAAACTTCAAGAAAAATTGGTAAAATTGATTGTGGGTAAAACGCTCAAAAGAAAAAGATGTCTTTTCTTTTGAGCATTTCAACAACGATCAAGTTTTGCCAATGTCAATCTAAAAAAACGTCCTGGCAATAACATCACCTCAAACAACAAACCAATCTCACGTGATAGAAAAATCTCTATACTTTTTGATAAAAACGTTTTAAACTTTACATTAGAAGCATTTAATTTGAAACAAACCATTTGTGCTTTTGATTTATATTATAGTTTGCATATGTACATGTATCTACTAATAAATAAGTAAATACATGGATTTGTGACAGTGCTCTGATAACTTGAACGCTCTGATAATTCGAACACTTTTGCTCGGACCCGTGAAGTTCGAGTTATCCATGTTTGACTGTATATACCATAGGTATATATATCTATGGTTTACACAGATATCTGATATCAGATATACTCCTCTAAAAGCAGAAACCAATTAGTTGCAGATGCAAAACATATCAGAATTTTTGGCTACCATATATGACAATTTAGGTAAGAGTTGTGCTTTGATTTGACTTTTAAAGGGTTATTTTAAAGGTTGACTTGCAACAAAATTCACATTACTGTTATTTGATATGAAAAGATTCACCATGTTTTACTCTGTTGTGTTGTAGGTGCAAAATATGTGGAAAGGTGATTACAAGCTTTTAAAAGCTCAAAAACGAACAGTTAATCGCAGCCACACGAGACCGCCGTAGTTTGGATTGTCTTTCCAAAACGGCTCAAATGTGACGTAGTTGTGAGAGATCGTTTCTGTTTACACATTCATGCAACCTTATTCGTCGAAGTATTTTCACAAATATACTTCGCGCATTCAATAAAACCATGTCTATTGTTCTTACGCGTCTGTTTTTTCATCATCGTAATGCTGTCACTTTTAGCACTGATATCCTATAACTTACCGTAAAAATTAATTTAATTTTTTACCCTTAGCTTTAAGGAGTACATATCACTGTCTGATAATCATGACGAGCCTGTTGGTCACCAGTGATAATCGAAAAGTGCTGCAGAAATTATTTGCGAAGTATTGAGTCACATGATCAGATTACGATTTGCCGATTAGACCAAACCGAAACAAAACTGTAAAGTAGCAAGGATCTATATTTGATACGGGGTCTTCGGTAAAACCCGAAGTGTTTGTCATAAACTAGTGCTACGATAAGTTTTATATTGAGCTTTGTATTGGCCTTTCAATTCACGTGAGAACATACGTGACAAGGCGATAACCAAATTTCATGGCTTCGTCATCGAAATAAAAAGATTCCAATCTACGGCGGCTTTTCGTTTTTGAGCTTTTAAGAGCTTGTAATCACAATTCCACATATTTGGCACCTACTACACAACAGAGTAAGACATGGTGAATCTTTTCATATCAAATAACAGTAATGTGAATTTTGTTGCAAGTCAACCTTTAAAATAACCCTTTAAAAGTCAAATCAAAGCACAACTCTTACCTAAATTGTCATATATGGTAGCCAAAAATTCTGATATGTTTTGCATCTGCAACTAATTGGTTTCTGCTTTTAGAGGAGTATATCTGATATCAGATATCTGTGTAAACCATAGATATATATACCTATGGTATATACAGTCAAACATGGATAACTCGAACTTCACGGGACCGAGCAAAAGTGTTCGAATTATCAGAGCGTTCAAGTTATCAGAGCACTGTCACAAATCCATGTATTTACTTATTTATTAGTAGATACATGTACATATGCAAACTATAATATAAATCAAAAGCACAAATGGTTTGTTTCAAATTAAATGCTTCTAATGTAAAGTTTAGGGCAACTGCAAATGGGAGTATTTTTGTTTGGTAATGTTGCTGACTCTCAATTATAGGTTATATAAAAATGGTGGGCGTGGCCTGTTTATTTGGAAACTAGCGAGCTCCCATATATGCTTCATTGGTCGCGGGACTCTGTGCACTATTATTACAGCTCTGCTACAACCCACCTTTAAAATGTCCACTGCATAAAGATCATGCAAATAAATTCTAATACAATAGGTGACAGACAATAAGTCAGTTAGGGTAGAAGGGCTAAGCAATAAATAACAAATGCATATCTGTTCAGATATGATAGCAAGACATAAGGAATAAATACTTTGAGATACTTCGATTTTATTGTATACATTATTTACTGGATAATTATCCGCTCCTGTATACATTATTTGCTGGATAATTATCCGCTCTTGTATACATTATTTACTAAATAACTATTCACTCCTGTACACATTATTTACTAGCAGTTGTTCTCACTGAGGGCGTGTCTAGTCGTGATAAAACACAAGTACAAATAAAATGCAAAAAAGTGTTTACAAGCTGCATGTACCTCCTCCTCGGTAAACATATTTAAAAGTTGTTTATAAAATGATAACTAGTGGCACGTTCATGTAGTTGCATGACATCTCACGGTGGTACAACGTTATAGAGTCGAGGCTTATTGTAAGCCAGTCAGTTGAGCTCGTCATGAGAGAGTTCGGTGTTTATCCAGTACTTACATTAAATACTATAAATTATTTCCCTACAATCTAATAGTAATAAGTTAAATTAATTTAAAGTAGTTTTTCACTTATTTAATAAAAATAAGTTTCTAGACTTTTTCAAACAGGTTATTATCCCAATCGTGCTAGGACAGGCTGACCTAACGTCATTGATTTTGATTACAGACTCTGCGACCCCTAAAGTATTCTACGACATTGTGTGCTGACACAGGTAGTTGGCAGGGGCAAGCAGACATACCTCTCGACTATTTCCCTCCAAAGGTAGACAAGTTTAACGCATTTGCTATTCACGGTTCTGGCTCCAACCGTCAGTACGAACAGCTCTATCATCAGATAGAGTTATCTGCTCAGCCAGACTTGTGAGTTCTGCAGTATCTACACTTCTCTATAATAGGAACTCTACTAGTTTATAATAGTAACTCTACTTCTCTATAATAGGAACTCTATGTCTCTATTATAGGAATTCTATGTCTCTATAATAGTAACTCTATAATAGTAACTCTATGTCTCTATTAAAGTAGCTCTACTGCTCTACAGCAGTAGCTTACTACATGATTATTATCACTATGTTCGTAGTCACAGACTAGAAGATTTTAAACCCATAGAGTTCTCAGCAATTATACCAAACAACATGTGCAGGAGTTATTCACCCATGCGGATGGCCAAGGTGAAGTAGCGCTCAGGAGGTGCAAGTCAAGTGATACTATGATTTATATGATAAACTGACCATAAATATGGAATAGTTGATGTTCGATCTACAAACATACCTTCACTGGCTGCTGTTATGTTCCTTGTTCATTAATTACTAGTAAATCACTGCTGCTATGTCCAATCTAATTTTAAATTTTATATATCTTTTCTAGTAATTTAGTGTTTTTAAAAAGAAAAAAGTATTTTTATAGGAAAAACTTTGTTTTTCTCCATTCCCCTCTTGCTCTCTCTATCGTAGGTAGTTGATCAAACACATGTAGATTGTTAGATATATTTTATGAGAAAAAGTTAAGCTGGTCTTGAACTACCTTGCTTGAATTTTTCGTCACATCTATTATTTAACTAAGTTTGTTTATTGCAAAGATGGATCATTGTTGCTTCAAAAATTAGCTATGAAGAGGTGGTTGGTAAATGCTTATATCAAGTAAGGTAAGATAACTCCTTGTGCCGTTGGTTAATCCGACTTTACTGTAGAAAGAACAACTCTGATCTAAGGCTACTAGCTTACACTTTCAATAAAGGAGTGATGCAGTTGGTCATGCCTTCTATATTTATATTTTGTTTTACTTTTATGTTTTGTTAATTTATGTTGCTGCTTTGCGACTAATGTGGTTCGCACCTTGTATCAGCAATTTAGCAGCTTTTAATTCTTCAGGTTGTGCTAAATGTTTCTTAGTTCTGAACCAACTCCCAGGGTACTCAAAGAACTTTCTGATTGTTCTAACTACCAGAAAATAATACAGTCAGTCAAGTTTCGCTAAAGCTATGAAAATAATCCTCCTTCAGCATCGCTCCGGCTATTGTTGTAGTCTTGCTAGTAGTATTATATGCTTATGGCGTATTTACTTGCTTAGATTCTGTCTGTATGTACAGACTTCTACCGACGTGTTAGTTTTCTCTACAGATGGTCAAGACAGATCTAGTCATGCTTTACATATGTCAGGGGTCATATGCTCATGTTCTCTCAGTGGGAATAAGCCGTGAGATGTTATGCCCTGCAAATAGCTAGTACTTTACTTTTAATTCTCACCAGTCATTGTGTCGAAAATAAATGTTACAGAAGAAATGTGGCATTCGGTAGAAAGTTCAACAAGTGACAGTGGGTATATGAGCATAGAATATGTTGGGGGTGTTTATGAGCATAGATTGTGTTGAATATGTGTCTATGAGCATAGAATGTCTTCTATAGTAGGGTGTGTCTATGAGAGCAGTGTAATATGTTAAGGAGGGTAAAATGTGTCCTGATGTGGTGGTGAAGATATGAAACACATGTAAACACTCTTTTGCTCAGATGATCAGCTTGATAAAGCCGAGTAACAACTGATTAGGCTGCTACCATTCCTTTTTTGTATTTGAAGAGGGGTGAGGGCCAAGTCAGTGAAGTGACTTTGTTGAGCAAGCTCCTTGAATGTGCATGGATAGCTCCTTGAAGGTCAGTGTAACCATGCTTTTCATTCAATGTAGTCCATTACACAATATGTGAATAGCTGGAATGGTGGGTGTTTTCTGGGTGAGTTTTGCCTCACACTTTCTCTATGTCTTATCCTTTTTATCTGTGTGTATGTCGTATGATGGTATCTATGTCATACCATGTATTCATCTATATTATATGATGATATCTATGTCATATGATGTATGAATCTATGTCATATGATGCATGTATCTATGTTATATGATGCATGTATCTATGTTATATGATGGTATCTATGTCATATGATGTATGCGTCTATGTCATATGATGTATGTATCTATGTCATATGATGAATGTATCTACGTCATGTGATGCATGCATCTATGTTATATGATGATATCTATGTCATATGATGTATGCGTCTATGTCATATGATGTATCTACATGTATATCATATGATGTATACAGTCAAACACGGATAACTCAAACTTCAAGGGACCGAGCAAAAGTGTTCGAGTTATTAGAGCGTTCAAGTTATCAGAACAGTCATAAGTGCACGTATTTATCAGTAGATACATGTACATATACAAACTATATATCAATCAAAAGCATAGATTGCTTGTTGCAAGTTAAAGGGTCTCTCGTGGGAAGTTTTAAATATTTTTAATCAGAAAGTATAGATACTTTTCTATCACTTGAGATTTGTTTGTTGCTTTAGGCGATGTGACTGCCAGGGCGTTCTCAGATTAAAATTGGCAAAACTTGATCGCGGTTAACACGCTCAGAAAAAATACATACATATTTTTCTACCGAGCGTTTTAACCAAAATCAATTTTGCAGATATTACAAAACTGCTTTACTATTAAAAACCCATTATCAATTTTGCCGATATTACTTTAAAGTTATCCAAATTTTACCTCACTTTTCTTGCTTTCGGTGGGCATTTTTGCAAACCTTTAGAAAAGTCGTTAATGAAAATATTTGCCGATGTTGGTAATAACGAGGCCTAAGAACTACTAAAAGTCGATGTTTATCTCTATGGCTTGGAATAAAGTGATATTCTAAAGCGTTAGTAACAACCGTCTCGGTAGCCGCTTGGAAAAAAACTGTTCGAGTTAACAGAGTTTCGGTCGAGTTATCTAAAGCCATTTATCATTGCGTGGGAACGGACCAAGCAAATCCATTCGAGTTAACCATGTGTTCGATGTATCCAAGGGCGATTTATCCGAGTTTCACTGTATATCTATGTCATATAATGCATGTATTTATGTCATATGATGTAAATATCTATGTCATATGATGCATGTATCTATGTTATATGATGGTATCTATGTTATATGATGTATGCATCTATGTTATATGATGTATGTATCTATGTCATATGATGGTATCTATGTCATATGATGTAAATATCTATGTTATATAATGGTATCCATGTTATATGATGTATGAATCTACATATGTTTTATGAGTTTTTTATACTAGCCTATAAGGAAGTGTTTGTTCTCATTAAAAAACTTCTACAATATTTAATTCCTTCTAATTGATTTAATTTGCTTTGAAACGTTTGCATCAATTCAAATGCAGTAACCCACCGTTACCCTAACAATCAAAACCCTGAAGCAGCATTACGTAAACAATCAGATTTTACTTGCTGAGCAAACTTGTACCAGTAAACATGTACATTCAGGCTCTTCTCCTTTGTTTTGTGATAATGTCATGCGATCACATGCTGATTCAAGTGATCATACCGATAGTTCGTGATTATATAGAGAGAAATGGTGGAGCTCTTACGATAGCTATTATCATCGTCCCACTGATTGAGAAGATACTGTAAGTCAGCTAATATCTATTATAATTACAATTAACAATTAAAATACTAAATTTTGTACCTGTACCCTGCATGTGAATACTCTTAATTGCATTATTATAGTAAATAGTTTACTTTCTGTAAGAACACAGGCTTGTGTATGATCGGATAGAATTTAACTCATGCAGAGCAGCTAGTTTCTCTTTGTGCGCAACACAACAGCTTCACCTAAAGTTATCTCATCTGGTTGATAACACTAATTATAATGCGTGTGATGTGAGAAGTACAACTCCAGCATTGTCAGAGCAGTGTAATCTTACCATATCTTTTATATCATAATTCAGGGCTGTATTTAATACTATGTCTATTAATGATGACAGCAGTAGTGATAGAGTCTGTTCTTCACATCTAAAGTAAAATGTACCATAACTAGTTTGTGCTGATTGACAGACAATCATTAATTACTCCACCATTATATTTACAGATTCTTTAACATCCCGGGTACAAAGGCTAAAGCTTCTACAGCTCCCAGAAGTAAACCCAAACAGCAAAGAAAAAAGAAATACCTTATCAAAAAGAAAGGTCAGGGTAAATGGAAAGGCTTTGCAATAAAATTCAGACTTCGGGTGAAGTTGGAAAAGATTGAACAATCACAACAAGACAACTCAAGCCTTGACCTAGAAGCTCGCGTGACAGTTATTGACGATAGCAACGTCTTGCCTTCTTGTAGCCAGGAAGCTGATCACCTTCAAACCAAATATGTTACATTGCAACAAGACAACTCAAGCCTTGACCTAGAAGCTCGCGTGACAGTTATTGACGATAGCAACATCTTGCCTTCTTGTAGCCAAAAAGCTGATCACCCTCAAACCAAATTTGTAACATTGGAACAAGACAACTCAAGCCTTGACCTAGAAGCTCGCGCGACAGTTATTGACGATAGCAACATCTTGCCTTCTTGTAGCCAGGAAGCTGATCACCCTCAAACCAAATATGTTACATTCAAACAAGACAACTCAAGCCTTGACCTAGAAGCTCGCGTGACAGTTATTGACGATAGCAACATCTTGCTTTCTTGTAGCCAGGAAGCTGATCACCCTCAAACCAAATATGTTTCATTGGAACAAGACAACTCAAGCCTTGACCTAGAAGCTCGCGTGACAGTTATTGACGATAGCAACCTCTTGCCTTGTTGTAGCCAGGAAGCTGATCACCCTCAAACCAAATATGTCACATTGGAACAAGACAACTCAAGCCTTGACCTAGAAGCTCGCGCGACAGTTATTGACGATAGCAACATCTTGCCTTCTTGTAGCCAGGAAGCTGATCACCCTCAAACCAAATATGTTTCATTGGAACAAGACAACTCAAGCCTTGACCTAGAAGCTCGCGCGACAGTTATTGACGATAGCAACATCTTGCCTTCTTGTAGCCAAAAAGCTGATCACCCTCAAACCAAATTTGTTACATTGGAACAAGACAACTCAAGCCTTGACCTAGAAGCTCGCGTGACAGTTATCGACGATAGCAACATCTTGCCTTCTTGTAGCCAGGAAGCTGATCACCTTCAAACCAAATATGTTACATTGGAACAAGACAACTCAAGCCTTGACCTAGAAGCTCGCGTGACAGTTATTGACGATAGCAACATATTGCCTTCTTGTAGCCAGGAAGCTGATCACCCTCAAACCAAATATGTTACATTGGAACAAGACAACTCAAGCCTTGACCTAGAAGCTCGCGCGACAGTTATTGACGATAGCAACATATTGCCTTCTTGTAGCCAGGAAGCTGATCACCCTCAAACCAAATATGTTACATTGGAACAAGACAACTCAAGCCTTGACCTAGAAGCTCGCGTGACAGTTATTGACGATAGCAACATCTTGCCTTCTTGTAGCCAGGAAGCTGATCACCCTCAAACCAAATATGTTACATTGGAACAAGACAACTCAAGCCTTGACCTCGAAGCTCGCGTGACAGTTATTGATGATAGCAACATCTTGCCTTCTTGTAGCCAGGAAGCTGATCACCCTCAAACCAAATATATTACATCGGACATGGACATTGGCAATATTGAGGTTTCCCCACCACAAAATCATTGCATAAGTAAGTGATTGTCATTAGTTAGCTTACTAAAATTTTCCATTGGCAGTCTGCCAGTCTAATAGCAAGTGGCAGGCAACTCTCATTACTTCTCATTGTTTATAAGCTGATTTTTAATACCCGGGCAACGCTGGGTAGCACAACTAGTATATATATATGAGTACAGTTCAAGATGCAATGAACATCCAGTAGACTGCACAATGAGAGACTTCCAGGCGCTCTGCTGTTGGTCACTCCTGCGGCGTCTTTTACAGCTCTTTATGACTGCTTAGCTTCGCCCTCAGTAGCAAGGTCGATACGGCAGCTGACCTTTGGCTGACCGAAAATGTTACCGGGAGCCGTGTTGTCTGTCGAGGCATGGCCTTGTCATGTCATCGATTGCTTCAGGGTCGGCTTCTCTTTTTGACCCGGCTCTGGTCTAGGCGATCGGTCACCACAGTATCATAAGAGAGATCTTTGATGATGTTAACAAGATCTCATGAAAAGGGAGAAGAATAAGAGCAGACTAACTACTCCTTATTTATTGTGTAAAAGTAAGTCCACTACAAGCAAAGACAGGTACAATTTATATTCCTAAAAGGATAATTGCACTCACCGGATGCGTTTCATAGACTTTTGTCATTAAACATAGTGTATTGAAATTGACAAAAATCTTGAGCATTGATGAGCCTCATTCTAGTCATTCATAAAGATCTCTGGCCATAGATTTCAATGACGCATCAATAGATGTGTAATTTCTGTCAATACATCCAACGCAGTTCTTACTTACATAAAGGTAAAAACAACCACAATTCACTTACATTTGTGCAGGGTATCTCATTGGAATCTAATTAGCACGAGTGTGTCCAATTGCCAACTCCCACACCTAAAGTACTTGATATAACCCTAGCGATAATAACTCATTTAGTAACACAGTTTTAAAGATAATATTTCTTCAGTTCCTACTCATCACCTCACAATACCAGACTCCTCCCTCACTCACTAATGAGGGATTCAATACGATGTCTGCTGATACCCTTGGCACAATTTAGCCTCAGGTCTAAGATATACCTGCATTTCATTTTTTGTTATAATTAGCAAACAAGTTAGTCCTAGAAAGAGTGAAGACAGAAACATAATTCGAGGGCTGACCATGACAGGATGCAAGTTGCTACAGTTTAAAGCGTATGCTCTTTTTTCAATTAATAACAAATTCATGGCATTTTTTACGTAATAGTTAAAATTGTGAATTCCCAAAAACAGTGTAACTTTACAATTTTATCAATGTAAAGAAGAAACCTTGAAAAAGTTAGATAATGCGTCTAAATGATGTTATAACACAAATGCTAAAAATGCACTGTTGCATTTTTTGCAATTCATTCTAAACTTAAAAGCATGTTTTTATTTTATATCTATATTTAACAGTGTTAAATAAAATATCATTGCACTCATTAATATGTTTGCTAAAGTTTGTTGCCAAAACTAGCTTGTACTGTGCAATAGAAAAAGAGTTATGAATGTATATCCATTGTAAGCCGTGTTAAAGGTTGACTTGCAACAAAGTTCACATTACAGTTATTTGATATGAAAAGATTTACCATGTCTTACTCTGTTGTGTTGTAGGTGCAAAATATGTGGAAATGTGATTACAAGCTCTTGAAAGCTCAAAAACGAACAGTTAATCGCAGCCACACAAGACCGCCATAGTTTGGATTCTCTTTCCAAAACGGCTCAACTGTGACGCAGCTGTGGTAGATGGTTTCTGTTTACACTTTCATGCAACCTTATTCATCGAAATATTTTCACAAATATACTTCACGCATTCAATAAAATCATGTCTATTGTTCTTACGCGTCTGTTTTATCGTCATTGTAATGCTGTCACTTTTAGCAGTGATATCGTATAACTTACCGTAAAAATTAGTTTAATTTTTCAGCCTTAATTTGAAGGAGTACATATCATTGTCTGATAATCATGACGAGCCTGTTGGTAACTTGTAATAATCGAAAAGTGCTGCAGAAATTATTTGCGAAGTATTGGGTCACATGATCAGATTACGACTTGCCGATTAGACCAAACCGAAACAAAACTGTAAAGTAGCAAGGATCTATATTTGATACGGGGTCTTCGGGAAAGCCCGAAGTGTTTGTCATAAACTAGTGCTACGATAAGTTTTATATTGAGCTTTTTATTGGCCTTTCAATTCACGTGAGAACATCATGTGACAAGACAATCATGTGACATCATAAATTTCATGACTACGTCAGAGAAATAAAGAGATTCCAATCTACAGCGGCTTTTCGTTTTTGAGCTTTTAAGAGCTTGTAATCACATTTCACATATTTGGCACCTACAACACAACAGAGTAAGACATGGTAAATCTTTTGATACTAAATAGCTGTTATGTGAATTTTGTTGCAAGTCAACCTTTAAGATAACCGCCAAAATGCTATTAAATAATATGCTATAAATCTGCAAATTCATAAGTTAATGTATATAATGATAATCGATAAAACTGTACAAATGTATACATATATTCACTAACAAGTGACATAAACCAAATGTCCTTTTATTACATGCAGAAACAAAAGTTAATGTTTTTGAAATAAAATATATTTGCATCGTTTGCTCCGATTGCCGCGTTTTGATTGGTGCTTTCGATGGAACGAACATCGTCGGGTTGTTCAGTACTTTCTACAATGTCTTCTGACCTCAACTCTTCTTCTGCACTGCTGAACTAGTCGATATTAATGCTCAAACAATTTTTTGGCAGAGCAAAACCTTTACGCAATACATTTGGCAACGCGTAAAAATTTTGCCAATGCAAAAGAAACGTTTTAAGGCAAATGCAATGCATAAAAGTTTTTCTCGCTACTCGTAATCTTTGTACCATCGTAAATGTAAACCGTTGTGATATACACTTTACTTCAAATTATCAAGAAAGCGTTAAACAAGAAACTACTATTATTCTGAGGCAGTTATTAATTATTTCTATGGTGTTGCTTTCAGAGCTTTAACAAAAATAAAACGATAAGCTTCAGTATAAGACACTGAAAAAATTTATTGCGTTCAATGTAAACGATTAATTATTAATACAATTTTATGGACACCTTTGTACTGATCAATAGATATTATGGGCTCTTAAAGATGAAATAATGTCAAAGTGGTAGTCAAAAGGAGGTGGCGCTCAATTAGAGAGCGGCACTCTATTTTTCAACCCTTATCGCAGGGTGGTGGTCAATTGAAGTTGTTGTTCAATTAGAGGTGGCGTTCAATTAGAGGTTTTACGGTATGTTGATTTACTGTAAAGCAGCACTGAAGAGTGCTATATGGTAACTAAGGAGAGAGAGCCAAATCAAGCTCCCATTTTACAGCTGCCAACTCCTCATGCAGTTTTCTCAATAATTGAATCAACTGTTTGTAAAGTAAATACTGCATCTGTTAACAATAAGTATTCCAATTGAACCTGAGATTTGGTTTTGCCTGACTGCACAAAATTGAATACTAAGAAAGCCATTTACAAGTATTTTTACCTAACCGACTTTAGCAGTTTCTTACAACAATAGCTTCTTTATCTGGTCGCGCAAAATTGAACATGAATAAAGCCATTTATTTCCAACTAACCGACTTTAGCCATTTCTCACTACAATAGCTTCTTTATAATTATTGGTACCAGCAAAAGTGTACATGTATTTATTATTGGAATTGAGCTAGGGTCCCCTGCATTGAGCTAGGGTCCTGGTATTGAGTTAGGGTCCTGCAGGAAAGTTGTTCGTAAAGCCTGGTTCAGAAGCCTTTGCAGCATTTCTGTTGCCACACAACAGCCAGACTTAGGTTACCAAGGGTGAGAAGGATTGACAAAAACAATGTTGCGAGGATATGAAGATTAACTGTACTGATTGTAGATCCAGTACCTAATCTGTATATTACTCAAACCTAATGCATTTCAAACCAAATATGATGTGCCTGCCTCTTAAAGAGGACATCGACAATGATAGGAGACTGCATTGTTATATTCATTTTATTTTCAGAATGTGTTCATATATTGGAAAATGCTTCAGAAAGCAAGATTCTCAAAATTTTTATTCCTACCAGTTTATACATATGCCAAGTGACAGAAATTGATATGTAACTGTATTAAGAAAACAAACACTTATCAAACAGAGACAAACGTCTTTGAGATGCTACAAAATCATCAAAAGTTAGCGAATGAAAAATCTCATTCTCTTGATGAAAATATGTAGTATTAGCAGACCTGCTAATATCTGAGCAGCAGTCTGTCAGCGAGGCAATGCATATGCAATACTAACATATTGTAAATGCGCTACTTGGACAAGCCACGATCTTAGCAGGTGTATCTGTGAGATATGTAATAAGCATCATTTATAATAAGTGTATAAATAAAATTTGCAGACTATGTTGAAACCTATCATTACATGTAAATGTGTGCACATCCCCAAAACAGGATATTATATTGAAAATGTTCAAAATTGAGTAAAACTATCCGTTCAAGTCAAACTTAAATGAATCCGCAACATATTCAAGTGATTTAAGAAAGAGCTTAGGAAGATGGGAAATAGTTCACTATCTCACAAGGAACCTGATCTAGCGCGATCACCAAGTTAAATCAATCCTATGTTGGTAAGTTTTGTTGCGAGAATTTTCTGAGTAAAATTGAGCATACCACCTCCGAAATCTGACAATCAACTCGTCTGTACCAGCTAAATGGTTCATCCTCTTGCTGTACAACTTATTATTCCAAATACAGATGTCTCTCTCCACCTGCAACATACATGGTTACCAGTCAACAGTACCTGACTGATACTAACCACTAGTCAACAGCACCTGACTGATACTAACAACTAGTCAACAGCACCTGACTGATAGTAACCACTAGTCAACAGTACCTGACTGATACCAACCATTAGTCAACAGTACCTGACTGATACTAACTACTAGTCAACAGTACCTGACTGATACCAATCACTAGTCAACAGTGCCTGACTGATACTAATCACTAGTCAACAGTATCTGACTGATACCAACCACTAGTCAACAGTACCTGACTGATACCAACCATTAGTCAGCAGTACCTGACTGATACCAACTATTCATCAACAGTACTCGACTGATACCTCTTATAAAGTCGTATCCGCTGCGCTGTTTTCAATCTGTATATATGAGTACTCACCATGCATGCCTCTGTTCTTAATATCAGTAGAGCCCACAGTTTGCTTTTTATGCCACTAGGTCCAAGAGTCAGATGCACCAATCTTGTCTTGAATGGCTCAATAGGTACAGCGAATTGTAAAAGCAGGCCTGGTTTTGAACTATTTATTCTGAGATGAACAATCCCTGGTCCGATCTACAATCATTATAAACTATTTCTTATGCGGTAAAGTTGCTCCACAGATAAATGAGGCATTAAAAAAATTGCAAGACTAGGCTATTGCCTATCAAGTGTCTCAATGTTTTATTTTAGTATTCTATATTATTTCTAAGTGTAAATCTACATCATGTTCCAGCGTATATTATTGCCATGAATTACCTTTCTTTGCATCATTTTACTTTGCTCACGTTAAATGTTTATTTTATCAACTTATTTCAGTTTACATGATATGAACAAATTTTATACAATCTTTTTAACAATTATTTTGAAAATATCATTGCCAGCTGCTTTAACAATCTTACATCTAATATCCGTTTTCACAACGGAGAAAGATATTTTAAACCCTATTTGTCAAACTATTTATTTGATATCAGTGGCTAATTGTTGCCTTTTTTCTTTTTTATTTTATGATCTTGCATGCCATAATTTAAAAGGCATTTTTGTTTGAAATGAAGTCATTGCCAATAAATATATATATAAATATTACTTTATTGACGATAACTTCATTTCAAACAAAAATGTCTTCCAAATTATGCCATACGAGAATAATAAAATAAAAAACAAAAAAGGCAATAGGGAGCTGATAGTATCAAACAAATGGTTTGACAAATAGGGTTTAAAAGATCTTTCTCTGTTGTGAAAACGGATACTAGGTGGAAGATTGTTAAAGCAGCTGGCAATGATATTTTCAAAATAATTGTCAGGTTTTATAAAATCGGTTCGTATCATGCAAGAATTATCACGGCTGACACCTCAAACTTGTAAAAACTAGACAGTTTGCTCAGCTAAAAAAGAGTTGTCTGTACCTGCTCAAAAGCTGCAGGGACTTTTGCGAACGGTAATCTATATCCATTAAGGTATAAATCATGGCAAAGTGTCCCCTTTGCTAGATACCAGTCCTCTTTGCTAGCCATCCAGCTCGCATCACCAAATATGTGTTGAACTTTTTTATCTTTGTTGTCTTTGTTGATGTCTCGCATGTCTGAACCTGTAAGTGAAGCGGAGAATGAAGGTCAAGTTTATGATGCAAATTCAGTGTTTTAATAATAGTTTGAAGGAGCTTTTATAATCTATCTTTGAGCTATGAAATAGATCAAAGATAATAGATAGATCAAAATTGATCTATCAAATTAATTGAGTGTTTTTCAAATAATATTCCACTCGTACGCTGTCAGCCCCTCGAGAGATCATCTGCACTAAGTATCCTCGCAATTATTCCACAATGCAGTGTGATGCTTAAAGGTTGACTTGCAACAAAATTCACATTACAGTTATTTGATATGAAAAGATTCACCATGTCTTACTCTGTCGTGTTGTAGGTGTAAAATATGTGGAAATGTGATTACAAGCTCTTAAAAGCTCAAAAACGAACAGAAAATCGCAGCCCCACGAGACCGCCGTAGTTTGGATTCTCTTTTCAAAACAGCTCAAATGCGATGTAGTTGTGAGAGATGGCTTCTGTTTACGCCTTCATGCAATTTTATTCGTTGAAATATTTTCACAAATATACTTCACGCATTCAATAAAACTATGTCTATTGTTCTTACGCGTCAGTTTTAGCGTCATCGTAATGCTGTCACTTTTAGCAGTGATATCTTATAACTTACCGTAAAAATTCATTAAACATTTTAACCCTACATCGAAGGCGTACATATTTTTGTCTGATAATCATGATGAGCCTGTTGGTCATCTGTGATAATCGAAGTATTGGGTCACATGATCAGATTACGACTTGCCAATTAGACTAGGCCGAAACAAAACTGTAAAGTAGCGAGCATCTATATTTGATACGGGGTCTTCGGTAAAACCCGAAGTGTTTGTCATAAACTAGTACTACGACAAGTTTTATATTGAGCTTTGTATTGGCCTTTCAATTCACGTGAGAACATACGTGACAAGACGATAACCAAAATTCGTGGTTACGTCATCGAAATAAAGAGATTCTAATCTACGGCGGCTTTTCGTCTTTGAGCTTTTAAGAGCTTGTAATCACGTTTCCACATACTTAGCACTTACAACACAACAGAGTAAGACATGGTGAATCTTTTGATACCAAATAACTGTAATGTGAATTTTGTTGCAAGTCAACCTTTAACGGGTGTATTTGGTAGTGTGCAATGCTACTGAGCCATATATTCGAGTTAAAATCCTGTGCACGACATTGCATTTTATAACATGTGAACAAGGCTATGGATGGACGGTTCTTATTTTAAAAATGAATTTTTACATGTTTATCTTTTGAGAGTTGTCATTTCTGAATAGTGAAACAAAATTCTCGAGTCCTATAATTTGCTCAACTGCATTTTAGAAAGCTAGTTTGGTGTAGACGACCATTGTCAGCTTAGTAGCAAGATTTGTTGTAAAACTCACTTACTGATAGGCCAGAATACACAACCACTTTGCACGACAAGTCATCACAAAGCAATAAAATATCCTAGTCATATTCTTTTGAAGCGCTAATCGGTTTCTGGAGAAATTTCATAAGGAATTCTCTCATGTCGATGTATGCAATACCAGCTGAACAAAGTCATAATTCAACAAAAGATAAGGCCACTAAATATGCTGCCACAGTAGATATAAACATACATGTCAGGTAAGTTTCTAATAGCATAGATCAACTGAAGTATAAATCATAAAGATTATGTGCTAAAAAACTATAACATTGGAGCATAAAACTGGTAAAAATAAACAAAATGAATTGAATAAACTAATTCTTGCACAATTAAATGCCGAAGCATCAGCTGCAATACCACTAGGTTCCAACATGGTGAGATTTCAACAAAGCCTTGAAAAGTTTTTACTCATATGACAACTATTTGTAGTCTGACTTGTTGTATGTAACTTACAATGATGGAGTTGTCAGCCTCTTACTTAATGTATTATATAACTTACCATGATGGAGACTAGCGTGATGAACTGGAAGGAAGTGTGCTATATCTGCTCCATTTTCTGGTATTTCCTGCAAAAGTTGAACTGGCAGATATAATTCATCAACGGATAAGTATATAAAATTCAATTGTATATTCGTTTACAACTCCTTGCATAATCAGCCTTTGTTTATTTTTGCTTATACCACAGTTTCTTTCTACACTCATTCATATTTTTCAAATTTGTTGCTTTCATCTACTTATCATTATTTTCTTTAGCACTACATGAACTGGTAGTCATACAGAGATGTGACAGTGGACTACATGTACTGGTAGTCATACAAAGATGTGACAGTGCACTACATGAACTGGTAGTCATACAGAGATGTGACAGTGGACTACATGCACTGGTAGTCATACAGAGATGTGACAGTGGACTACATGTACTGGTAATCATACAGAGATGTGACAGTGGACTACATGTACTGGTAGTCATACAGAGATGTGGCAGTGGACTACATGTACTGGTAGCCATACAGAGATGTGACAGAGAACTACATGTACTGGTAGTCATACAGAGATGTGACAGTGGACTACATGTACTGGTAGTCATACAGAGATGTGACAGTGGACTACATGTACTGGTAGTCATACAGAGATGTGACAGTGGACTACATGTACTGGTAGTCATACAGAGATGTGACAGTGGACTACATGTACTGGTAGTCATACAGAGATGTGACAGTGGACTACATGTACTGGAAGTCATACAGAGATGTTACAGTGGACTACATGTATTTGTAGTCATACAAAGATGTGACAGTGGACTACATGTACTGTTAGTCATACCGAAATGTGACAGTAGATTACATGTACTGTTAGTCATACCGAGATGTGACAGTAGACTGTATGCTCAGATCTGCCGTGGACTTTCCAACCAAGCTCAGTAATCTCTTCACACTCATTGGGAAGGTACTGTGGATCTCTATCCTCTGCATCGTACCACAGCATCACAACCTCATTCCTCTCCAGTACAGGCCAGCACTTTGTCTTTACAATTTCTGGTACTGCAAGCCGAGATTACTATGAGTATGTACATTATGAATGGAGGGTACTGCAAACAGAAGGCACTACGAGTATGTACATTATGAATGGAGGGTACTGCAAGCAGAAGGCACTATGAGTATGTACATTATGAATGGAGGGTACTGCAAGCAGAAGGCACTATGAGTATGTGTATTATGAATGGAGGGTACTGCAAGCAGAAGGCACTATGAGTATGTACATTATGAATGGAGGGTACTGCAAGCAGAAGGCACTATGAGTATGTGTATTATGAATGGAGGGTACTGCAAGCAGAAGGCACTACGAGTATGTACATTATGAATGGAGGGTACTGCAAGCAGAAGGCACTACGAGTATGTATATTATGAATGGAGGGTACTGCAAGCAGAAGGCACTACGAGTATGTACATTATGAATGGAGGGTACTGCAAGCAGAAGGCACTACGAGTATGTACATTATGAATGGAGGGTACTGCAAGCAGAAGGCACTACGAGTATGTACATTATGAATGGAGGGTACTGCAAGCAGAAGGCACTACGAGTATGTATATTATGAATGGAGGGTACTGCAAGCAGAAGGCACTACGAGTATGTACATTATGAATGGAGGGTACTGCAAGCAGAAGGCACTACGAGTATGTACATTATGAATGGAGGGTACTGCAAGCAGAAGGCACTACGAGTATGTACATTATGAATGGAGGGTACTGCAAGCAGAAGGCACTATGAGTATGTACATTATGAATGGCGGGTACTGCAAGCAGAAGGCACTATGAGTACGTACATTATGAATGGAGGGTACTGCAAGCAGAAGGCACTATGAGTATGTACATTATGAATGGAGGGTACTGCAAGCAGAAGGCACTACGAGTGTGTACATTATGAATGGAGGGTACTGCAAGCAGAAGGCACTATGAGTATGTACATTATGAATGGAGGGTACTGCAAGCAGAAGGCACTATGAGTGTGTATATTATGAATGGGGGGTACAGCAAGCAGAAGGCACTATGAGTATGTACATTATGAATGGAGGGTACTGCAAGCCGACACGCACTCTGTGTGATCTACGAGCAGAGAAGTAATGGT
Source organism: Watersipora subatra (assembly GCF_963576615.1). Lineage (NCBI taxonomy): Eukaryota > Metazoa > Bryozoa > Gymnolaemata > Cheilostomatida > Watersiporidae > Watersipora > Watersipora subatra. The sequence continues at coordinate 26,687,684 of NC_088717.1, forward strand.
TTGATTTGATACATACTCTTCTTCGCCCCGGGAATGTGAGAGCATTTTCCATCAATACCACTAAACTCCCACGCATGAAATGGACAGACTAAACAGCTTCCTTTCACTATTCCTCCTCGTGCCATATTTGCTCCAAGATGAGGGCAAAACGCATCCACAGCATACACTTCTCCAAAAGCATCTCTAAAGACAGCGAGCTCCAGACCTACAATACAAACCATAATGAACAAACATTTGAATCCGTGTTATATAAAACCATGATGAGCAAGATGGATAGTTTCCTAAATTAGCTACTAAAACATCTTTAAAAAGCTGATTCCTAAAAATGTCGCAATAGATGGACACATGAGTGTGGTACAGAACTATAACCGTGACAGTTAAGCTTACAGCCAGTCTTCTATTTGACACTTTCGTTTCATGTGACTTTAGCTGAATTAGGTTACTACTCAGCCGTTACCTCTGCCTATTCTGTTCTGAGCAAAATCACAGCAACCAACCAGCATGCAGACTCCTTTCGAAGTTTACATTTCGAACTCTTGTTGAATGTACAAAGCAAAAAAGTTTTATTAATTTTTTAATTTTAGTTGATTTCACATCTGAGATATTTGAAAATCAACGTACGACTTTAATTTGTATAAAAAATATCTCTACACATGCTATCAGGGTGTAACAATCAGCTCTAACATTTTAAGTCCAATGGTATCCTCACTGCTGTTAAGGTATGACAATTATATAACTGGATATATACGAGATCATGTGTATAAGTCAAGTTTCCTTACTTATCATCTGCTATTATAACCAACTATGGTTAGTAAATCAAGTGTTATCTTCACATGCCATCAAGGTGAGACAATCACCTATAATTTGTAAGGTTGGTGTTATTTTCTCATGTTAGCAACATATGACAATTACTTATCTTGTGACGCTGGCATGATATGACAATTGGATATAACTTGCCATCCAAGGCTTGGGCTAGGCTAATAGATTCTTTCTTTTGTTAAAATAAGAAACACCAGAACTGTTTCCGAAGAACGAGATCATGGATATCTAAGATGGCAACTCGTTCGAGCGATTGTTTTGCGATGCAGTTATGCTCACCGCAGGCTGTGACGTGTTTCACGTGCTCCTTGGCAAGGTCTACGCTGGCTAACAGATAGAACCAGCCATTAGGTATGGCTGGAATGTCGGCTTCCATCATCTCACCATTCTTTTTTCTCACTCGGCCATAATGCTTGTTCTTCCGATGCTGGTTTAGGTGTGGAAAGTTGGGTACATATTCATGCATGGTGAAGAGCAAGCGGTAGAGCCAGCCAGATGCCTAAAAGAGTTAAATTAGTTGATAGCTTGAGAGAAAATAATTTGGTTTTGCAGAGTTGTCCTCTTCCCATGTGTATTATTACTGGATTGTTTCAGCATTTTCTATCAACAATTTTTGAAAGAGAGGACAAAACGACCCTTAAATGATTCTCTGTCTACTATAATAAGAACAGTGTCTACCCAAAACCACTTTCAGAATGTTACAAAAATGATTGCATTTAACAGGAACCAAATTCAGAGATTCTGTTTTGCAGTCAAGCATGTTATCAACTCCCCACTCAACCACAATTTGTAAATGAAATTCAGAAATAATTTTTGCATATAGGGTAGTTATTGCACATGGTGATTTTTTCAAGCGCACTGGACTCTCAGCGTACTAGTGTATGTAGTTCTCACATCTAAGTGTTAGAAGCAAAATGCCAACATTCAAAAAATGAATTTCAGTGTGTAGTAGATAAATGCCCTGCGTTGCACGAGTAATAAAAAGAGTTTTTGTACACAATATTCACTTTCAATCAACATACATGTAGGTATACAACATCTACTATTCTAACTTTTAAATAAAGATGTCTGTTTATTTCTGTGTACTGTGTTTATTTCTGTGTACTGTGTTTATTTACGTGTACTGTGTTTATTTCTGTGTACTGTGCTTATTTCTGTGTACTGTGTTTATTTACGTGTACTGTGTTTATTTACGTGTACTGTGTTTATTTACGTGTACTGTGTTTATTTACGTGTACTGTGTTTATTTACGTGTACTGTGTATATTCCTGTGTAATTCATACTGTACCGGCCGCAAAGCCTACTACAGCTCTATACTGAATGCGATAGTCTTGTTGGTCATGTGGGTTTAAACAGCTTTTTTCATGTATGGGCTCCTATTTTTTTTTCAGTATCGCTTCACGCATCATGCTAGCTAAAGCGCTAAGCCTGAAGTCATGAAAGACTGGCGGGTGTGATATGTGCACAATCTACTCCATAGTATAGCCCGTTGGACATCGTAGTGAATTGGATTAATTGCCCTCCTGCAGAACTGGAAGTTCCAAGTTCAATCCAGTGCAAAGTAGATTTTTCATTCCTAAAACTTATCATTATAACTGGACACACGGACAAACAGACAAACATTGAGATTTATTTATGTTGTTGTTTTAGTGTATAATAAAATAATACCTCAAAGTTAAATAAGTGAATGATTTTTGATGAGTTTACATTTTCTTGTATCATAGTTAGGTCAGCCCTATCTGTCAGCGGTCCCACATCAAATAGAAAAAGCGCAAACTTGACAGACCAAGAGATGGAAGACATTTTTGCTTATTCTAGGCGAAAAGAATTTCATAGTTCAAGACATTTGGAATTCCTATTTAGGGAGTAAAAAACTTATTAAACACTAATAATTGGTTAATCGAATTCTGTGAGGGGTAATTACTGTAAAACCTCTAATTGAACGCCATGGCACTCTATTTTTCATCCTTATTATTCCGTGGAAGTCAACCGAAAAAGGCGTCCAAATAGAGGCTGACGTTGTATTTTTCGATTGGCTCATCAGAATTTTGGTGAAGCGAATGTTGCCTATATTTTGCCTTCTTCTTCCGATGAACCGATGTCAAATCTTTTGGATGCAACAAATCTGCTAACTTATCTCTAACTTGTTAAAAATCTCTAAATAAAATATACATTGGAAAGCCAAAAAATATCTCTACCAGTTGTTATCTATTGCTTGCAATTAATCTGCATAATCTAATGTATATTATAACTTGTGCCTTGCTTTGCACTTTGTTAGGGTTTTCGACTTTTTATTTATTCTACATGCAAATTTGAAGGCATGTTTTTATGTTAGACCGATATTTAACAATGTTGAATAAAAGCTCGTTGCACTCATATGTTTGCTACAGTTTGCAGCCAAATTGCCTTTTATGTGCAATAGAAAAGGAATCGGGAGCGTCGATCCATTGTAAGCTGTGTTAAGATAACCGTAACGATGTTATTAAATATTATGCTATAAATCTGGAAATGTATAAGTTATACAATGACAATCTATCAAATGCTACAAATACATATTCATGAACAAGTCGAATAGACGAACCATACTTATAATACATGCAGATACAAAAATTAACATTTTCAAAACAAAAATATTTGCATCGCTTGCTCGGATAGCTGCATTCTAATGGTTGATATCGATTTAATCAACGTCTTCTGGTTGACCAATACCTTCCACAATGTCTTCTGAACTGCTGAACTAAAAATATTAGCGTCCAAACAATTTTTTGTCTGAGTATAACTTTTACACGTTGCATTTAGCACAAATGCAACGCATAAAAGTTTGCTCACTAAATGTAGCCTTTGGCCCAAAACTAGCCGTTCATTTCCCACTGTAAATGTAAACTGTTTCTACATGCATCGACATTGAAGTAGCAATGACCACGTTAAACAAAGAACTCCTATTAGCACAAAATAGTTATTAATTATTTCTATGGTGCTGCTTTCAAACATTTCAAAAAAACCGAAACGCCATGGAATTGGACAACGAGAGAGCTATTTTTTATTGATATAAATGATTCATTATTAATGCGATTTTGTGGGCACTTTTCTGCTGATCAATTGATATTACGGACTTGTAAAAATCAAATAATGTCAAAGTGCTGGTCAAATGGAGGTGGCGCTCAATTAGAGAGGAACGCTCTATTTTTCAACCCATCTCTCAGGGTGGTGGTCAATTGGAGGTGGCAATCAAATAGAGGTGGCGTTTAATTAGAGGTTTTATGTTGATGTTTTATGTTGATGTTTTATGTTGAGGTTTTATGTATGTTGGTATACTGTGAAACATCAATATAAGAAGAGAGAGCCAAACCAAGCCCCCATTTTACAGTTGCCAACTCCTTGCACAGTTTTATCAATAATTGAATCAACTGTTTGTAAAGTAAATACTGCATCTGTTAACAATAACTTTTCAATTAAACCTGAGATTTGGTTTTGCCTCGCTGCACAAAATTGAATACTAAGAAAGCCATTTATTTCTACCTAACCGACTTTAGCAGTTTCTAACAACAATAGCTTCTTTATTTGGTTGCACAAAGTTGAACATGAAGAAAACCATTTATTTCCAACTAACAGACTTTAGCCATTTCTTACAACAATAGCTTCTTTATAATATTATTAGTACCAGCAAAAGTATACATGTATACTGGGAAATCCTGGGAATCCTTGTGAACTCAGTGGTTGTGAAGTGTAGTAGGCTTTCTTTTCAATCTCATAAAAGACTTCATGACTTTCATAAAGTGATATGACCAGTCTACAGCATAGCCAAGTGCCACAGGGAAAATATTCCTTCTTCTGGTGCTCAGAAGCTTGTTTTTTGTTAACCAGATTTATGAAGAATACTATTTATCAGGCTCTGACCAGTGAGAACTTTTCAATAATGATTCTGACTGGTCGAGTAAGGTGTAGCTGATGGCAAAATGCCAAGTTCAGACAAATCTTTTCGCATGCCATCGATTGCTTTTAAAATTGACTTTATGAGTTAGAACCTTTTTATGTTGAAGCAGGTCCTATAAGGATGCCCTGTAATTTGTTTAATTCCTAATACAGCCTGAAAACCACAAATTACTCATTTACCCCTTCACTGCCATCTATGTATAAATTTAGCTTTCAGCCTACTGCCAGCCATTTGCTGAAAAATGTCGATTTGGCTGCATGATACGTTCATAATTTTTTTCAATTTTAAAGGGGTATTTAGAGCAATTTTGTTAAATATTTTATGTAGCCAACATGTTAACAAAATTCAATGCAAAATATTCAATGTATCAATAGCCTACTACGTGCATTGCAAAAGCTATGTGAAGCTATAACATTCCTCTACAATGTTCCTTACTCTTACAAAACTATTACTTTCAAAGCTATCAAAGTCAGTGCTGTCACTTTCATTGTCCGAGTATTTAATTAAATCTGAATCGGCTATAATGTCATCATTATAGGAGGTACACGCTGAAGCCATATTACAATTACCAAGTTTCATCAGTTTGATCGACAGAAAAAAAATGTTCGTTTTTGACTTGGAATTTCCTGATCAAAGATTATAATTGCTTCACGAATGTCAGTTAATTTTTCAGAAAATTATTCGGGCAACACTCCTAACGCCTTAGAAATACTAATGCTCGTTGATTATGTTGACACGAATTATTAATACTCAGTTATCCCGCAACCACAGTAAATTTCGCATAAAATCGTTTACGGAAGTCAATCATAGAATTCGGATAAACTCGCACACAGTAGTGAAAGAGTTAATAAATGTTATATGGCATGTAATACATGCATTATATAATAACATGTAAAATAAATGTAAAACAAACAAAGTTACATGTTAACAACTAAACTGCTGTTAATCACTATGTTTCCATGGTGCGCAGTACTGCGAAGCAGTCCTCTCCGAAGCCGAGGGGATTGTACGTTTCCATGCTGCGCAGTGGTTTTCAGCAAATCCCGCAATTTAGCCAGAGAAGAGAAATTGTATAAATCGAATCGCCTGATGGAGAAATAGAATCAATCACGGATACCGAACGTCATAAACGGTCTTTTTATGATTCTGTCGTCATTATACTTTTATTTACAATACACATTCACAAGGTTTTACAAACCTTAACACACTTTTTACATAGTAATGTATTTTTAATAAGTATTTTCAAGTAATATATTATTTAAACGTTTATTTAGGACTCGCCACCTATTTTTCGAAAAGTGTTGGCGTCGATAACAAAGCCCAGGAAAGTAATCACCTCATCATCCTCGTGAATGCAGACCATAATTAAATTTAGGTGAAAGAAGATCGGAAGCATAGTAAAAAAACAAGATTAGCAGGACAACCTTTGTACTAGTTTATGGCCCTCGAAGAATCCGTCTCCACGGCATGAGAGCTATGCGCAGCCACTGCGCAGTCGCTGTTTCCTTGCTGCTAATTTGCACTGGCTTCGCACTGATCAGTGTGCAGTGATTTCAGTGCGAAGACGCCGTTTCCATGATTCGGAGATAGCGCAACTCCGAAGCACTGCGCATCATGGAAACATAGTGAATCACTAGTGTTACATGCTACGAATTTTTCTCGTATTTTTCATCTTCGTAGCATGTAAATGGTTTAAAATGTTGACTCTTCAATTCTTCAAAGCGATTCAAACCTCCATTTTAAGGGAGTATTTTTGAAAACATCGTAACAGCAACGAAATACTGCGTATCATGTAAACATCGATATTCGTATTATTGCACAAATCTTTGTGATCGGAGGTTGGATTTTCATCGTCTTCATTAGTGACGTCCTTACATCATCCCTACACAGCTCTGTGTTTAATGCACGTGTTTTAAAAATGTTATCTTCAAAATAAAAAATATTAACTCCGAATTTGAAAGAAAAATTTCCTACTTGTTTTGACATTTGACCTTCGACGCATTTTAATCTTTTTAGCCGCAATATAAAATATGCTCCCCGCTGTAGCTAAAAGCGCAACAGGCTAATATAGAAAACGCGGAGTTGTGCCACAATTTCTTCGTAGCATGTAAAATCGTCAGCTAAGAACAATTGGGAGTTGTGGGACCACTCCTGCGTATCATGTAAATACGCCCTCCTCATTACTACGATCAAAACCACAATTTCGAAGCTCAAAAATTCGTAGCATGTGATACTAATGATTGTTAAGGACACAAGAACAGAAATGTTAGACTCCAAAAATTTATGTAATCAAAGATTTGTGGTATACCTTACTCTATCTTCCCCTAAGCGAAGTTTAACGAACTTAGCGTACACATATTTTATGCTTTGTAAGGTTTTTCACATTTGATTCGTAATGTTCACTTTTCTTTTCGTATGCGCATACGGAATAGCTGAGTTTCATGAAGCTTCAAATGTTGAAATTCAATTTTCAATATAACATTGTAAAATTCCTTCTAGGTCAAAGCGATCGCAAGTAGAGAATAGATTGTGTGAGCTAGGCTGAAGACTAGGACAAGACTAGCTCACTTTGGCAGCGCTGGTTTGCTTTGGCAGCTGAGTCATAGTGGCCATGCACTCAGAGGGTTCGCTCGAACTCAATGGGTAAGCAGAAACCACCATGACTCTTCGGCTGTTATGAAAGAGGAAGAAGTATCTCACTCATCAAGCATCTATGCACAACGTTGTTTATCATGACACACTCATGAGGAAAAGGGATGATGTTTTTTGGCTAAGATGATGGGCAGTTATTTACTAATACTACGGAGATAGACCATAGATTTACAGACTTGGTATTTGAATAACAATCTGAGAACACTGTTATCTTACGTTATCTCATGTATCTCATGTATCTAAAGTTCTTAAAGAGTATATATTAAAGTTTCGATATCTCAAAGATTCAATTTATTAAAGATTCATCTCAACTAAAGATGTGCTTTAATTTAGATTCTAAACTAGGCTATTTTCTCAGGCTTCATCATCTAAAACAGCCAGTTACTAATGTTGTACAGTAAATCCTGATGCGATGACAGCAACTCCACATGCTTGACAACCACACTTGCGGTATCAGCAGTCACTAGCAATCCATCTGCAGCCAATTGACGCATAGAGAATCAAATAACTATTGATTGAGAGATAACACATTTCTGATTTTACTACCGCTATGGACAAGCGTTGAGGTGTTATTGCTTTTGGGTGCAGAAATATCAGTGCTGTTGAAAGCAGGCAGCAGAAAATGGGTTGGTTTGAAGAAAGCTAGGTGAGGGAACATCCAGCCATCTGTCGTGTCATAGCAACCAAAGGGGAAATTCAATGAAGCAACGACCATGATAGAAAATGATATTTAAGATGATGCTATATTCTACATCGAATGACAGCATCACCATTTACAGATCGCTGTAGGTTTCTCAATAGCCCTCTTCAATCATAAAGCAATATAGCCTTTCATAACAATATAGCCAGATAGCAATGTAGACATATAACAATCCAGACATTGTAACCTAGTCATATAGCAATATAACTCTTATAGCAGTGTAGCCATGTAGCAATATATCCATATAGCAATATAGCCATGTAGCAATGTGGCCATATAACAATATAACCAATCTAGCCATACAGCAATACATCCTTATAGCAGTATAGCCAGATAGCAATCTAAACATATAGCAATCTAGACATATAGAAACCTAGTCATATAGCAATATAACCCTTATAGCAATAGAGCCACATAGCAATATATTCATGTAGCAATATAGCCATCCAGCAATATAGTCAGATAGCAATATAGCCGTACAGCATTTTAGCCATATGGCGATATAGCCATAGCAATACATGCCATAAATACAAACTATAAAATTCAAAGTCTTATACAGTATTATAGGCCTATAAATTGAAATAAGCAAATGAAAATTATTTGGTTTGATCATATGTGTATAGATTCTTATCGTCAACCATTAAAAAATATATGTTCAAATTTGGCCAACATAATCATTTAAAAACATAATTTTACAGCTGTTTGGTTTACATATTTGAAATCAAGACAAAAGGAAGATTAATATAATATATAATTTATGTCTATTAACTAAAGTTCTCATGAATAACAATGTTGTAAATTTTAGTTTTCCAGCAACAGGGTCTAGTTTATTTTGCACACCACTTTTGAGTGTTCGGCTGGATTTTCTACACATGCCATTAAAAATGTGTGACAAATTATCAAAAAAATATGTACCGTGAAAAAAGGCACTTAATAAAAATTTATTTAGTCCTATGCGTATCCATAAACTGGAGTTATCCTCCACTTGCAAGTTCTAGCGATACGCGATTTGAGGTCACAAATGAATCCAAATAAAACATTTTTAAAGATGAACTTGTACAAAATTTAGTAGATTTAATCAGAAAGTATCTGTAATATTCTATCTGTAATATTCTATCTGTAATATTTTATCTGTAATATTCTATCTGTAATATTCTATCTGTAATATTCTATCTGTAATATTCTATCTGTAATATTCTATCTGTAATATTCTATCTGTAATATTCTATCTGTAATATTCTATCTGTAATATTCTATCTGTAATATTCTATCTGTAATATTCTATCTGTAATATTCTATCTGTAATATTCTATCTGTAATATTCTATCTGTAATATTCTATCTGTAATATTCTATCTGTAATATTCTATCTGTAATATTCTATCTGTAATATTCTATCTGTAATATTCTATCTGTAATATTCTATCTGTAATATTCTATCTGTAATATTCTATCTGTAATATTCTATCTGTAATATTCTATCTGTAATATTCTATCTGTAATATTCTATCTGTAATATTCTATCTGTAATATTCTATCTGTAATATTCTATCTGTAATATTCTATCTGTAATATTCTATCTGTAATATTCTATCTGTAATATTCTATCTGTAATATTCTATCTGTAATATTCTATCTGTAATATTCTATCTGTAATATTCTATCTGTAATATTCTATCTGTAATATTCTATCTGTAATATTCTATCTGTAATATTCTATCTGTAATATTCTATCTGTAATATTCTATCTGTAATATTCTATCTGTAATATTCTATCTGTAATATTCTATCTGTAATATTCTATCTGTAATATTCTATCTGTAATATTCTATCTGTAATATTCTATCTGTAATATTCTATCTGTAATATTCTATCTGTAATATTCTATCTGTAATATTCTATCTGTAATATTCTATCTGTAATATTCTATCTGTAATATTCTATCTGTAATATTCTATCTGTAATATTCTATCTGTAATATTCTATCTGTAATATTCTATCTGTAATATTCTATCTGTAATATTCTATCTGTAATATTTTATCTGTAATATTCTATCTGTAATATTCTATCTGTAATATTCTATCTGTAATATTCTATCTGTAATATTCTATCTGTAATATTCTATCTGTAATATTCTATCTGTAATATTCTATCTGTAATATTCTATCTGTAATATTCTATCTGTAATATTCTATCTGTAATATTCTATCTGTAATATTCTATCTGTAATATTCTATCTGTAATATTCTATCTGTAATATTCTATCTGTAATATTTTATCTGTAATATTCTATCTGTAATATTCTATCTGTAATATTCTATCTGTAATATTCTATCTGTAATATTCTATCTGTAATATTCTATCTGTAATATTTTATCTGTAATATTCTATCTGTAATATTCTATCTGTAATATTCTATCTGTAATATTCTATCTGTAATATTCTATCTGTAATATTCTATCTGTAATATTCTATCTGTAATATTTTATCTGTAATATTCTATCTGTAATATTCTATCTGTAATATTCTATCTGTAATATTCTATCTGTAATATTCTATCTGTAATATTTTATCTGTAATATTCTATCTGTAATATTCTATCTGTAATATTTTATCTGTAATATTCTATCTGTAATATTCTATCTGTAATATTCTATCTGTAATATTCTATCTGTAATATTCTATCTGTAATATTTTATCTGTAATATTCTATCTGTAATATTCTATCTGTAATATTCTATCTGTAATATTCTATCTGTAATATTCTATCTGTAATATTCTATCTGTAATATTCTATCTGTAATATTCTATCTGTAATATTCTATCTGTAATATTCTATCTGTAATATTTTATCTGTAATATTCTATCTGTAATATTCTATCTGTAATATTCTATCTGTAATATTCTATCTGTAATATTCTATCTGTAATATTTTATCTGTAATATTCTATCTGTAATATTCTATCTGTAATATTCTATCGTTTCTGCTGTTTTTGATGTTTGAGGTGATCTGACTGCCAGGATGTTTGAGGTGATCTGACTGCCAGGATGTTTGAGGTGATCTGACTGCCAGGATGTTTGAGGTGATCTGACTGCCAGGATGTTTGAGGTGATCTGACTGTCAGGATGTTTGAGGTGATCTGACTGCCAGGATGTTTGAGGTGATCTGACTGCCAGGATGTTTGAGGTGATCTGACTGCCAGGATGTTTGAGGTGATCTGACTGCCAGGATGTTTGAGGTGATCTGACTGTCAGGATGTTTGAGGTGATCTGACTGCCAGGATGTTTGAGGTGATCTGACTGCCAGGATGTTTGAGGTGATCTGACTGTCAGGATGTTTGAGGTGATCTGACTGCCAGGATGTTTGAGGTGATCTGACTGCCAGGATGTTTGAGGTGATCTGACTGCCAGGATGTTTGAGGTGATCTGACTGCCAGGATGTTTGAGGTGATCTGACTGCCAGGATGTTTGAGGTGATCCGACTGTCAGGATGTTTGAGGTGATCCGACTGTCAGGATGTTTTAAGATTGAAATCAACAAAACTTGATCACGGTTCAAACGATCGGATGAAAAATACGTGCAAAATAATGTTACTAATTGATATTGTCGCTATAGTTGATATCGACTGATTCCTAGAAGATGCTGAAGTACGCGTCACTATTGTGTCAGTCTCTTCACAGATACGGACGTCATAATCACACGTCGCTTGATCTGAGCGTCGCTTGATCTGGGCGTTTTAATCGCAATTAAGTTTTAACAAATTTAATCTTGAAACATCCTGGCAATCAGATCACCTCAAACATCAAAAATAATCACAAATGATAGAAAAATACCGATACTTTCTGTCGAAATTTACCAAAGAGGTTTACTACTACTTACTACTACTACTTACTTCAGGGCAAATTCATGTTTAATATAAAAGTCCGTTATGATGTAAGAGTTTGGTTATCTTAGCTAGAGACATTGAAATATATATATTTAAATATATACTCAAACCGTGACAATTGATGCGTGCACATCAATGCACACATGCACTTATCCATCATCAAAACATTCTCTTCGACTCAATGATCCCCAATCACTCATTTAGGGTGGTTAGAAGAAAGTTGGTTTTCTAACTTGCCTATGTTGGTTTTTTAATTTAGTTTGGTTGAAACTAATGCAATTTTCCTAAAACGTTAAGGGGTTGCGATTGGAATCTGAACGCTTCGCCTCTTGTGTAACCGATACCAAACAGCCTATGCATAGGGAACACCTCACGTGTACGTAATAGCATACAACCTATGCATAGTGTTCTAAAACAGTATCATAACAAAATCGCAAAAAAATGCAAAAAAATTGGTTTCTATATAAATCAAAAGGTGATTCACCATATAGTGTCAATGAATGCAACCATGTTCTTCTCTTCGATATAGCCACACCTCTAGCCTTGGTGATTAAGGAGGTGGGGGAGTGAAGGTAAAGGAGAGGGCGTGCAGACAGAGGTGTCGATAGAGAGACGGAGCTAGTCTAACGACACAGACTATACTAACCTTATATTGAAACAACTTATGTATATCTTATCTTATGTTAGATAATTTTATATTCTTTGTTTGTAGTTCACTTTCTCGTTCAGTCTTTTTTCTTCTCATCACTTTCACTCGCTGTTTTACAATAATTACTCAGCTACTCGGATATGTCTTAAAGAAATGACCTGGAATATTTTCCGATGCTTTTTAACGATTTAATACTTCAATTCTAACTAAAGCAATCCCTGTTTTACCACTCCACTATTCACCCTAGTCGTTTTACCACTCCACCATTCACCTTAGTCGTTTTACCACTCCACCATTCACCTTAGTCGTTTTACCACTCCACCATTCACCTTAGTCGTTTTACCACTCCACTATTCACCCTAGTCATTTTACCACTCCACCACTCTCACTAGTCGCTTTACCACTCCATCACTCTCACTAGTCGCTTTACCACTCCATCACTCTCACTAGTCGGTTTACCACTCCATCACTCTCACTAATCATCTTACCACTCCACCACTCTCACTATAGTCGTTTTACCACTTCATCACTCTCACTAGTCGGTTTACCACTCCATCCCTCTCACTAGTCGTTTTGGAATCTGGTTGTAAAACTCAAACTAAGCGATGTGATGCCCCGTTTAATATTATTTTAGCATTGTCGACAAACCATGTGAGGGACAACTCCATAGCTAAACAAAGCTATGTGACAGAATTATACATACACCTACATGCACTGATTTACATAACTACAGCTATAAACTGTGCATATTGCGTATCAGAATTCACTTCTGATATTGAGTCAAATATGCCCTCAAAGCCAACGCCATGTGTGGAACAATTTGTATGTCAAGGTTCCCATAACATATCATATCCCATTTCATAGGTTTGGTTCAACATGTATGTGTTTTAAAGCCTAAGTGTCAATACATCTATTGAAACCTTAGCATCAATATATCTTTATGAATCATGGATAATCTTTATGAAAGTACTTGAAGCCAAGTTGCAAACAATATACAAAGTAACCAATTGACACGGTAACCAATCGACATGGTAACCAATTGACATGGTAACCAATTGACATGGTAACCAATTGACATTGTAACCAATTGACATGGTAACCAATTGACATAGTAACCAATTGACATAGTAACCAATTGACATAGTAATTACCAATTGACACAGTAACCAATTGACATGGTAACCAATTGACATGGTAACCAATTGACATGGTAACCAAGTGACATGGTAACCAATTGACACGGTAACCAATTGACATGGTAATCAATTGACATTGTAATCAATTGACATTGTAATCAATTGACATAGTAATCAATTGACATTGTAACCAATTGTCATGCTAACCAACTGACATGGTAACCAACTGACATGGTAACCAACTGACATGGTAACCAACTGACATGGTAACCAACTGACATGGTAACCAACTGACATGGTAACCAACTGACATGGTAACCAATTGACATGGGAACCCAAGGTTATTTATCCTATGTTTAAAGACTAGCTTACCATGAAAACCTTACTTTATATTTTTAAGAACCATGATTTGGTTTCAAACTGTTTTAAGCAAGTTGTTACAACGAAGCTATCATTACTTGTGAGTGTTCTAAATAAATTTGTTAACCGTTGTATAGCAACTATGAGTGGTTTGTACATGTTTGTTATATACAGTTAAGTTGTTTATGAGACGGCAACACTGATAGGCGTTTTATTGCTCTTCTGTTGGAACAAGCTTGCGGGCCACATGGCTCCTACTACATGGCTCCCCAGCACAGCAAAAGGGTCAATTTAGGTGTATTTAGCAAAGACTATCAACATTTAGTTGTGTTTTCATTTTTAACTTGACTAAAAATAGAAATCCTGCTCCTTTGTAAGCTTTACATTTAAAGACGGTTTATCAAAAGACTACAAGGAACTAAACACTTATAAACTTACAATATTTTTCATATATATTATAACTATTTAAAATATGCTGTTTAACCCGAGTTATGATTACCCTATTGTATAGTTTTTTGCCTCGTGATATAGAACACGATGTTTTGTCGTCCCCGCCACACGACATGTTTTTCGTCTTACGATGCCAACAGAAGTTTCTGACATCATAAGTTGTTCTGTTCTAGTAATTAAAATTTGGTGGTTGCTGTGCTGAATGCGTCAAAATAACAAGGATGCACATATGCTATTCACCGAAGTTCCTCTCTTGGAAGAATGCTCACTCTCTCTCAGTTCAGCGTTATTTGTTATAAGTTATAGTGAAAATGAAACCACAAAAATAGCAGTGATAAAATTCTAGATGATGACAAAATTAAAGTATAGTTTAGCAAACTGCATACCAAAACTTAGCTGTATGCATGTGTTTAATAAGCTAATTTATTTAAATTAAATTCAACAGTTATGTTATACGTATGTCTCGAAGGTAAGAACTCCCTGCGATACGTACGGCAGTTAGTACATTGTAACATTACATTTTATTGCAGACCATAACCACTAAATACATTAAATACACTGAAGTTACTGTAGGTAACTATATATAGTTATCAAGGTTAATACACCATTTTGTTATTAATTGTTAATATTTACAGTACTTGTATAAAACTTTGATGTTTTATACTGGGGAAACGACATGAACGTCTGTATCATGGGAACCGATACAGACCGATATCTATAAATTATGATATGAAACGATTATCTGAAGGGCATTTCTTTTGCTACAAAGATTGCTGATTTTTTGCAAAAATTTAAAATAGAGCAACCAGTCAGCAAGCGAATCGGCTTTCGAAATGAAGGAGTAAAACATTTATTTGATTCTGCGGCGGTCAGCAATCGTTTGACTGATTAATACAATAATAATTAACATAATAGTAGTGATGTCAACTCACAAAACTTTGAATATATAGAGAAAATTCATGGTTATTGTAGCTCGGACAATGATAATGTTATATCCACTTGTGCTGTTGTTTTGGATACATGTACTAGAAAAGTGCTTCATAATAGCAACTCCAGTACAAGTGACACCCGGGCTGCTAACTCTAATACACCTCTACTACTGGGGATCAGAAGATGAAGCATGTATAATCATACAAGCTTTTAATGGTTGAAAAAATGTTGCTGACTCTAGTGGTGACAAGCCTGCATCGCTCTACAATTTTCCCCTCTCACTCACAGGACCCAACTTGCACCACCTGCTGATACTCCACCATTAGAACAATTTGATTACCTCATTCTTCCTACTGAGCAAGATAGAAGATTATAGCAGCGGCATCTAACAAGTATTACGAGTATACACTGACAGGGAGTGGAGCTCGGCAACCACAGCCCAAACTGCTTTTATGGGAAAGTGCTACCGTGGAGCGATGAAGGGCAATTATTGGACTGCGTTTGAACAAGGGTTTGTGAAAAGCTTCAAACGAAGCAGGCCCCTAACTTACTTTAATAGAAAGCATTACATCCAAAAACCATCTAGTAAATATTAGCTCAAGTCATGTATGTTCATATGATACCGACTTTATTGAATTGTCAACAAAACATTACACTACTTTCAGATTTGTTTTCAGAGACTTTTACAAGGCGAAAGGGTTCAAGAGTGTTTGCATTAGATAATTACTATGGGTTTGTATACTCCTCTATATGAAATTTTCGCCTTACGATGCCAACACTGGAACGAGTTAAAACCATATGGCTAGGGTCTACTGTATATTAAGTGTATATTATATATAATACATTATATATAATATATTATAATTATATATAATACTTTATATATAATACTTTATATATAATATGTTATATATAATATATTATATATAATATGCTATAATTATATAATATATTGTATATAATATATATTATAAAGTAATATTATTAATATATTTTATGTAACATTATTATATAAGATTTTTAATGTAAATTAGATATAATCCCACGACCAAACGAGCGGAGCGAATGTTTGAGAGTTTTATGATAAATGCATGTGCACACAACTCACAAAAATTATTCATCAACAGCGTTGCAAACCCTTGTACCGAAATCTCATCAACAAATTTAACCATTTTTGTGTAGAGTCGTTTAAGTATAGTAACGATACAAAACACATAAAAACATATTTAAATATGTTACCAAGTCTTTGAAAATTGTCGACATATTCCTAAACCTTACCCATCTGATCGGATTATACACAAATAGACAGATTAATTTGGCTGAAAATCGTTATTAAAACTTGCCAAGCCTTGCTTTTATCAAAATTAAGACCGGCAAACGAACCGCCGAGCGACAGAGAATAGAACCATTAAGTCGTGCGCATTTTACGAAAGAATAACGTGCACATTTCACTAGTCTATAGCTTTGGCGAATTGCCGAAGGTTTCTGTAATTAACGTAGAAGTATTGAAATTGTTTCTTTTTTGCCGATTTCAAAGTAACTGACATTTTGGAAACTTTTGAGTACTTTGGTATTCTAACTGATGTCCAAAGCAGTGAAAGTAAAGGAAATGACGATATTTTTTTCTAACGATTCTTATGAGATTATTACAATATTTAATTATAAGTT
The DNA here is from genome assembly GCF_963576615.1 of Watersipora subatra. NCBI lineage: Eukaryota > Metazoa > Bryozoa > Gymnolaemata > Cheilostomatida > Watersiporidae > Watersipora > Watersipora subatra. The sequence continues at coordinate 26,704,868 of NC_088717.1, forward strand.
TGGATGACTATTGAAGTGTTATAGTCACACTAACGACATCGATGATGAGCAGTATGTTACTGTTAATATTTTTTCTAAATAGTTTTGTTAAATAGATTTTCTAAAAATCTATACAAATATCACAACTTCTTGATATTGTTAGCTATGACGTTTCGAAATGTAAACAAAATTGTGCATTGGTTTTCTATTATTACTGTATTACTATATTAATAATATTGGTTATTCTAATAATATCAGTGCATTTTACTTCTAATATTGCATTTCTTCTATTGCAGGGGAGAGATATAAACATATAATCTTTTCCTTTCATTATTGTTGTTTGTTGTATATAATAACACCCACACCCAGTACATTACAGCTACCATTGCAGTTATTCTATTGCACTGCAGTGCCATTTGACTGCTAATATTGCATTTCTCAACCATCAGTACCCTTTCTTTTTTCCAATATCACTTTGGTCGTAGGCTGTATGACAGAGGAATTTCTAGTATGTAATATATTATATATGTTGTATATATTATTTATAATATATATTAATATATATATTATGTCTATTATATCTATCTACTACTTTCATAATGTTTGTTGCAGTGATGGAGGTCGGTAGTAAGATTGATCGAGGTAAGTGCTACAGAGTAGGGAGAGCTGGAAGGAATATTGACAAAGCTATGCTTTTGAATGAGTGCTAACAGTATATTACACACAAAGCAGTGAGCAAAAAAAACTTCATGAAAACAAAAAATGCAAAAAGTGTTGCAGCTGCTGTTGCTTATTTATGGCTATAGCTGTTAAGAGATTTCATTCTATTGTTTTTCCGTAAACTAGCGAGTCATTCGAGTTTACTAGCTTTGTTCCAAGTGCTCATCATGTTTATTGCAAAAAGATGAACCATTTTTTGGTATGTAAAATAATTTACTTTCATACATGGATGTAATCAATCCTTTAGTCGATCAATCTGCATAGGCAACCAATCCCTTAACATATAAACCTGCATAAACAGCAACAATCTAACAAAGTGGACAGGTTTAAAATCGCAGAAGTTGTCAAGCAGTAGGTTTCATGTAGGAAATCAATTTTCAGGATTCTGTTCATAACGATGAGGGCCTGCCTCCCTAAAGAGTCTGAGTGCCTCCTAAAGTGTTTTCACACGCCTACAGATTCAATATCTGTTTAAATAGCAATCATCGACAGCAGCTATATTCCAGTACACTGTCAACTGGGTGGATGACTGCTGATATTGACAAGTCAACTCTGAGGCTATCATACAAGTGAACTCTGAGGCTATCATACAAGCTCTCTTTAGACAGCTGAAGTGTCAATGATTTTTCAGAGTCGTGACTCCGACCTTTGTGCATTTTGGGTTGGTTTTTCAAACCCTTTTAAATTGCAGATATGTGAGTAAGAATTATATAGTTTTAAACCGGCTATTTATAAGAGTTGCTCTTTCCTGCAAATGTTACAGACTATTGTTATTCAGTGATAAGAAGAGAATGTATGTTTATTTGGTTTGCTGACCAGACCACAACCTTTTGAATGAATTATTATCTTAAGTAGGTGTTCAAGTGCGTGTCACAATGAATAACTATCTACATGTTTGTATTGATCAGCGGTCTTGACTCACCTTGCATATTTTATCATCGAGTTCAAAATTAGCTGAGAGGCAATGAAATGACGTGATGTTTAAAGCGGTGCGTGCAGGGTCTCTACTCAAGCGCAACCAATTGTTACAGCCATGTTCCACTATATTAGGTTGTGCTGTTTCTTGGATAATTATGTTGGGACTCGCTTCTCATCACAAGAAGCTTCTAACAATAACTTGGCTTCCTTTGAGCCATTATTAGCTCTGCTTTGGCATACAACCGGACATTTCTAAATAAAGATCGCCCTTTGAAGCAGTTCCAAGGTTCTATTTATACAGAGAGGCGTAATTACTGTCATATTACGAGGCATGCATATGATATATACAGCAGTGTGCATAAGCGAAATTCTATAACTTACCTTGACGACAGCGTACGTGATGAGAAACAGAAATAGTACATCTATCAGGGTCCGTAAACTAACACTGGTGTCTCCGATGTAATGGTGATGTGCGAACCACATATTTGACAGCATGGCACTGGTGGTAACTGAGAGAGGGTGGTGATCTAACTGCAGATGAACAAATGAACGATTGTTATTTATGTATGGGTTGAGTTGAACTCAACGCTTGCCGTGTGCCCATTGGAACAAAACAATCGCACGAGGTGGTGATAAGACCTACTGAAAGAAAACTAGACACGTTCAAAAAGTACAAGGTCACAAAGCGGTATCAATGTGTTTCACTGTTTTTGTAGGTAGGATGAATAGAGATTATGCAAATGAAATGGATGCATGCTTAGGAGTCCCTCCAAGGTGACAATGTAGATTCGCAGAGATTGTGAAAGACTTGTTAATTGGCTTAGCGGTGAGAGATTACTACAGCAAAAACTGAAAAGTAACAACTAGACAATTAGATATGAATTGATAACCTGTGAAGAAGGACTATGTTTTGTTTAAAAACTATCCAGTAGCTGATTGACTATACATTTTTCCAAGTAGGTAGTAGGCTAATATACAGAAATACCAGACCTAAGCGATACATATAATATGCGGTATTATGAAAGAGTGAGCCAGGATTTATCAAAGTACATGTCCATTAAAATAACTTTACCTATTAGTAGTTTCTGAGTGTTGCTCTTACACAATGACAGATTACATAAATTGATGGCTTAGTTTGGAATGATATTCACTCACCTAGACGCACCGCAGCATGACTGAAGGAATTAGCCTTCTAACTCAAAACAGATTTGAGTTGAAGAATTGTCCTCAATCCACTAGCCTATCAATTTCATAGGCTATACAAGCGCCGATTAAGTATTTATAGGGAGCTTAAGGAGCTTTGAACCGTACTTAACTCCAGCTTAAAATGAAATATACTTTTGTTGTAGAATGTCGCTGGGGCCTGATCATTCACGGTTCAAAAGTTTTTGAGAATATCTGGAGAGCACAACTCCTAATGGTCTATCATAGTTGTTGAGGGTGATTGACTTCCTGAGCTCGTTCTTTTCCAGTTCTTCTTTGGTCTTATCCTACATTATACTTCATGGAACCAACTGAAGCAACAATGAAATTCTCTGGTTTTATCCTACATTATACTCCATGGAACCAACTGAAGCTACAATGAAATCCACGAGGTTTTAGATTTCAAAGTCTACACTGCGTTATGCAGTTTCTTGCAATATTGGCACAAGTTTATTCTATGTCAAGCGAGTGTAATGAATGAATCACAACCGAGTATTTTATGTATAACCTTGAGTTGAGCCTTTATTTAGAAGGTAGAAGGAAACAAGTAGATAAGTTCTTAAGACAGCCTGAGCTGCAGCTACAAGAAACATGACTCACAAACACGCACTGATACGATGTATAGTTATATTATGGTATTTCTGTCATCATCCGTCGCAGTTCAGTCAGCATCATCTATTTCAACTAGGGGAAACTGCTAACAATAGTCGATTGTTTAGCTGTAATGATAGGAAAGCGTGCTCTTGGTCGCGCATAACGAGTGATCTGCTACTAATAACTATTCAACAATAAGCTATTCATGACAGATGATCAAATGCTTGTCTTAAGAAACTATAAATTACTGCACACAGTTTATGACGCTGCCTCTCGACAGCTTGCTGTCTCCCTTCTCTGTATTTGAATGACTTGAATCATGGAAACGCAGTGATAGGTGTATGATGTCTTAGCTAGCATGGATACTTGATTTAACGATGGGTAATGAAAAATATAAAAGTGAGTATACCTGTGCTAGACGGATAGTTTTATGTGGACCCAGGTCTACCAATTTTAAGTGAACTCCTCTATGACAAATAAAACTCAGGCACTTCTCAACCTATGCGTCAAAGATATTTTTGGAGAATGCAAGCCAGCACAGAGTGAAGCAACTGAATTATTTACCAATTTGGGCAAAAAAGCAACTCTGTAAAAATTGCAAACCGATTCATTTGACAAGCCAATCACAAGCTTTAGAGCATGTCAGGTATAGTACGAACTCAGACGCTGAGGTGAACCTTATGACTGCTAATACAAAAGTTTGCACATGACAAAAATTGAAAAAAATATGAACAATCAGTACGAAACGCTTCACCGAGCCCACAAGATATATCCTCAAAGCATCTTAGCACTCGAGGAACAAAAATGGAAGTTATTTTTCCTTGGAGAAATTGTCATCAACTCTGGTCAACCAATCAGTTAAAACCATGCAGCCATGCGGAGTTCAAAGCATCCTTGAAGATGAACCAGCTGATGGAATAGATTCTGTATTAGTATTACTATAATTTGTGCTGCCGTAAGAGAGTTTTACAATTCATCAAATTTTAACTAAGTACCTGATCTACTCTTTGACATAAGCTCCTGTCAGTATATGCTATCCGTGTGAAACCAAAAAGTGAGACATCAAGGTTACACTTACTAAAGCTAAAGTTAAAGCTACATAAAGTTACACTTACTAAGCTAAGGCTAAAGCTTTGTGAATAAGACTGTACTCCCATCATAGCCAGTTAGTAGTACATACTAGTATCATCTCTAAAAGACTCAATACAGGAGCAATGTGAACTTTGAGCAGTCATAGTATATATTAAAACTGTTTGACCTATTTCTCTTCGATCAAGCTTTGAATCTATCTGTGACCTTTACTATAATGAGAGCCGTGTCTATCCGTCTGTCTATCCGTCTGTCTATCCGTCTGTCTATCCGTCTGTCTATCCGTCTGTCTATCCGTCTGTCTGAAACCACGCTGAGAGCGTTAAGAAAAAATATTGGACCGCATGAGAATCGCTTGGAATCAGAGCTAAGCACTCTACCTTTTGCGCCACCCATTTACATCTAGCAATAATTGTGCGCATAGCTATTCCATTTGACAATTCCTCAGGGTGCACGGGACTGCCAGGGTACTAGTATTTATACTTGTAGGCAGTATTACTAAATCAATCTAGAACTCAATTTGTTGAATAGACAGATATTGTTGACATCCTCAGGCTTTCATATTAAGATTTACCTTCAGAGTATTTCACCTAGCTAGCAGGAGTCGCCTTCACCTAAACTGTTACATTGAAAGATCTATTACATAACCTCTATTTCTGCAACCTTTACAGTAATAAGAGCTGTGTTTATCTGCTTGTTCCGAAGCCATATTAAGAGCGTTCGGGGAAAATATAGTCACATATGGAAGTCAAACCCAGATATTCTAGTTTTCAGCCAAGCACGCTATCACTCGACCACTTTTCCACATCTCAGAATAATTGCGCGCATAATTATTACACCTGACAGTCTCTCACAGCGCACAGGACTGTCAGCATATTAGTCTTTAGTATAATAAGAGGCGTATCCGTCTGTCTGTCGGAAGCCATAGGTGAGGTTGTTGGAAAAAATATCCCATCATACAGGATTTGAACTCCTTTCATTCAGCACGGTTGACTGATACTGTAACAACTGCACCAACCAACTGTAATAATTGTGCACATAGTTACTACAGTTGACGATCTCTTCCAACGCACTAGACTGCCAGGGTACTAGTAACTATAACTTAAAGAGCGGTTACTACATCCGGGCTATATTCTCAGCTAAGCTCTTTGCTTTAAGTAACAAATGCAGCAGTTCGACATTTTACCATAGCTCACTAAGCGGATCACTAAATTACAAAGCTCGTCTCATGCTATGCTGGTAATCATCTAACCACGGCTACAATGACCTATATAGTTAACCAAATTCTTAGAAGTAAACCAAATCTAGCGAAATCCCAATAAACTATAAATCTTAATGATAAATGTTTCAGTTTTGGAAGTAGACAAAACACTAACAAAAGAGATGAATCTAGAGTAAAACCAACAATAGTGGTTTAAACAGCTAGTGCCTTTTTCTTGTTTCTTTCCTATCTGTAAGGCAATGAACACTGCTTGAGGTGTATAAACTACACATTTCTACTTGATTGTGCTTAGTATAACTGTAAAATATATAAACAGGACTGAAAGACAGTGGATATGTGTCAATGCAGAGTTTATTTATGTCAAGGTCTCAAGGATGATGATATGGACAAAGAAAACAGAGTAACATACATTAACTTAAGAGTGACACATGGGTAAAAATATAAAAAGAGTTGTGACAATAATACAGACAAGAGACTATCAGCAGACTAACGCTGCCATTGAATTGAAAATACAAATATCAGTAGTAGGAAAACACATCAAAATCAGTAGTTGGTGATTAATGGCATATTATTTTAAACAAGTTTTCATGTAAGTTGATTAAATGGAAATGGTTATACATCATTATGAGTTATCTGTTCTTTATCAATTTTTTGAAACGAAAAAAGACAACTCTTTAGTCAGTCCTTCATTCTCAGTAAGCTATAGCTGTTTGTTAGCTATTTTTAATTTTTTCACTGAATTACGTCTTATATTTGTTAAAAGAAAATTTATGAACTTTCTGCAAACACTATCTAAATATACATGCTGGTGATTCAAGGTTTGAGCTTTACCAGGGCACAGAAAGCCATCAATTTCACCCAAAGTCACTGGCAACTATTAGTATTCAAAGAGAGTACAACTCTTCACTGACAAATTGCATATTTTATATTTCCAGCAGTCCTAATTAATTTTAATTAGTAAGCAAATGGCTTTTTTTGTTTTTATTCACATTTTTTAAATTTTTACTTAATTTAATGATTATTCACATTTGTCAACTACATTTGTTCAAATGTTCAAATTATCTTCTCGTTATAATCTTCAGCACAATGACGCCGTATCCTTTTAGTTCTGTTTGAGGTCCTAATGACTAGTTCATCTAATTTTTGTTAGTCTATCTACATTGGAAAGCTTTTTTTTGATTGACCTACAAAGCATGGTTTTAGCTTGAGATCATAAAACAGCTAAAGACTATTGATATAATACAAGTTTACCACAATAAAACCAAACTGTTTTTCAATTTCTTATAAAAAACACTGGATTATGGGTCAGTGTTTCAGGAAACATGTGGGTATGAATGCAGACAGATAAGTCAAAGCTCTATTAGAGTTCCTCAACATTGCAATAGCCATGAGACTAAAGAGAGCTAATAAAGAGAACTCACCAGTCTTGTTCTTATATATGAGAGTTTCTCACCAGCCATTCATTTACTTATTAGCCACAAATGAGCAGCCGCAGGGTTAAGCAGCAGAGATATTTAACGATTTATGCAAAGAAAAAAGAACAAATCTTTAAAAACTGTAAGTCGATTCGTTTAACTAGCCAATCACAAACAGCTTTTTCTTCACAAATTTTCCTTGGCCTAATTGGAATTCCTTACCAATTTGGCTAAGGAAAATTGATAGTCATGATGGTTTTAAGACTGCTTTGAAGCAGTACTGGCTAGACTCTCTGGAGTAGATTTGTTCTGATTTCTTTTGCTTAGGCGACTATGTTTTTTTCATTGGATGAACAAAAAACATCTCTTATGCCTTTTCATTCACAGACGAGATGAACATCTCATCTGTGAACACAGTCTCCGCACTTCAAATAACCATGCTACTACTGCGCATATGGGCCCTCATTGCACCTTACCTTTTCTAACATCTCGCTATGTCAAGATTTAGTGTTAACAAAACAAACAAAACAAACAAACAAGCTTTGGAGCATGTCAGGTAAATGATAAACACAAATACTGAAGTGTTTCTATTGACTGCTAATATGAAATGTCGCTATACATGGAAAAATGCTCTTGATGAAAAATGTGGAAAACTGACACACAAAAACTCTACCTAACAAACGCAATTTCTACTCTGCTTCCATTTTATTAAAAAAATTTATGAATGGCTAGCCTCAGCTATTCCAGGAGCATGAACCAGAAAGACTGATAAATTCATGATTTTTATAGTTACTAAACTATTTATGCTCTACAAAATGTATTGACCTTGAGAAGACATTGGTTAAGTAATTAATTACAAATAAATAAAAACTTTAAAAGATGTCTGTTTCCTCTTGTGGAAAAGCTATTTACTTCCACAATTTAATTTAGTTAATTTACACGTAGATGGAACCTGGGACTTAATTAGCTGCAGCAGGTTTTTCAAGATTTTTGAGCTATAAAAGTCGTCAACAAATTAAATATATGCTTATATTACGGCAAATGGTTAAAAATAGCATGACTGTTGTAAAAAGAAAGGAAAGATTAGTGTCGTGAAATAAACTTCAAACTTGAAACAGAAAAACCTGAGCTTCGTATTAAGTGCTTTTGACTGAAAAACAGACAAGTTCACATTACCTTATCTGACATAGTTTACTTGTGATGGTATACCTAGACTTTTCACAGTACCATATCTAACATAGTTGACTTGTGATGGGATGTATAGACATCTCGCGGTACCATACCTAACATAGTTGACTTGTGATGTTATGGATAGAAATTTCACTGTACCATATCTGACATAGTTGACTTGTGGTGTTATGTATTATAGACATCTAACAGTACCATATCTGACATAGTTGGCTTGTGATGTTATGAATAGACATTTCACAGTACCATATCTGACATAGTTGACTTGTGATATTATGGATAGACATTTCACTGTACCATATCTGACATGGTTGACTTGTGGTGTTATTTATAGACATCTCACAGTACCATATCTGACACAGTTGACTTGTGATGTTATGTATAGACATCTAACAGTACCATATCTGGCATAGTTGACTTGTGGTGTTATGTATAGACATCTCACAGTACCATATCTGACACAGTTGACTTGTGATGTTATGTATAGACATCTCACTGTACCATATTTGACATGGTTGACTTGTGGTGTTATGTATAGACATCTCACAGTACCATATCTGACACAGTTGACTTGTGGTGTTACGTATACACATTTCACAGTACCATATCTAACATAGTTGGCCTGTGATGTTACGGATGTGACATAACATCACAAGTCAACACGTTGACTATGTTCACTTGTGACATCACACATCATCATTCAAAACAAAAATTCGCATCAAACATAATTTAATTTACATGAGTTTTTGGTGGCTCTTCAGAGACTTGACATCATGATAATGCCTCTGCTCAAGTGTTTCCGATAAACAACAAGAGGCTGGAGTATGAAATGCTCTGATCGATAGCATGCGATTCACTGTAACTAAGATACTCGAGACAATTGAACAAAACAGTTAGTGATTGTTTATCAGCTCATCGATAGCATCGCTATAACAACGTTTAGGTCTCAATGTGTGACAGCCATCCCTGAGCAGGTGCCAAACCTTTTATCCCACCTACATAAAGCTTCATTTCGTTTAGGAATTTTATTGATCCATTCCTTATAATATGTCCAGCCAAATATCTCTCTCTTCAGACATTCTGTGACAAGTGACAGCGGGTGGTTCAAGATACATTTAAGAACGACTGGTATAACTTTTAAACAAGTGTAAATTATTCCAGAAGGTCATCTTCAGTACTAAAAAGATCGTAACGAGAACAACCAAGAAAGAGAGCGCTTAGAGTGTAAGTAAGTACACTGCTATGTACGCTGAGAGCAATTGAGGCATTTTAGTAGTATTGTATAGTAGCATTGTATTGTATTGTATTGTATATGTAGTATAGTAGCATTTTAGGTATTTTGGTTGCCATAGATATTTATGAGTAATGCAAGAAGGTTTGTGTGAAGTTTAATTATTTTCTGTTATTTTACAGTTAAAAATGATGATGGAGCTGAAAATCAACACTATTGCTGTTATTTTGGCCACACTTGGTAAGCGATCTTTAATTCTTTGCCCTCCATTCTTTGTGCAAAATAATGTTTTATTATGCTAATATATTAATCTAACCTTGTAGTAATCTCTGTCTAGTCTCATTCTTATATTTTAATGATGAAATGCTTGTCTTTAGCCTGCTTTCCAAAAGCATCACTATACATAGGTTGGGTGCAGGAAACTAACTATCGTCCTACTCCTTCAACACTTCATCTAAAAAGTGCATTAAATTTTTTCAAAACTTTTTCACATGTTGTCAGCTGTTACATGGCCTAATAACTCCCAATTAGAATTTATCCCATTTTATTCAAAACCTAGCCACAAGAGTTATTCTGTTGTAAGTGTGATTTTTTATAAGATGTGGGCTTTCCAAGACTACTCTAGCTGCTGAACCACTACGTTAAGCTGCCTCTGTTCTTTTCCCCATATACGCTCAGCCATGTTTCAGGGTATGAGTACTTGAGACAGTAATTTGTGCTCAATTCTTGGTGAGAACGGGAATTTTTGCTAGTTTTTTCTAGTTGGAAAAGAACTGCATATATGGGGCAGCTATTCAGGTCTGATGCATAAAACTCATAGAAATGTTTACATCATCTCATTCTTTGAACGGTATAAAATATTAAACAAAATCTACAAATCAGTTTTTCATTGCACGAAAAAGGCACCAGCAATCAATGTTTCTTGGCAACCAGAGCACAGGCTCAACTAACATCCACATTGTTATCTGCTAAAAGAGACAATGATCAAAGTTTCATCATCAGCTACATTGTATTTTAATCAATAATCGGATAGTTGGCCAATAAATAGAACATGAATATTTGATCATTTGTCTATTGTCTTCAGGAGATGAGCGTACCACGTAACTCGGTGCCAATTGCTTGTATACAAACAAAATACAAACACTCGTTGCCAGGCTTTGGTACATCGGCTTCATACATATAAGTCATCTTTCTAGTGCTTTCTTGCTTTTCAATCTAAATGGGTTGCAACTGACTTTACTATGGCCAGTACATCTAATAAATAATGTATCAGTTCTAGACATCATTCTGTTATATAAAATATGATGTGAAAACATTAGAGTTATGTTCTCACGTGAAAGATACAAAGATCTTTCAAATAGAGTTTGAATGAGTATCACTAGCAAGCCATCATACTTACAAACTAACCCACTATTATTGTAGTTGCGAAGACCACCAGCCTGACCTGTTATGGCAGACCGAGTCTGATACAAGATTACACGAATATGTGCTTCACCAATAACAAACTGGCTAGTTTTTCAGAGTCGCAGTCTTGTCTGACAACAGAGATTACGTCAGTGCCGCTGTCTTGTGGCACTCAAGGCGCCTGCACTGTAAGTACATGACAACTATAAAAGGTTTTTGTGAAATTACGATCATTGCTTTTTATTGCGAGTGTGACCATTTGCTATTTTATCAAATATATGCCCGAGATAAATAACTAAAAAGATCTTTTTAGTTGTTGACAATAGTCTGCGATTCATACGATGTCTGCATACATCTTATGCTAGTTTGAAGTTCTGCCTACAAGTAGATATTCAACAGAAATAACATCAGCCTTATCTTATGCATTCTTGCAGGAAGTCAATATTCAGATATCTCCTGGTCAACATGCCAACTCGGCTCAAATGATCTGGAGTGCCGCTAGTTGTTTTGATCAAACCATGGACCTTCTCGTCTGCTCGCAAGGGATTTCAGTGGGTGGGTCTCTCTAAAACAATGTTTATACGCTGACTTCTACATAAATTTCAATCTCAAGCTGTAATGTTCTCTCTGCATAACCATCAGATTGCCAGTATATACATGTATATCTTATATTTGATTGAAAATCTGTCACATGCAACACATCTTGTTCCTTATATGTAGAGTACTATTTTAGACACGACCACTACAGAATCAACAACAACATTAGCTGTGTCTAACTCAGCTCAAGAGGCAGAAGACATGGCCAGTACTACTGAAGGATCGACATCGTCAACAACAACGAGTACTACATCGCCAACGACAACCTCAACTACGACAACATCAACAACATCTCTCAGCAGTACGACTACTTCTCTGACTACTACTACGAGTGAGTTAGCTATTTATACATCGTTCAAGTTAATAATTTGCATTTGCCTTTATAATGCCCCATTCTCATCAGTAAGTTGGCGCACTGATAGGGGGCTGATCTTAAATAGGAGGAAAGGCAGCAGCAACATACAACTGTTATCACTAACCCGTACCCTGACAGTCTCATGTGTCGTTAGAGATTGTCTGGTGTAATAGCTATGCGTACAATTATTCTTTAAAGTGCTTGCATGGTGGAGTGGTAGCACTGGACATATAATCTTAATATCTATGTTCAATACCCAGGTGGTGCAATCTTTTTTCTTAGCCCTATTAGCTTGGCTATGAGCACGGCTCCTATTATGGTAAGGATTGGCCAACTCGCTGCACTTGCCAAAGCCTTTAGCACACCAGACAATCTTTTAATGAGCAAGGGATTTCTGAGTAGGCAAATTAATCAGTATGACCTAATATGTTTCCTTATAGCTTATCCTGCCTTCACTGGTTGCCTCTCCTTCCAAGTTGAGTTCAGCAGCGCAACCTGCTCTGCAGAAACATTAGAGATCGCTGCAGAACATTATGCGTCTGCGGACACCTCCGGTTCATCCACAGGCACCGTGAATGTGCAGGTCAAGAATCTGGGGTGCTGCACTGAAGACAACTGCAGGGTCGATGACATGGTAGCAAGTAAGTCATAGGTCTTTCAAAGATTCTACAACCTTCTGGAATATTTAGTTGGAACATTAGTTGGAAGCTGTTTTCTTAACATAATTCGATGACTAAAGTTAGCTTTTATGGTAATTTTGTTTAAGCTGGTATGTCGACTGTTCAAAGGTCATTCTACAATGACTGTGAATCAGAGAGGTAAGACTCATTCACAGCTGGTTAATTAATTGCTGACTCAATAGTAACTGGTTCAGCGAAATCTGATGTAGCAATCAAAATTCAAATTGTTTTTTTCACTCTATGCTTAGCTTTAGATCCTCACTGGGCATTCTAATGAGCCTTAACCATCTTTTACAGAACCCAATACCTGTGTCTATGGAGATGTGAGCAGTCGAACTACAATCTCCTGCGCGAGTGCATGCTTTGGTTACCTCAACATCAATAGTGGAACCACCACGTAAGTACTTGGCATCTCTTTTTTAAAATATAAGTAAATGCCATTGAAGGTAACTTCTGCTTGTTAAAGAGCGGGTTGATGACTGAAGCTTTCAGGATATGCCATACCCATGCATAAAGATAGGTTATATTCGCAGTGAATATTTCCCTTATTGAATTGCAGAGGACAATTCGGGTGCATAGCTGATGTGGACTTGAGTGGCACTAGCTTCTCAGATGTGAATGACTGCTCAGGCTCACATGCGGATGGAACCTGCTCTGATGTTAGCGGTGCAACGGTAAGTTCTGTCAAACGGCATGAACCGCTCAAATGATAAAGTTCCATAATGCACACTGAAAGGCAATACCATTTCTATGATTTTATTGGTTGTAGCGCTTTTTTGTTGTTTCATGATTCTTGTATGGCATAATTTGGTAAACATTTGTTTGCAATGAAATTATTGCCAAGTAGAAAAAATTACGCATTGCATTTCTTTACCACATGTTTTCATGATTGACAGGAATGTCTCAAGTGCTGCACCGGCAGCTCCTGCAACGATTGGTCATCCCGAGACGCTCTTCTCGGCATCTTGACAACAACTGCTGGGGCTTCGCACCTCCTCGCTTCTGGTGCGCTCTTACTGATTGCTTCATTTCTAGCCATTTGCTTTTAATACCGAACTCACTTTCTGTCTCTCTGCATTTTTGATAAACTAATATTTTGGTTTTAAGCAATTTTGTGCATCTTGGCATTAGAAAACGGATGATGTGTAAGTTCACCCCAACACTCATTTTGTTATGTTTATCAGAGTGTGTGCATAAGCATTGGTGAGTGTAACTATTTATATATTTGCCATAAAAGCTTTAATATTTTTATAGGAAAATCAGGTTTAATGACTACACATGCAATACTTTTACATAACTTGTTGATTTTGGCTGAGCCCTGGCTTACAGAGCTTCTATGATATCAAGTAACCAAATGAGGCTGTTCCATGACAGTGGGGTAGTAGGCATGCATCACACGCCCTGTTATCCACAGAGAATTGCTATGAACATGGTGAACGATGGATGATATATATATACATTTTAGTGTTAATTGCTGAAATATACATACATGTAATGAGACATTCAACCGCTGTAGCATTCAATTGTTGGCGGAATTATTCTACAACATGGTACTATTGGTGAAACTGCGATACACCGCTTCATTATTGGTTAGATTACACCGTTTCATTATTGGTAGAACTGCACTATACTCCTTAACTATTGGTGGAAGGCTAAATATGAAAAGTGCTTGAAGCAGAGTAGACATGTTGGATGATTAGGGCAGCTAGAGTAACAGAAACAAGCAAATGCACTCCAACTGTCAGATCAAACTATCTTAGTTCTTGTCCATTATATCAACTCAACAACTTTGCAAACCTCGCATTTAGCCGGAGGTTTAGGTAGTAAGGTCCAGTAAACTATAAATTTTTTAAAAAAGCAAATTAAAACTGGTAGACACGGCCAAAGAACGTTAGATAGCTTGATTTTGCATTCCGAAAAATGGAGAAAATGTCAGGGATCCCATAAATGTCTGACGAAGACACAATGGTGTCTCTTCTCATAAAAGAGAATAAGCCTGAATAGAAGGAAACTGTGAATCGATCTCTTTTGAAAGTTATAGATTAATTTATATTTTTAGAAAACATCAATGCACAGGCGAACAGACAATACGTGTTTTATCATTGATTAGTTGGCCAGATGAAATCATCAGCCAACGACAGCATCTTCAGGTGCCCATCCATTGTTGCGTATTATATCCTTGTACCAGATAGCAGAGGCTTTGGCAACTCGGGGCAGGTTGATATCAGTAAAGTTGACAAAGTACAACCCAAACTTCTCTGTGAATCCGGCACCCCATTCAAAGTTGTCCATTAGAGACCAGGCAGTATAACCTTTAACTGGAGCCCCTGCATCTATAGCTAAAAAATTAAGTAAAAATAATTATGTGGCAATTTACTGCTAAATACAGTACACAAGACTTTATTCTAATATTTCAAGGATTAACAGAGTGTAAGTCTTATACAATATGCAAGGCTTCAATCTTACATCTCACGGGTTCACAGAGTGTAAGTCTAGTACAACACGTAATACTTCAATCTAATAACTCAGGGATTAACAGAGTGTAAGTCTAATACAATACGCAAGGCTTCAATCTAATATCTCAGGAATTAACAGAGTGTAAGTCTAGTACAACACGTAATACTTCAATCTAATAACTCAGGGATTAACAGAGTGTAAGTCTAATACAATACGCAAGGCTTCAATCTAATAACTCAGGGATTAACAGAGTGTAAGTCTAATACAATATGCAAGACTTCAATCTAATAACTCAGGGATTAACAGAGTGTAAGTCTAATACAATATGCAAGACTTCAATCTAATAACTCAGGGATTAACAGAGTGTAAGTCTAATGCAATACGCAAGGTTTCAATCTTACATCCCAGGGATTAACAGAGTTGATGCATATAATCATGTAGTTTCAGACCACTCATAGAAGCAGAATTGTTGAAACTTGATACAGTTATGCCCCGACATTTGAGAAAATCGAGATACGAGAAAAATCTCTAGCAAGTTTCTTCTTTGAGATACGACCGTATGAGACAGTTTTCGATGGCCACTAAATGGCCGTTTTCGAGAGTTCAGCATCATTCAGTCTTTCTCATCGTACCAGCTTTTAAAAAGTTTCACAAAGGTCGACTAAAAGTTATAGTGAAAGTGAGATCGAAAGCACTAAACCAGAAAAAGATAATAAAATGAAATCAAAACGAAGACAAGATTAGAGTTAAGTTTAGTAAAAGATTAAAAATTAAGTTCGAGTGTGTGTTTAGTCGGCTAAATTCGTTTAAGTTAAATTCAAAGTTCTTTACGTAGTGTTACAACAGTAAGGGGTGCTGTAAAGTCTCAGCGCTGTTAGCCACTAAGTCTATCTCAATGGTAAGAACTCTATACAGTACTATGCATAGTCATGTTACATTTTCTTTCAGATCATCATCACCATACTTGTCAAGTCTTCCGGTTTGGCCGAGACCCTCCAGTTTTTTAAGTCAGTCTCCCTTTTTTTCACAAAATCTCTTGTTTTTATCCAGTTTTTAGGAGAAAAATAGTGGTTTAAATTTTTTACTTGTCATTTCCCTTTTTTTTACTAGTTGTGAGCTTGCATCATCATACAAAGTTAGCAACATTGAAACAGATCGCTATAAACTGTATGCTTGCCATTAAACCTGGGCTATTTAGATTTAGCAACATGAATGTCTAACGACTCGCTCTACAGCTTTTCATTAATAAACAAAGATTATATATGGGGCTGTGACATATCATTGGCAAACAACCATGACCTCACATTGATAGTAGAGTACTTGAACATTGAATAAAATCGTAGAAGGGCCTCCTATGTAGGTACCAATGAAGAAAAAAACTTCACAAAGAAATCTAGGCTTCAGATTCAACTACTACATTTACAGTCAATCTCCCGCTTTTTTTCTCAACTACTTGGCAAGTATGATCATCACGTAGGTATTTGTTACTTTGTGAGTGTAGGTAGTGAATTACAACAATCAAAAGCATGTTTTTTGATCTATGTGTTTTGCGCATTCACGATGAAATCTGTGCTACTGTGTATTTTGAGGCTAAAATTTTGAGATTATTTTGATTTCATGTGGTTTCTCCTTATTCAGACGAGAAGTGTATAAATGTATTCAAAAGTGCAATGCCTAAAGTTTCGTTTTTCTAAAAATTGTTTGGATGTTAATGTCGACTAGCTCAGCTGTGCAGAAGGCAGAAGACACTGTTGAAGGTATTAAACAGCCAGAAGAATATGGCATGGTTCCAAACGAAAACAACAACCAAAACGCTAATATTTTTGTCTTAAAAATGTTAATTTTGGTTTTAAAATGTTATTTGTGTTTCTGAATGTATTATAGACATGGTTGATTTATGTCACCTGTTTTTGATTATATATTGGTAGCATTTGATAAACTACTATTATTATGTAACTTATAAATTTGCAGATTTATAGCATATTATTTGACAGCATCATCGCGGTAATATGAACTCAAGCAAAAAGCTAGTTTTAGCTGCAAACTGTAGCAAACATATCATTGAATGCAATGATCTTTTATGCGACCTTGTTAAAAATAGTTATAAAGTGAAAATATGCCTTCAAATTTAGAATACAACAAAAACTTGAAAGCTCCAACAAATTGCAACCCAGGCTATAAGATCATCATAGTCTAGCTGCACGCAATATACATCAACTGGAAGAGACGTGTATCAGCTTCCATAAGGAATATTTATTAAGTGATCTACGAGAAGTTGAAGGTAAGTTAGCAAATTTCTTGTGTTCAAAAGAGTTAATGTCGCACAGCCTGAAAGAGCGCAAAAATATAGGTGACATTCGATTCTAATGAGGTGTTTGAAAAATTCAACGCACTCTTTATTTGAACGTCACCTCTAATAAAGCGTCTCTCTAAGGGAAAGGTTAAAAAATAGAGCGCCATGGCGTTCAAATAGAGGGTTTACGGTATTTAAGTAAGAAAACTCGCCTGCATATTATGGTTCTAACAGATTGTTTAACAGTAGCTTAAGAACACAACAGGGATCAAAGAATACCTTTATGGTTTAAAAACACTTCTATAAAATTTGCGTCAAATGTGGAATGTGCTTTACATGGAAGTCAAACACCGAATAAAGCTTTAGACTGGATACCTTGGAGCATCTGGTTGATGTAGAGTTTGTAGTACAGTACTCGATCAGTGTCATTCAGACCTCCGTAGTCCGAGACACCGTTTTCGGTGATGTATATCGGCACTCCATTATATCTATGGCTGATGTGTAACAGTAGCTCTCTCAGACCCCATGGTACAAATTTCAGCCAACCAGAGGCAGAGCTAAACAAAAACAACTACATAGAAAAATTTGTTCTGAAATCCGTTTCAAACTGTGGCATGGGGAGTACATGTTTCCTTACGCCTACCAAGCGTTCAACTTGTTCTACAGCACAAGAACCCACAATAACTCTTCGATAAACATTGTAAGAAATTACGCATGGTGTTACAACAAATGCAGTATATAAACTACTTATAAACATAAATAGCAAAATTAAATTATTATAAAATTTATTTTCTGTAGTCATTCAGTGACAACTGAACGACAATGGCTAGATTTGTAAGTAGAGGTAGTGATGGCGATACGAAATGTAACTTACTCTAACATAAGCTATGTAGATTTTAAAGTACACGCAATTTAGCTTACATAATTTATAAATTATCTAATTTTGACATATTGTTTTAATTTCCACCATTTCCCTTACTTTCACGTACTAAACTTCAATGTTTCGAACAGCTTCAAAAGTGATATGTCTGATATTACATTGACTGCACAGCCAAACATTTGGTGAAATTTGATACCCTACTGTATGCAGTAAAATAACCATGTTGAGGTAATAAAAAGTGAGTGAGATGAGATGGAGTGAGATGACGAGATGAAGTGAGATGATGAGATGGAGTGAGATGATAAGATGAAGTGAGATGATCAGATGGAGTGAGATGATGAAATGGAGTGAGATGACAAGATAGAGTGAGATGATGAGATGGAGTGAGATGACGAGATGAAGTGAGATGATGAGATGGAGTGAGATGAGATGGAGTGAGATGATAAGATGGAGTGAGATGATGAAATGGAGTGAGATGATGAGATGGAGTGAGATGATAAGATGGAGTGAGATGATGAGATGAAGTGAGATGATGAGATGGAGTGAGATGATGAGATGGAGTGAGATGATGAGATGGAGTGAGATGATGAAATGGAGTGAGATGATGAGATGGAGTGAGATGATAAGATGGAGTGAGATGACAAGATGGAGTGAGATGATAAGATGGAGTGAGATGATGAGATGGAGTGAGATGATGAGATGAAGTGAGATGATGAAATGGAGTGAGATGATGAGATGGAGTGAGATGATAAGATGGAGTGAGATGACAAGATGGAGTGAGATGATAAGATGGAGTGAGATGACGAGATGGAGTGAGATGATGAGATGGAGTGAGATGACGAGATAGAGTGAGATGACGAGAAGGAGTGAGATGACGAGATGGAGTGAGATGATAAGATTGAGTGAGATGATGAAATGGAGTGAGATGATGAGATGGAGTGAGATGATAAGCTGGAGTGAGATGATAAGATGGAGTGAGATGATGAAATGGAGTGAGATGATGAGATGGAGTGAGATGATAAGCTGGAGTGAGATGATAAGATGGAGTGAGATGATGAGATGAAGTGAGATGATGAGATGGAGTGAGATGACGAGATGGAGTGAGATGATGAGATGGAGTGAGTTGATGAGATGGAGTGAGATGACGAGATAGAGTGAGATGACGAGAAGGAGTGAGATGACGAGATGGAGTGAGATGATAAGATGGAGTGAGATGATGAAATGGAGTGAGATGATGAGATGGAGTGAGATGATAAGCTGGAGTGAGATGATAAGATGGAGTGAGATGATGAGATGAAGTGAGATGATGAGATGGAGTGAGATGACGAGATGGAGTGAGATGATGAGATGGAGTGAGATGATGAGATGGAGTGAGATGACGAGATGGAGTGAGATGATAAGATGGAGTGAGATGATGAGATGGAGTGAGATGATGAGATGGAGTGAGATGATGAGATGGAGGGAGATGATGAGATGGAGTGAGATGATGAGATGGAGTGAGATGATAAGATGGAGTGAGATGATGAGATGAAGTGAGATGATCAGATGGAGTGAGATGACGAGATGGAGTGAGATGATGAGATGGAGTGAGATGATAAGATGGAGTGGGATGATGAGATGAAGTGAGATGATGAGATGGAGTGAGATGATGAGATGGAGTGAGATGATGAGATGGAGTGAGATGATGAGATGGAGTGAGACTGAGAACCAGAGAAAAAAGTATGAAAAGCGGAGAAATAGAGAAGGGTGGCAGCCAATGACCACCTTTTCCAGCTAGGATCTTGACTAGTCACAACATTTCGGTCTTGTAAGAATCCTTTTCCAGACGTCTCTTGAAAGCTGGCCAACTCAGATGTGTAGTGGTTCAGTCCAAAGAAATCATAACTTCCTAGAACAAAGACGAGACTAGCAAAAATTTGGATGTTGTCTTTGCATTTCAAAAATCCTCTTGGCAATACTAAAGACAGTGTACACATGAGTAGGCTAATACACAAGAAACGTATCAACAATTCAATTATAAACAAGCAGGAGAGATATCCGTGTTCTTCCTTACAAATATACATATATATAAAATATAGTTAACAAGAAATTATACTTCGTCATTTTAATTAATTGAAATTCAACTAGTATAAGTGAGCATTATAGTCATGTATTCAGTTTTTATGTTTCTTATAGTGTTACGAACAAAACAGAATATTTAATGTTACAAAGGAGGAGAACAAAAGGTTAGATGCCCAACAGTACACAACCTGAACGCAACCTTTATATCTAACCGCAATTTATCTTGTGAAAGTTTAGCATGAACTACTTTCCTGTTCAGCTACTGGCTAAGGTTCTATATTTAGGTTGGGTGTTGCTACCTCCAGTTTTCCTAAGTCATTCTTACAAACATCTTCAGCCTAATCAAATCATCATTCTTACACAAATCATTTTTCGAATCAGAAGATTTTCACGAAGAGAACTCGCATTCGTTTGTCAGCCTTTCCATTCAAGTCTAGTGTAAACCAATCAAACAGCCTGTCTACCACTCCAACCTCTTTTATCTTTTATACACATAGTTATATAGTTTAAGTATATGAGATGTATATAATGTATATTAATACATTTATACTATATAATTATAATATATATATGATATATACAATTTTTAGAATAATAAGAGTCGTGTCAGTCCGTTGAACAGTTACACATATATATATATATATATATAAAAAATTGTTTCCTCACCCCGGATACCCCGTATGGGTGGTAAATTCTGCTCTAACTCGGGTCTCCTACCAGAGACCTGGGAGTTTGAGCACTCGCCTCAAGATCTTAGCTGTTCCCAATAGCGCACTTTTCTGCAACTCACCTGAGTCGATTGTTGTTGGTATTTGGGCAAGCCACATTTTATGCGCCGGTGTTAATGCGCCCAGTGCCCCAATGACTACTGGGATTACAGTTGTTCTTACATTCCAGCATTTTTCAATTTCTTCTCCAAGAGGGAAATATTTCTCTACCTTTTCTTTTTCGTTGCTGGCTATATTGTAGTCATTGGGTACTGCTATATATATGTATATATGTATATATATATATATATATACATAATTTATATAAGCAATATAAAGTACCAGTATATAGCTTCGAATCTATTTCTCAAAGTTTTTGTATACGTGTTTGTCAAGGTATAGCTACTGAAATCTTTGAATAAAAAATCCGTATCGCAGAAGAATTGAGCTCAGGACCCTCTCATTCACCAGTCCGATGCCCTACTAAGTTAGCTACAAGAGCTTGACAGATTGGCTAGGCAATATATGTCGCTATATGGGAGCAAATACTCTACCACTTTAGGTCACGATGCAGAGTGATTGCTTAACGTCACGAGAAGCTGGTAGCTCTTTATAGTACTCTAATGCCAGGCTAATAGCAAGTGGCGAGCAACTCTCATTACTTCTCATTGTTTATAAGCTGATTTTTGATACCCGGACAACGTCAGGTAGCACAGCTAGTATAGACTAAAAGGACTCATACAACTGATTAGGAAGTTGAGCATCTTGACACGAGTTATAAAGTTCTCAGTGAATCTCCTACACTCACTCTACCCATCTACATATGTCTTACACTTGTATGAGCTGATGATATCGCTGTTTTAGAAAATTATTTTTATACAAATTATTAGGATGTCATACCATTAATATTGCGGGCTTCTTCGGGTGAAAATTTAGGTAAACGCGATGAGCTTCTACCCTCCACGCCACTTTTCAAATCAACCATCTCTCTCATCAATTTTGGATATCTGCCTGTCTAAACAAAAAACCTTCACTGAAAGTTTAGAGAAAGCAAAATTATTTAGAAAAATTTACAACATATGATATGAAATTGAATATGCAAAACATCATTGAGCAGCGTTGCCATATACTATGATTTTCACGAATGATGAGCAATTGAACCAGTTATAATCTAATCAATGCTCAACACTACTTGTCTTTTATTTTATGGTTATGATCAATAGAGTGTTAGCTTCACTGTTTTTGCCCTAGAAACAATTGTTTTTGCTGATTTAATGTCCTCCGCCATCTTCTCTTCTGGCCACTATGACAAATAACATTTACCTTGCGCTGAAAGAATGTAAAAACATACAAATATTAAATGTTGACATATATATATGCTTGCTACAATACATCCTGCATGGATAGTGCTGCCTGTATGGAAGACAAGAATATCACTACATCTGTGAAAACTTATCATATAGTAGAATGAGAATATCACATGTATTTATGAAAACTTGCTACTTGATAGTTGAATTGTCAAATGAATATACATACTGCTTTATTGTTGATTCCATTTTTATGATGCAGGCACGGACACTACATAGTACTTCTTTTGCAAGGGAGGCGTAATACTATAGAGGTAAATAGACTGAGTACTTACTGAATATACTTATTGGTGGTATGTACGTACTTATTGTCCTTACTGGTGGTTAACAGTATTTAGTTCTTTAGAAGCTTTGTGTACAATTTGCGAGATTGCATTGACGAACATTTTCTCTCCATTATGTTTGATTCTACAGACTATTATTACATTCCATATATATTACATGTTCATTCATTGTCTTTACCTATACATTACCTGCACCTCTACATCATCTACTACTACCTAGACACCACCTACAATCTACCTACATATCGTCTACACAACACCTGCACATCACTTAGACACCACCGGCACATCACCTACCCTCTACCTACACATATATGTATCACCTACACATTACCTACACATCATCTACACACTACATACAATGTATACAATGTTTGCACTCCTCGCATGTGATATCTAATCCATCGAGCCGATAAACTACACAAGCTAGCAATTTTTGCATAACTTGTGTAGTTTGTGCGAAAATGTGAATTTTTTACACCTTGTAGACAATGGGAACATTGAAGAATGTACGTTTAAGTCAACATGACATAAACATGGATAGAATACTTGGCTGTAGATCATTTCTATTGCTCAATTTAAGATACTACAATCCAGACCTGTATAGCGCATAGAGTATAGCGCATAGAGTATAGCGCATAGAGTATAGCGCATAGAGTATAGCGCATGAAGTATAACGCATAGAGTATAGCGCATAGAGTATAGCGCATAGAGTATAGCGCATAGAGTATAGCGCATAGAGTATAGCGCATAGAGTATAGCGCATGAAGTATAACGCATAGAGTATAGCGCATAGAGTATAGCGCATAGAGTATAGCGCATAGAGTATAGCGCATAGAGTATAGCGCATAAAGTATAGCGCATAGAGTATAGCGCATAGAGTATAGTGCATAAACTATAGCGCATAGAGTATAGCGCATATACTATAGCGCATAGAGTATAGCGCATAGAGTATAGCGCATAGAGTATAGCGCATAAAGTATAGCGCATAGAGTATAGCGCATAGAGTATAGCGCATAGAGTATAGCGCATAGACTATAGCGCATAGAGTATAGCGCATAGAGTATACACGCATAGAGTATAGCGCATAGAGTATAGTGCACAGAGTCCCGTGACCAAAACCGGAAACAAAAAGGCTAGTTTTCAAACAAACGGACCATTTTACATAAGCTGTAATGGAGAGAGAGCAACAGCAGCTAATAAATATAACTCCCATTCGCAGTCACTCTAAAATTGTTTGTTGTATTATATACCATTTGAAAGAATTTCCCTACAAGATGATGTCAATAATTTTATAATTTAAGATAAATTAACCCTCTTTAAAGGTTGACTTGCAACAAAATTCACAATACAGTTATTTGGTATCAAAAGATTCACCATGTCTTACTCTGCTGTGTTGTAAGTGCCAAATATGTGGAAATGTGATTACTAGCTCTTAAAAGGTAAAAAAAGGAGTTAATCGTCGCCAGCACAAAAACGCCGTAGATTAGAATCCTTTTCCAAAATGGCTCAAATGGGACATAGCTGAACACGATGGTTTCTTTTTACACTTTCATGCAACCTCACTTGTCGAAATATTTTCACAAATACACTGCACGCATTCAATAAAACCGCGTTTATTGTCATTTCGGGTCTATTTCATCATCATCGTAATGCTGTCACTTTGAGCACTGATATCTCAAAACCTACCGTAAAAATTCGTTCAATTTTTTAGCCTTAGCTCGAAGGAGTGCATAGCATCCTCTGATAAACATGATGAGCCTATTGGTCACATGTGATAGTCGAAAAAGGGTGCAGAAGGGTGTTTCACAGGAAGTATGGGTCACATGATCAGATTATGACTAGATGATTAGACCAAGTCAAAACAAAACTGTAAAGTAGCGAGCATCTATATTTGATACGAGCTTTTCGGTAGAACCAAAGTGTTTGTCATAAACTAGTGCTACGAGACGTTTTATATTGAGCCTTTTATTGGCCTTTCAATTCACATGATAACATCACGTGTTAAAACAATAACCACAATGTTTGAGAACGCCATCGAAATAAAGAGATTCCAAACCACGGCGTTTTCATGATGGCTGTGATTAACTGTTCGTTTTTTAGCTTTTAAGAGCTTTTAATCACATGTCCGCATTTTTGCACCTACATCTCAGCAGAGTAAAACATGGTAAACCTTTTAATAACAAATAACTGTAATGTGAATTTTGTTGCAAGTCAACCTTTAATAACTTACAGGTGCTTACAGCAAGGAATGGTGCTATAATCATTGATTGTTGCTTTGTGATTGGCAGTTTTGGTTGAAACTTTTGTTTTTATGAATTATTGATTCAAGCATATATATATGTACGAATATAGATCTATATTTGAACACCGACAAGACATACCAACTATACTAATAGCACGAATATGCAACATGTAGTCTTATGCGCGTGAATACATCATCATATTGGCAAACTGTGGAAAAAGAGATATACAGTCATACCTCGACTTACGAGCTTAATGTGTTCTGAGACTGAGTTCGTATGTCAATTTACTCGCATGTTGGTGCAATTTATTTATATATAGAACAGTTAAATATATATTGATTGGTTTCCATACTCTAAAAAAATGGAAATAAAACACTCAAAACAAGATATTGTAACAGAAAGAACATGTTGGTTATTGTCTTAACTTACCACATGCTTTCAAAAAGCGACAAATAAAAAATAATGCAAGGAAACGTGTTTAATTAAAATGTAAAATTAAATATATACAATAGCAGCTAACGCTAGTATTTGCCAGAGAGGGAGATATAAGTTATCCCTCATTACAACAGTTGACTTTGATAAATTTAGATTTTATCAAAGTCTTAAAAGACAAACTTAGAAGCAAACCTAAAAGCAAACTTTCCTTTTTAATTTAACGTAATTAACATTTCTTCAGCGTTCATAGTTTGAAGTTTCTCGCTGGTTGGCTAATTTTTCCCTTGTTTCGTTCTAACGACCAGCCGGCCGTTTTGAGAAAAACCTATCTAAGGACATTTGCCTTTGTCGCCCTTTCAACATGTTGCGATTAGGACGAACACAGGTGTCGTCACAGAGGGTTAATGCACGACCACTAACCAACTTGTCCGAATGTCTATTTTTTATAGTTTTGATAGATAGCACTGGCCTTTCCACATACCATCGTTTCAGTTATGCTATCACCGGCCAATTGTTTATCTTTTATCCAATGCCTGAGCAGTCTCTCCATCAACGGTCGTGAAGATCGCTGCGCCGTTTAGAAACTATGGTTAGTCCTTTTGCAAACTAAATGCCCTGAATATAATCCTTCTGTTTGATAATTGTGGATGTACATGTATTTCTGTCATATTGCTGAGCTAGCTCAATCACGCATACACATTTCGCATATTTTCAATAATTTTTCGTTTAATATCAATTGTTATCATTTGCTTTTTCTTTGCATTATCTTTCATTTTACTGGCAAACTTTCGGTCTACGCACGGTACTTTTAATTCACTTATTTCTGCATTGAAAATCGCGCACAAAAATCACGGTACAAAAGTATAACCTGAGCAGTTGAAAAATACAGAGTGATGCTGTTCTCATAAAAAACCTCCGACATACTTGGCAACTGACTCGCGTGCTCGTATCTCAAACATGGCTCGTATGTTAGTGCTAAGACTTGCTTAAAAGCTGGCTCGTATCTCAAGTTTCTTGTACGTTGGAGCATTCGTAAGTTGAAGTATTACTGTACATAGAAACAAACAAGCGTACCTTGTAAATAGGGTCCCCGAACCATCCTAGTTGAAAATCTATTGCCCGGGCCGCTGCAAGCACATCTTCCATCTTGTTTGGATCTTTTGGCATAATCCATCCAGCATTTATAGATATGCCGATTTCACCTGATGAGATAATAATTTAATATATCTTTTATATAGCGACTCCAAATGGAAGTTGGGAAGATAAAATTTTCTAAGAATTTGATGAACATATATGCCAGATATACTCATGCAGGGTGAGGTACTGATGTTGGTTGGTGAGAACAAGTAACTAGTGTTTGTTTATCTTCATTGTCTCAAAAGCCTATAACGCAAATAGGTGAATGAACATTATTTATGGCAACAGATTGGTCTCATACCAGATGTCTGGTGCCTGGCAGGTTTTCCTGGGAGATAAAATGTATTGCTAAACTTAAAGTGGACTAAACTTAAAGCTAAACTTTAAATCTTTAGCATAGCCCACCCTGGGTGTTATAACTTTATAGGCCCCAGGCTATAAAGTTATAGCCCCCCAGGCTATAAAGTTATAGCCAGTATAGCCCTACATCTATGACAGCCCACACTGAGGCTTGCTTGCCGACTTTAACATCCAACACTTTGATTAGCGATGCTATTGCGCATCAGGGCCTGCGTCACTACCTTCATGGCTAATAACTGATAAAATATTTATATACGTATTTTTCTTTTCTTTATAATTACCAACTAGTAGCCAAGCTGTCCAGTACACCGGGAGAAACCGTCTCATGCAATAATTATACGTGCACATATTCTGAAAAGCAGCAATGCGCACAATTACCACATATGATAGCATGCCGGTCCAATCAAATGTTGCAGATTCGAATCCTGTATGTAATTTCTTTTTCAAACATCCAACCACAGGTTCGAACACACAGATGAACACGGCTCTTATTATAGTGAAGATTTCAAAGTGTTCATGATGCAAATAAAAAAACAAACAAGCAAATACGGTACATAAACAAAGTTATCGTTATTTCCAGAAGTGAGCATCAGCTAACTCCTTCAAAAGGTAGAATGTCAATCTATGGGTTCAATCTAAACGTATACAGATTATCTCAATTTATCTACAAAGCTAGCACTACAGCATTCATCAGCAGGTGCAGCCGAGTTGATACAGAAGCAATGGTTATATATGTATGTTTCGAGCAGTAATTTCTATTGTTCATGAAGTGGCAGTAACGATAAACTGCAGGATTTAGTCTTGTATGAAAATCAATGTCCTAACGAATATCGATGCTTGGATAAAGAAACATGTGCATCTGATATTATTAATATTACATCAATAGCTTAGTTACTGAAGATGCGACATCCGAGCAGACACACACAATAAACTTAGTGAATGCAGATGGTCTGCCATTCACTGAAGTGTGTAATTTCTATAAAACCTCAACTTTATTTCGATCGACGATCGCCTATACACGCAAAGTTTTAGAAATGTCAAATTGGAAATGTCGTCTTGTCATACAAAGTATTTGCTAACGTGTGGCATACAAAATTCCTTGAAACTTTACAATTTTGAAAATAAAACGTAGAAAATCTGGTACGAGTTTCAATTACATGCAAAAACAAAAAAATATACACATTAAGTTAATTTAAACTAGCGTAAGTTAATGTAAATTAAGTTGTGTATTTCTCTCCCTCATTTTCTAATAAACCTGCATACTGATGAGCCTACACTTCCTGTCACTTCCTGTCACTTCCTGTCACTTCCTGTCTAGCATCTCTAAGTTGAAGTGACAGTAAAAATCTCTTTTCACAAAGTATTGCTTTAGTAAGTTTGTCTTTACATATAATTGAGGATTTTCCTTTTATATTTTACATAACGTTACATAATACATTAATGTTATATTTAATTACTTGTAGCATTGCTCATTGTCTCTTGAGCTCAGCAACAAATTAAGCAAAAGTGCTGCTCCAACACGTGCCAGTTTTGCCATAGAAAGCAAATATAAAACGAATGAATGGAACACAGAAAGGAGTGATTTCATATTTTTAATTCGAAGTGTTGTTTGGACTATATAATCAGTGTTACGGCATCGACTCAACTAGCCTGCCAGGTAAATTTGCGGTGTTACTAGACACCTTAAAAGTTTCCTAAATTACTCATTTCTCATCACTAACTTTGACCAAAAAAGAAGGAAACATTTCGAAATTATTGTAGACTAAAGTTCCATAGATATCAATGAACCTTGCACGCTTCTTGAGGGAAGATAGTTTATACACAAGAGGAAGCAACTCACACTCTTCTTATATTGGCTAGCAAATGAATCAACTTGACGATGACTCCTAACCTTGCTGCTGCTGCTTGAAGTTCTTTTCGTATGACCTGTAAACGGCAGCATGTGATTTGATGATGTTATAACTACAGAGGTAAGCACTCTCTCCGGAGTTGTCCGCTCGTCCAGGAGCATGCACTCCCAATTCATAGCCAAACAAGCAGGTACTATATGGCTCATTGAATGTAATCCAGTGCTTCACCTGTAACACATGTATTTAGCATGTGTCAGTCGTGCCTGATTCAGACCAATGTTATGTGTATGACGTGTATGGCTCATAGCTATAGTGGCTCACATCAATCGCAAACCCGCATCAGCTTGCATAGCAGGGCACAGCACCTCGCACGCCGAACATACGATATTGGTCTGAACCAGTCTTTAACAGAGGTAAAAGATTTACAAATAGATGAGCTATCTCTACAGGATATGTAAGATAGTTTGCAGTAACTTTTTGTGGCGGTGCCGGCTCGGCACAGCATTTGTATATAGCCAAGAGCCGTGTGGTGTGGCTTTAGTAGGCTTTGTATAAAATGTTTCTGATTAGTCAGTAGTTAATTAATTAGCCTATGATATCTGTAGTTAACTGAAAGGAAACAACTTTCTGCATGCATTGAGCCAATAGAAATGGTTTATAGCCCACCCTGAGAGTAGTTTTGTTTTGCAAAAACTATGTTAATGCAACTTCTTCTTCAGGCATGCCAGATGCATCACAGCTATGGAGATCTCAGTAATTGTAGATCAAGGAACTTCTGTGTGATTTTTTTTATTGAACAATAATACTAATGAGAGTGAATATTTCATTTTTAACAGTAACAATAATGCCGTAAGCTGCAATAATATTGATAACTCATCCGACTAGGAACATGTTCACAGCAGTAGTGAAAATGGTTGGACAAGTGTCTACGGTTGTAGCGACAAAGTGTCTGGGCTCATTCAACACATTTGTACCTTTTTATAGCATCAGATGCTGTACAATTTTAAGCTGATTAATTTAGTATCGAAATACTTTTTATAGAGCATCTGGTTTAAAAGTTATGACAATTTATCAAATGCTCGTCAAATGCTTAGGTATTTTACCGAATTTGTAATTATATCCAGGTAAGAAAATCAATTTGGTAGAAAAAGAGTTACCTTATGACCCAATTGTTCAAAGCATTTCATCGCATAATTGTTGAAGTGTTGAACCATAGAGCCATTCAGCCAGCCACCAGCGTCCTCGAGAGCCTGTGGGTGGTCCCAGTGATAAATTGTTGCCATCGGTTTTATACCTGTCAATATATGTACATACCCGATGTATACATATGCAGCCGTATCATACGGTAGATGTCAAATGCATGCACTATCCTCAGACTAGTTGAAATGCTGCCAGTTGTACCGTTTGCGACAAGCTCATCAACCAAGGTAATATAGTAGTCCATTCCTTTTTGGTTGTAGGATGCTGCAGTGCCATCTGGAAAGACCCTTGGCCAGGAGATTGAAAACCTATAAAAGTCCACCTGCAGACACAAATGTAAAGGTGCACATCTGGTTAACTAAAGGCAGGTTTGCGTTTTGCTCTAAAAACTTGCAAAGACATGACAATCTATCAGCTCTTCCGCTCTGCTAATCCTAATCTCATTTTAACGTTGCCATACTCCAGCCACTGTCAGATGTTTTATGTTTTCTCACCAACAACCTTGAAGGGAGGTCTTGGATACGTTATGCCGAGTACCGTAAAACCTCTAATTGAACGCAACTTTTATTTGACCGCCACTATGGAAGAAGGTTAAAAAATAAAGCACCACCCTCTAATTGACCGCTACCTCCATTTGACTACCACTTTGACATTCTTTGATCCTGTAATAGCAAGAGATCGGTAGGATAGTGTCCAGAACATTATAATAATGAATTGATTACATCAATATCAATTAATTCTTTTGTTAATTCTTTTTATATCAAAGTCTGTTCTCCAACTCCAAAGATTTTCGGCTTTTTGTTAAAACTTCAAAAGCAAAAGCATAGAAATAAGTAACAACTGTATCATACTAATAGTAATTCTGTGTTTGATGCGGTCTTAATACTTGTCTTAATACTTGTGGTCTTAATGTATGTGAAAAATGGTTTACATTTACAATTGAACATGAAGGAGTAGTTTTAGGCTATAAGTTGTGCTTAGCACCCACGCAGCTGAAAGTTTATCATTACTTGTGCAAAACGCAAAGCTTAAAAGTTTTGCTCTGCTAAAAAAACAGTTTGGACGCTAATATCGACAGTTTAGCAGTGCAGAAAAAGAGTTGAGATTAGAAAGCATGGTGGAAAGTATTGACCACGCGGAAGAAGATGAAATCATTCCAAACTAAAGCGCATAAACTGACCGAACAAATGATACAAATATATTTGATTTTAAAATGTTAATTTTTGTTTCTGCATGATTTTTATTATAAGCATGGTTTGTTTATGTCACTTATTATATTGGTAGCATTTGGTAGATTGATACATAACTTGAAAATTCGAAGATTTATAGCATATTATTTGATAGCATCCTTGTGGTTATCTCAACACAGCTTACAATGAATCGACATTCATAACTCCTCTTCCATTGCACATAAAAAGCCAATTTTTGCTGCAAACGTTAACAAACATATCAATGAGTGCAATGAGCTTTTATGCAACATTGTTAAATATAGTTATGAAATAAAAATAGTCCTTCAAATTAATCATTAAATAAAAGATTTAAATCTCTTATAAATTGCAAAGCAGGACATGGACTATAATTGCAAGCAATGCATATTTATTTATTTATTTATTTATTTCCCAATGCATATTAATTTAGAGATCTACGACAAGTTGGAAATATGCTAGCAGGTTCCTTGCAACTAAAACAGTTAATGTTGTTCTGCCTGAAGGAGTATATAGGCGACATTCGTTTCGCCCGTAAAAGGGCCAAGCAAATGTCGCCTATAATAATAGGCAATAACGACGCCAATAATAATAAGCCAGGCATGCCTGGCTTAAATTTATCTTCAAAAAATTCAGATGAACTATTTGAAAAATACAGCGCCAGCCTCTATTTGAAGGCCTCCTCTATTTGGCCACCACTATAGATGATGGGTTAAAAAATACATGTAGAGTATTATGGCGTTCAAATAGATGTTTTACTGTATGTGAAGGTAGATGAACTTACCCCTAATTCCTTGAGAAGTTCAATATCTTCTTTGTACCGATGATAGCTATCACAAGCTACATTTCCAGTTGAGCCATCAGCTACCTTGCCAGGTTTCCTGACATACGTGTCCCATGCACTCCAACCTTTACCTAAAGATAATAGAACAAATGGAGGAATTCTTGCAGTTGTAATTCTATGAGCCTACAACTGCATGAAAAAAAGTGTCGCAGTGAGTGACAAAAGGGTAGGCACTCATATGTGCAGATTCAAAACATCCTGCGACTATTTGAGTAGTTCACTCAAATAGGCAAATTTCTACAAGGCACTTTTGAATGCATGTTCTAAAAACAAACAATCATGCAACTTGAAAAGCTTGTTTATTTGAAAAAAGCTTAGTATATATCTATTGCCTATTCATGCAGATAAATTAAATGCATATATGGGAAACTGTACAAGATTGGAACAGAATGATGTTACAAAAGTCATGAAACAAGTTTTGAAACTGTTCCACAAGTTTATATATAGGCTACTGACAAAATTTTAAAATTATATTAATCTTTTGCAGTATAATCGCGATATTTCATTTTTTAATAATTATTTAATATTAAAACAATACATGCCCGGTTTTGGAAACAAAAACACTCGCGGATGCAAGCTCTAACATGAGGTTGTTTTGTCGCTGATGATTAGCCAATTGTTGAATTCGACACAAAATGCACATCTGTTGGTCATCATTCTTATAAATTTTTCCCGATTTAGTCATCTCACTATGTGGTTACCTGACCCAACATAGTATAGTTACTTACCAGCCATTTCACAAACTAATGTGCTTTATAAATAAAATTTATAAGGTTCCTTCCGGAGAGTATCAGTATGTGAATACATTTTTTCAGCTTTCAACAGCATGTGAGCAGCCAGCAATGCATGCCACTGCAAGGGTATGTGTATTAAATCATCGATGGAAAGGAAAGTTTACCCGGCGATGCCCCGAATTTATTTTATTATCAATCAGATAGCTTGAAGGTTGATGTTTAATAAGCTGGTTCTCATGAACCGGAGGAAATTTTGTAGCCAAATATTTCTAGCGACCTGGTAAAAGGCATGGAGCATACGCTTGTAGAGTTTGGATGAAATCGGCCAAAACGCAGTATTCACGCGGACTAACAGACACATACAATGACAATGTGAAATCTATTAATATGAAAGTAAAATTATTTATTATCCTACAAATGACAACATAATTAAAAGTCGATACTTTATGCGATGAATCGTAGTAATGACCAAAAGGTAAATGGAAAAATGGTAGATGGAAAAAGCAAAACTTTACCTGCTAAAACAGCAAAATGGAACTAAAAAGGTTATGGTAACATACATCTACATACAACTCCAAGTTAATGTTCCGATGTTCGGCACTAACACAGGCAAACACAGGATCACTCAGCTTATTATAAACTAAAATAATAGCAAGCATATTCTGGTAACTTGCATGTCAACCTGCTCATGAAGGCTTTGTTTTTTTCAACAGCAGAATCTTGATAACAAGTAAATAATATTGGAAATGTTTATGGTATATATTGTAATTATCATACTGACCATCAGCATCCCAAGCTCCTTCAACCTGGTAAGAAGAGGTGGCTGTACCCCACATAAAATCATCAGGGAACCTTTTTTTCAAAAATCTACCTTCTTCATTTGCACTATAGGTAATTGTTACCAAAAGGAGTGCACCAAAAATCAAAGTTGACCGTAACATGGTGCAGACAAAACTACATGTACATGTATATCCTTTTCATGCCCAAACCACAGGTGAGAACGAACAAATGGGTATCGATAAATGTGTGAGAAAAACCAGATGGTCATAAGCCCTTAACAATACAGGAAAAAATTATGATTGGTTTTCATAAACTATACATTAGACGTTCCTATAACATAAGTAAATCCCCTTTTACATAAATTTCCATGAATATAAAGAACTAATGTAAAGCATTTGCATCGTATCATGTAAAAAAACTCCATTAATGCACAACGCCAAGTCGGCGCAAACTCTCAATGAATAACGACAGTCCCATAGTTAGTCTTGAAGTACGTATTATGTTGTTTCTTGTCACACTTGGGAGGGGAAACGACATATAGGGAGGGATATCTCTATTATACATACTAGTACCCTGTCAGTCTAGTGTGTGTTGAAAGATTGCCAGGTGTGCGGACTAAGCGCAGAGAACAACTAGCTGCACAATTATTCAGAGGTATGTATTTTTTTTCTGCCACTCTTAATTGACATACTCAATGTCTAATGCTCTTCCAATTTCTTCTGCAATTGCTATGACTGACATGAGCTATCACTTATCATTTCTTGTCTGATGGTAATGCCTGGTTGGGAGTGCTCTCTAAGTAGTTGGGCTAGTTATAAATCCTAGTCAGTTAGTAAATAATTTGCTGTTATATTTTTATCTCTGTTCTATCAATAACAGTGGTGCATCTTTCACAATGTTTGCAATTTAGTTCACAACTATTTCGGTTATAGCAGAGTTAGTTTTAATCTAACGCCATTCAGTACTGGCAATCTAAGCATTATTTGTGTTGTGCCACTGTGATATGTAGCCTTCAGAGGTCAATGTTGATAGACATTCTTTTGAATTGAATTTATCTCGCAATCAGCTTGCGTTAGTTGGTCATCCATTTTTTTCCATTCTAAATGTTGGTTTGGCTGATGTTCGTAGGTCTATGCAATAGTGAGGAGCCTAATTCTCTTGGTACGTAATTGCTTTACAAACATAGCAAAGGATGTTTTAACAAATGATCAGCTTGAAAATCGATGGCAAAAATTTGCAATTAAATTCACATTACAGTTATTTGGTATTAAAAGATTCCCCATGTCTTACTCTGATGTATTGTAGGTGCAAAATATGTGGAAATGTGATTACAAGCTCTTAAAAGCTCATAAACGAGCAGTTAAACGGCTGTAGGTTGGAATCCCTTTATTTTGATGACGGTCTCAAACATTGTGGTTATTGTTTTGTGGTATCATGTGAATTGAAAGGCCAATAAAATGCTCAATATAAAACGTCTCGTGGCACTAGTTTATGACAAACACTTTGGTTCTACCGAAAAGCCCGTACCAAATATAGATGCTCGCTACTTTACAGTTTTGTTTCGGCTTGGTCTAATCATCTAGTTGTAATCTGATCATGTGACCCATACTTCCTCCCAAACAGTGCGAACAATTTCTGCAGCATTTTTCGAGTATCACAGGTGACCAAAGGTTCCTCATGTTTACCAGAGGATGATATGCACTCCTTCGAGCTAAGGTTGAAAAATTAAATGAATTTTTACGGTAGATTTTGGGATATCAGTGCTCAAAATGACAGCATTACAATGATGATGAAATAAACACGTATTGACAATAGACATGGTTTTATTGAATGCGAGAAGTACATTTGTAAAAATATTTCGACGAATGATTTTGCATGAAAGTGTATACGGAAGCCATCTTGTTCAGCTATGTCCCATTTGAGCCGTTTTAGTAAGGGATTCCAATCTACTGCGTTTTCGTGATGGCTGTGATTAACTGTTCATTTTTTAGTTTTTAAAAGCGTATAATCACCTTTCCACATATTTTGCACCTACAGCACAGCAGAGTATGACATGGTGACTCTTTTGATACCTAATAACTGTAATGTGAATTTTGTTGCAAGTCAACCTTTAAGTAAATAGTAGTCTCAACATTTGAAGAAATGTCAGATAGTCTGAAATTTCTGAAAACATTATAAACCTGACGTTATGTTAACTCTTTGTCTTAGTCTGGCTCTACACTTTTATATTTTATTGTTTAAATCTGCTTTAAAATCACAGAAACCAAGACTAGTGTGAATTGTATAAGTAACGAAAACGAAAGAGAACAAAACATTTTGTAAATTTTGTCAAATAAGGTTTACAAAGAATCTCAGTAACCATCTCATAAGATTGCAAGAAAGAGGATGCTGCAAAATTATACTGAAACTAGCGATAGCGTAGAAACTGGTAATAATAAATAAAAATTACGTCTAAATGGAAATTTAAATAAGTTAATTCAAACCTCAGATAGCCCAAGTTAGACTGACTCTGGGTCTTCGTAGGCACTTCTACCTAGTCGTTAGTCAACTATGCTATACGTCCATTTGCCTGCTCTGACATACTGAGTATGACAAAAACGTATTTTGATAAATTATTTTTTCATTTATTTCATTTCTTACGTATAATTAGGCACTTAATATTTAATTTGGCAGTTATAAAACATGCGTTAGTACTAATCGCTACATATAATTATCTGAAGTACAGCGGAACCTCGGTTCTCAAACGCTTCGGTTCTCAACCAACTTGGTTTTCGGCCAAAAATGTGAGATTTTTTCGTCTCGGATCTCAACCATAAAATCGGTCCTCGACCAAACCAGAACATGCGCATTTGAATTAAACGTTCGGAACAGCTCCGGAAACAGCATGTTTGTACGTTTAATGACATTGTTATGAGCCACTTTCGGAAGGTTCTCAAAAAAGGGAAAAGTTTCGCGTCATTAATTCTTTACAAAAAGGAGCCATCTGGGAGGACGTCGCCTCTACCGAAGAGATTTTTTTGAGACTAAACTGCTCCAGTCGAGTTACGCTAAATTGTTTTGAAGGAGGATTCTTCTTCAAAGATGTGAAGTAAATGTGCCATTGCCGTTTCTATTTTCTTTTTCCCATGATTTTGATGTAACTGATCTGTTGCATTTTTTTGCTTGTTTCATTATCAATTTCTGCGATCTTTAGTATTATACCATAACCTTTAACGTTTTCGACGTTTTAAGAACAAAACATAAGAAATGTTTACTTTTTGTTTTCTTTTTTCATCATCATAGATAGAAAATCTTTTATTAATGTTAAACACGATTTATATCTACCCGTTTTTATTTATAGTCTGCAGTATACAGTACCGTTTATGGTGTAAAATATTAAAAAATACTTCACCAAAGTATCGACTTGGAACGGATTAAAACTTACATACATTAATTCTAATGAGAAAACTTGTTTCGGATCTCAAATAACTTGGTTTTCGACCAACCTTCTAGAATGGATTCAGGTAAAAGGTTCAACTGTAATTACAAAGTTTTGCGCTGTGAAATCAACCGTAGTAAACCTAAAACGATTCACGACTGCTATGCTAGCAAACTAAAAAATAAGGGGTAGCCATGGTAAGGGTATGGTGGCTTGTCGCGGGCATTCAGAAACCTCGTAATCTTGACTTGAAAATTATTACATCTCGCCCAAGATGTTCATAATCTTTCTTCAAATTTGCGTCGAGAACACACGAATTTTAAAGGATGACTTGCGACAAAATTCACATTACGGTTTATTTGGTATCAAAAGATTCACCATGCCTTACTCTGCTGTGTTGTAGGTGCCAAATATGTGGAATTGTGATTAGAAGCTCTTAAAAGCTCAAAAACGAAAAGCTGCCGTAGATTGGAATCTCTTCATTTCTCTGACGTGGTCATGATAGTTTGGTTATTGTCTTGTCACGTGATGTTCTCACGTGAACTGAAAGGCCAATAAAAAGCTTGATATAAACTTATCGTAGCACTAGTTTATGACAAACACTTCGAGTTTTACCGAAGACCCCGTATCAAATATAGATGCTCGCTACTTTACAGTTTTGTTTCGGCTTGAACTAATCGTCAAGTCGTAATCTGATCATGTGACCTAATACAGTGAAACATGGATAACTCGCCCTCGGATATAGCGAACACATGGTTAACTCGACTGGATTTGCTTGGTCCGTTCCCACGCAATGATAAATGGCTCTATATAACTCGAATTCAACACTGTTATAACGAACTGTTTTTTGCCCAACGGCT
This sequence comes from Watersipora subatra, assembly GCF_963576615.1. NCBI lineage: Eukaryota > Metazoa > Bryozoa > Gymnolaemata > Cheilostomatida > Watersiporidae > Watersipora > Watersipora subatra. Next base: position 26,742,581 of record NC_088717.1, read on the forward strand.
ACCGAAACGGTTGCTATCGCTTTAGAAAATCACTTTATTCCAAGCCATAGAGGTAAACCTCAACTTTTCGTAATTCATAAGCGTCGTTATTACCTCCATCGGCAAAATATTTTTGTCAACGACTGTTCTAAAGGTTTGGTGAAATTTGATTTATACTGCTATACGATGAATAGAACGGGCTAGCCGGGTCACGGGCGCAAGGATTCTCGCCACGCACATACAAAACAAAAACAGCATGTTGTTTTTGTTTTGTATTTGCGTGGCGGAAATCCTTGAGTGCGTGACCCGGCTAGCCCGTGATGAATAGTTTTCCGACGTTGATTCCGTGTTGAATTAACATCGGAATGTTGAATGTTTAAAACGTCTTAAGAATTGTTGTAGTCAAACGTATACGTTGTCTTAGCTAAAAAAACTATTCATCGTTTGACCTAAACACAAAATACGTGTGTACATTTAATAAGTATCCATTCAATAAGCGTGAGTGATATACAATGTACCGTAAAACCTTGTAAAACTTTTAATTGAACTGCCTCGGAGTGTTGCTTTTAACGAATCGCAGGTAAAGTAAGGTAATCTTTCCATAAACTTCAAGAAAGATCGGCAAAATTGATCGTGGGTAAAACGCTCAAAAGAAAAAGATGTCTTTTTTTTTAGCATTTCAGCAACGATCAAGTTTTGCCAATGTCAATCTAAAAAACGTTCTGGCAATAACATCACCTCAAACAACAAACCAATCTCAAGTGATAGAAAAATCTCTATACTTTTTGATAAAAACGTTTTAAACTTTACATTAGAAGCATTTAATTTGAAACAAGCCATTTGTGCTTTTGATTTATATTATAGTTTGTATATGTTCATGTATCTACTAATAAATAAGTAAATACATGGACTTGTGACAGTGCTCTGATAACTTGAACACTCTGATAATTCGAACACTTTTGCTCGGTCCCTTGAAGTTTGAGTTATCCGAGTTTCACTGTACTTTGAAAATAATTTTTGCAGCACTTTTCGATCATCACAGGTGACCAACAGGCTCGTCATGATTTTCAGACAAGGATATGCACTCCTTCGAGCTAAGGTTAAAAAGTTTAACGAATTTTTACAGTAAGTTATTAGATATCAGTGCCTAAAAGTGACAGCATTACAATGACGATAAAACAGACGTGTAATAACAATAAGCATGGTTTTATTGAATGCGTGAAGTAAACTTGTGAAAATATTTTGACGAATAAGGTTGCACAAAAGTGTAAACAGAAACCATATACCACAACTACGTCACATTTGAGCCGTGTTGGAAAGAGAATCCAAACTACGGTGGTCTCGTGTGGCTGCGATTAACTGTTCGTTTTTGAGCTTTTAAGAGCTTGTAATCACATTCCCACATATTTTGCACCTACAACACAACAGAGTAAGACATGGTGAAACTTTTGATATCAAATAACTGTAATGTGAATTTTGTTGCAAGTCAACATTTAAGAAAGAACGACGCCTACGCCTGTTGACTCGGGATTCGCGTGTTCTCGACCCAAGATTATGAACATATCAGGCGAGATGCAATAATTCTCAAGTCGAGATTACGAGGTTTCTAAATGGCCGCGATCAGCCACCATAAAAAGGCCATGTGAGAGCAACTCCATTGACATTCATTTACAATAGACAGAGGAAAACGCAAGGCGACCAAGCCGATATATTTAGAGAAAGGACTTCTGGGACAGAGGTTGACCTAGAAAAGATTGCAGACACCATATATCGAGATTTATAGAAATTTATACACAATGAACAATCTTTAAACAAATGTATTTTTCCTGTTCACATGTTAGAGGAATTTATTGATGTTCATGATTGCTAGTCAGAATAGGCTAAATATCTGCTCCAATTAGATACTAGCGGTCAAGGTCATTTAAGATATACTTTTCCATTTTTTCAAGATAAGATTTGTGTTTAGTCTTTTTGTTATCAAAATGTGTCTAACTGTTTTTCAATTGTACTGTTCCCTACATAACATATTGAACCCTCAGGATACGATTACCCTGATATACGATTTGTTTCACCTTACGAAATGGAACATGAGGATTTTTTCACGTCACCAAAGGTATCTTATTTCACCATACGAGATCAGCAAAATTTTCGCTCGAGTTCAAATTTGGAAATTGGTGTGCTTATCACGTATGTCCAAATAACAAAGAAACCATAAAGCTGTTCGCCAAAAATATTTTCACAACACCTGAAAGAGATACGATGACCGATTTCTCTCAGTTCAGCCATTCTCATGCGTAAAACGGTAATATTTTCCCTTTAAAATCAGTAGCAAAGTTGGAGTTGCGATCCCTACAAACGGAACATCAGTGGTCTGACAACTTTTCTTAACCTGCTAACAAAAATTTACTTCACTACAAAAACAGCATTGTTCAAGGGTTCTTGCCGATATAGGTTGAAAAAGGTTTTAAACAGGTCCACTAAAAGTTAACGTAAAAACATAGACAGAAACTGATAAACGAGAGATTTTTAGTGACAAAAACCTGAAATTCAATAAAAATAGTTGAAAACACATACTAAAACTTAGCTTTAAGTGTGTGTCTAGTAAGCTAAACTTATTTGAGATGAATTCAAAGTTTATGTTATACGTATGCCTGTCTGTCTGTCTTGAAGGTAAGAACTCCCTACGGTACGTATTGCAAATGTTACATTATGTTACATTTTATTGCAGATCCCAACCACTAAATACAATAAAGTTACTGCAGATAACTGTAATTACTGAGGTTAACATACTATTTTGTTACTAATTTGTAATATGTACAGCAATTATAGTGAATTTTGATGATTTTTACCAGGATGTTTGCATTATATAATTACTATGGCTTCTATACCCCTACATACGATTTTTTCACAATACGATGTCAACACTGGAACAAATCAAAATCGTGTCCTGAAAGTGCACTGTATATGTAAAATTTTATGAGCTTTCTGTTAGTGTCTGGTTTATGGCACTATAATGACTAGTTGTCACTCAATAATTTTTATTGTTACAAATGTAAAAATTTTACAAAGTCAGCAGTCGGCAAGGCGATGTGATTGGTCAGTTTGAACAATAACTGTCAACCTCTAGGCCATCTGCTTATGTAATACAACTACTGCTGCAACTTCTTAGGCAAGTCAGCTTGCATTTTGCTCTTGAAAGCAGCACATGATATACCTACTATAGCAGTTAGTAGTTATGGCATGCTTCTGACATGTAGTGACAATGTTTGGTAGTGTTCTTATGTTCTAGTAGAAAAACACACCGCCAGGACTGTTTTTATAAAGCTACCTTAGGTAGTCCTAACACTTATCAAGGGCTTCTTCTGGAACTGTCAGATTAACCCGAAGGGATGCCTTTTGCAACACATCCAGTCAGACAGAGCCAGGTAGCCATTTCACTTGCCCAATGTGTGTAGGACAGAGGTGGATCTTTAACGTGCCCACATTGTCAGTGTGTCAGTCTCCAAATTATGATCTAGATCTAAAAGGCCCAGCAATTTAGGGTTGAAAGCTTGCTGTGAGGTTTTTTGTCAGATCGGCATTAAGCAGAGCTCGAACCACCAACTGTTGACAGTCAAAGACTGTCAACAGTTGGTGGACAGTCAACAGACATAAACTTTGAATTCATCTCAAATAAGTTTAGCTTACTAGACACACACTTAAAGCTAAGTTTTAGTATGTGTTTTCAACTATTTTTATTGAATTTCAGGTTTTTGTCACTAAAAATCTCTCGTTTATCAGTTTCTGTCTATGTTTTTACGTTAACTTTTAGTGGACCTGTTTAAAACCTTTTTCAACCTATATCGGCAAGAACCCTTGAACAATGCTGTTTTTGTAGTGAAGTAAATTTTTGTTAGCAGGTTAAGAAAAGTTGTCAGACCACTGATGTTCCGTTTGTAGGGATCGCAACTCCAACTTTGCTACTGATTTTAAAGGGAAAATATTACCGTTTTACGCATGAGAATGGCTGAACTGAGAGAAATCGGTCATCGTATCTCTTTCAGGTGTTGTGAAAATATTTTTGGCGAACAGCTTTATGGTTTCTTTGTTGACAGTCAAAGACTGTCAACTCTGGGGTTGGTAACTACTATAATAAAATTGTTTATTTGTCGAAAAAATATAATTTCTGGTCGTTATTAAAAGACCAGCAGAGTCAAGCTCGGACAAGAGTGCAACAAATAATTCAATAACTAAAGAGTTATTGTTCTTACCAAAGTTGTGTTCCCTCCTATTGGGTTCAGCAATTTATATCGCAGGCAGTGGAGGGTTTAGCCAGTTATATCGCAGGCAGTGTTGGGTTCAGCACACTCTGTTGAGTTCAGCAGAGTACAATTGAGTTGGGTTCAGCTCTCTCTTGTTGGTTTCAGCAGGTTGTATTGGAGGCAGCATTGGGTTCAGCGCACTCTGTTGGTTTCAGCAGAACACAAGTGAGTTGGGTTGAGCAGGTTGTATCGTCGACGGCATTGGGTTCAGCGCACTCAGTAAAGTTCAGTGGGGTACAAGTTAGGTGGTTTCAGCAGGTTGTATCACAGGAAGCGTTGGGTCCAGCGCAGATACGTCAGAAGTAGGGATTGTCCTAACACTCTTATGAGTTTTCTTTACAACTAAACAAAATACAGTGTATTTTTATGGGAATATTTACCGTACATTAAGATATGCTAATTTTGACATTCGAAGCAATATAACGTTGTTATATGGTTATTTAAGGAATTTGTTTCACTTGAATACCACACTAATATCAATGATTACTAACTACCAGTTCCACTTCAATCTAAACTATACTGTTATGGTTGATTAGGCTCAGGCAAGCCGCCTTGTTATGATTGTCAAAAGTGGAGAGTTGAATTTATAGAACTTGACCCACATCTTTACTGCAAATCTAACTATGCTAAACCTCAGATGTTGATATAGCAATAGAAATATCCTTTATTCTTATGAACCAAAACCTAATACACAAGTGGCAAAATTCTAGAATATAAGAAAGATAACAAATAGTAAAAGCTAAGTAAATAATCTCTTACGCCAACAGCTGTATAGGCTCTTAAGCTCTGTCTTGTACGTCTACAAGTGTCATTGTCAAAAGAGGATGTGCTAAATAGTTCGCTTTTATAGGCATTTAGGATAGCCTGAGGATGGGTACATATAATGTTCGTATAATATTTTATGTTGTATGAGTAAGTCCATTGGAGGGGACACTGTCTTTGGGTACGTCATCTGAAGAGCGCTGATTTTGTGGGTTGGGTACTAGGATTGCATAATATTGCTTCCGTTGGCGCAGTACATACGTCAGGGAAAAGTACTGGATAAGTGTGAGGGTAAGTTCAGTTATTTTCGGCGGTGCTTGGTGGGGGTTGGAAGATGCCATTGTTTCTACTTCCCTTTGGCGGTTTCCCCTGGCGGGTATTGATGCATTTTCCATGATTTATGTCTTTTCACTTTTGGCGTTTCCAACTAGCGAATCTTTTGATGTCTCCTAGCAGTCCTGCTGCTTGTGGGTATCACATGCTTATTCTGTGGTCTGGTTACATACCCGTTAGTATCTTGTTTTTGCAGTATCTCCATACAACAATGTGCTGAGGTCATAAATTCTGCACAGATCACCGCTGTAATGATAATTTATCAGAGATCGACACATGTGTGAAAGTCCTACTTGAAATGGCTGCAAAGTTTTAAACAAAAAGCAATTTCGCTGCAGTTGCATTGGAGAACTTAGGTGACACAGTCAAACTATTATCTTGGCTTCACTTTAAATTCATAAAAAATAGTCCGTTTGATAGAGCTTTTAAAACTACATGTATTCAAATTCTAGCTAGCGAGAGAAAAAGTAAGACAATGAGAAAAAAGAGAGACTTTCTTCCTTCTCACTGAGCTTAATACTGACAGAAAGATACTGCCATAATCAAATGTGCTGATGCCCGTGGTGAACCAACATCAATATATGCCGTGACTCGCCTCTTTATAAGTTTCTTACCCAAAACCGTTAGAGACTTAAGTCCCAGACTGAAACATAACTCAGCATAATGCTGGAATCTAGGTGAACCAAAGTCTTAACCAAATTTTTACTTATGAGGCACTTTCTCAAGGCCCCTGGGGCAATTACAAGTGTACTATTACTATCGAGTAAGTTGCCTATCGCAACAATTGGAGTACCCCTGTTAGCAAGCATGCGAAACGATCGAATTCAATTAAAACTTTGGGTAATCAAGTGTTTCTTGCAAATACACTTTGTTTGCATGTATTTGTAAGTTGTTCCATTTGTGTACTTAAATTGTCCAAGTATGAAACTAGAATTATATCCTAATTTTTAAGCTGCCATGATAAAGGTGCTACGACCGATTTTTGGCAAAAATCGGCAAGTCTTTATGTCTAGTCTACTTGGTTATCTCATTCGCTCCTGTGTAGGTGCATTATAGAGATATCAACTCGTTCATTTTCTTTTTAGTTAATTGTTATATTGTGGATGCTAAAATTAGGATCAAAGGAGTAAAAACAAAATGAATAAAGTAAATGTCAATGCTGTTTTTTTTTATTTACAAATACTTATGCTATTGTTATTATTGTTATGCTATTGATATCATGACAAGACGACCAAATTCTACAAGGCGACAAGAGAACCAACAAATAAATAGTAAATAGAATATTGTCATCAGAGTTTTACTGTGCTTGCTGACAAGGCATTGGGCTCAGATCCAATCAATGCCATAATACGATTAAAGTACCAATATTTGGCCACATCACAAGATATTGCTTTTCTAATTACCCCTCTTCGAGTTCCACTCGTTTTGCTATGTAGTACATGGTCCTTTATATCAATGGCTATGTTATCACTAAAAATTCTATTGAGCATATTTCTATCTATTTCTGATCTTCGGTCTTCTAAAGTATGCCAGTTTAAAACTTTCATTTTCCATGAAATTGAGTCTCTCCATTTGATCTTATATGCCCATCGGAAAGATTCTCTATTAATGCTCTCCAATTTTTGAATATGCCTTGCTTGATGAGAAGACCATGCGCATGAAGCATATTCTATTATGGGCCTACAGATAGATTTAAAAGCTTGTGACCTTGTTCTGCTAGATGCTCTGTTTAGTGCCCGTATTAACATATATAAAGTAGAGGTTGCTTTCTTAGCTACATACTGAACCTGTTCATCATTATTTAGTTTTTGGTCTATATTAATACCCAAGTATCTTATTGATGTTACTTGTTGTACGTCTTTCCCATTTAATGAATAGACTGCAACAATGGGATTAGTTCTTGCTATAGACAAGTGCTCACATTTACTGACATTAAAGTTCATCTGCCAGTCTTTTGACCATTTCTCCAAGTTTTTAAAATCTTCTTGAAGATGTAACTGATCTTGCTTACTTTTAATTTTGTGATAAAGTAATGAGTCATCAGCAAACAATCTAAGTTGGGCATATTTGATTACATTAGGCATGTCATTAATGTATATAAGAAAGAGAAGAGGCCCCAACACAGAACCCTGAAGAACTCCTGATGTTACAAGGCGTGGGTCTGAGTCAACACCCTCAACAACCACAGACATATGCCTATCATAAAGCCAGTTTGCTATCCAATGGATAGTCTTGTCATTAATTCCTACTATTTTTAGTTTGTAAAGCAATTTAGCAAAAGGAACAACATCAAACGCCTTTGAAAAGTCCAGCACTATCAAGTATGTTTGTTCATTGTTGTTATAGTTGTTGACCAATTCAGATTTTGTTATAAGGAGCTGCGAGTCGCAGCTGTTTTGGTCTAAATCCATGTTGTCTTTCTGACAAAATTTTATTGGAATCTAGATATGTATGAATGTCATGTGCTATTACGTGTTCTATTAATTTTGAGGTTATTGAGGTCAAAGAAATGGGTCTGTAATTCAATGGACACTCTCTACTACCTTTATTTTTAAAAATAGGCACCACCCGAGTATTTCGCCAGTCAAAGGGAACTGTTGAGGTGTCATAGGAATGTTGCATAATTATTGTCAAAACTTGATATATTCCATCTGCAGAAAATTTGAGCAGTGCAGCAGATAAGCCGTCAGGCCCTGAACCCTTTCTAGAATCTAATTTCATTAGCATTTTATGAACATCGTGTGGATTAAACTGGATGGAATCATTAGCAACCTGAACATTATATTTAGGCCGACAGCGACTGAACTGGCCATTATTCTCAGTAAACACTGAGGCAAATGCAACAGCAAAGGTATTTGCAATTTGTAAGGGTGAGTTATCTGTACTGTTCTCAATGCTTTTAATAGTGTTGTGCATCTTCCGTCTATTTTCAATGTACTTAAATAACGGCTTTGTGTTGCCATTGGTCAGTTCTTTGCATATATGGTTATTTACGAGGTCTGATCAACAAGTTCCAGGAATGGCTGTAATGTTGCAATATAGATAGTTTTAACAACAAACTAAATTAGTCTCCTTCAAAATATATTCCTTGAGAGTCTATACATTTAGTCCAACGCCGCTGCCATTGCTCAAAGCAGTGACAGAAGTCCGCTTTCTTCAGGGACCGCAACTCCGAAGTTGTATTTCTTTTAATTGATTCGATGTCTTTAAATCGTTCACCTTTAAGGGAAAATTTTAACTTTGGAAACAACCAGAAGTCATAGGGAGCAAGGTCTGGTGAGTACGGGAGATGAGGCACAATAGAGATGGAGTGTTTGGCACAGAATTCATTCACAGTCAAAGATGTGTGTGCTGGGGCGTTATCATGATGTAACCTCCAACCACCTGGCTTCGCTAAAGCTGGTCTTTTGCGCCTGATACTTTCTTTCAAGCGCCTTAAGATATCTCTGTAAACATACTGATTAAGAGTAGTTCCTGGAGGTAAGAATTCTTTGTGTACTATTTTATCAATGTCAAAGAAAACAACCAGAAGCGTTTTGATCGCTGACCGTGACATCCTCGCCTTCTTTGGTCTAGGAGACTCAGGTGACTTCCACTGTGAACTCTGCCTTTTGGTTTCAGGGTCGTACCCATACACCCAGCTTTCATCAGCTGTTATTACAGTTTTTAGGAAGTCGGGATTATGCAGTACTGCTGTCTTAAGTTCGCTACAAATGTCAATTCTTCTCTGCCTTTGATCATCATTCAGCAAACGTGGAACAAACTTTGCAGCTACCCTATGCATGTTAAGATCATCTTTTAATATTTTATGAATAGTACCAAAAGAAAGCCCAGTTTGTTGGCTTACTTCTCGTATAGTAACACGGCGATCAGCGATGACTATAGCCTTTACAGTGTCAATAGCAGTGGCAGTCCTTCGTGATGTTGGAGCTCCACAGCGTTTATCGTCTTCAGCCTCTTCTCTTCCTTTTCTAAACCATTTGTGCCATTCATAGACTTGTGTTTTCTTTAGGGACTCATCCCCGAAGGCTGTATGCAACATTTGAAGGGTATCTGATGGTGATTTACCAAGTTTAGTACAACATTTTATACAGACGCGTTGTTCGTTTTGATCGGCCATTTTGAAAAATTCGCCGAAAGATCCAAACTAGTCCGTGATTGTATTAATATTGCTTAGCAACGACTACGAATTTTGGCCTAAAACTTTCTGTACTAACTAATTAGGAGTTGTTCTTTCGTTTGCAACCATGAAAAAGTAACTCCGACATAAACTACTAGTCATAATAACACAATTCCGGGAACTTATTGATCAGACCTCGTATGTACCCTCCATATTCGGCTTCAACCAGTTTTCTACAATGTTTAATATGATGTTTTAGTCGTGTTTTAGACTCTTCAGTTTTAGTTAAAACAAAGGTTTTGAATAGTCAGTTTCGTTTTCTCAGTTGCCGACTAGTGCTACGTGTTATCCACGGCTTTCGTTTATTGCCTGGTGTCCCACGAGGTACAGCTTGCTCTACTGCTCTCATAAATAAATCCCTAAAAGTAGACCACAATTGATCTGTACTGGTATTTGATTGTGTTGACAGATGTCGTATTTTAAAGTACATATCAGAAAGAGATTAATCTAATTTTTCTTGATTTGCCTTGTTAAACTGAAAATAGCCAGGTCGAGGAGCATGCATAGCGTCTGCAATGTTATGTTTACTTGGAATTATTATTTCATTGAATATAATGTGATGATCGCTAATACTAGGCTCACATGAGGTATCATCAATATTCAAGTTTGTTATGACCAGATCTAATATATTTCCATCTATATGAGTGGGGGTAGTTATTGTCTGACTTAAGCCATTTATTTCAACAAAATCAATAAATTCTCTGTGCAATGCTTATCTATTATTATTATTGGGCTTAGCAACACCTTTTTCAGTAGACCAGTTTATTGCTGGGAGATTAAAATCTCTAGCTACTATGATGTTGGGACATGTTGCCTCCTCATACCATACCGATAGGTCATTAAAATCTGACTGCCTGGGTGGTCTATAGTAACAGGCTAAGTTAAAACGGTATCCACTACAATCCAAGCACAGAGATAAAATTTCTGAACTTTCAGATACAAAACAATCAGTAACTATCAATTGACACTTATTGGAGACAGCAATCAACACTCCTCCCCCAATCCAATACCTGTTCACCTATCTCTTCTATAATATGTATACCCTGAACAAAGTTCAGCATCTCCTACACTAGGTGTTAGCTTTGTTTCGGTAATTGCTAAAATGTATGGATGCTGGTTATCAATTATATGTTGTAAGTAATGTGTCTTGTTTCTCAGACCATTTGCATTCCATAAAAGAAACATTATTTTATTACCCAATAAACCTATTGTGTAACAGTTGACCATGCATCTTTCTCAAACTTTTAAATTACATTATTTCTAACACGGAACCTCACACCTTCATGTGTGTTAGCAAGTTCCCTTTTTTTTGCCGTAATTCAAACTCCTTTGCTCTTTCCTCCTGAGTAAGATCTAATGTTGCAAAGGAGGTTTCGATTTGTTTGTGTCTATTGTATCTACTAAGAAACTCCCACTTGTCAGATTCAGTAAAAAACCCGAATTTAATGGGTCTTGGTTTGCTACCACCTGGTTTACCTAGCCTTCTACTATCTTTAAGGTCTCTGCCATTAAAAGAAATGTTTGTAAGAATGTTATGAATTTCATCATTATGTGGTCTAGAGCTAATCTCATCAAGGTTGTGAACTATTGCATTGAATTTCTTAGACTCCTTTTCTATGATAGTAGCTTGTTTATGAATACCTGTTTCAACCCTTTTAGCAATTTGAGTAATCTCACTATTTTGTTTTACCACATCAGCAAAGCTGTGGTTGTTTTTTAAAGTATCTATAGACACGAGTAGTGCGCGAGTGGTGTTATCAACTATATCAGTCTTTTCTTTTAGCTCATTATTTTGGGTTACAACCTCTCTAAATGACTCACTGTTCTCACTCAGTGTTTTCAAAGAGCCAGATACCGAGTCAATTTTTAACTGTAGTTCTTGATTTTGGGTTAAAACCTCTCTAATTGAATCATTGTTTTCATTCAATGCTTTCAAAGAACTGGACATGGAGTCAATTTTTAGATCTACAGTTTTAGAGTAGTCATCAGATTTGGCACATAGACATAGTCTGGTATTTTGTCATTGCATTCTGGACAATACCATCAAATACCAGGTTTATTAAGCACAAGCAGCTCTGGAGTTGACCATTCAAGACAAGGTGCATGAAACTGACCAGAACAACTGCTGCAAACAATACTGTTAGATTTGGTAAGTTTTTTTGAACATGAACCTGTGTTGCCGGTGTTAGATACAACTGCACTAGCCAGACTGGCACTGCCTTTTCTCACTGGAGTAATATTACCCTTTCCACTCATCATAACAATTGCCTTTCACCAAAAGTGGAAAAACAACTGAAAAGTTAAGTGTTTAGGCCATGAAAAGAAAAATAAACTCAAAAAGTATAAAAGCCACACTTCCTCTGTAAAATATACACAGTAGATCTGTGCAAAACCAACCCTCCACAACCTCCTGAACTAGGAAACCTCTAATCAAGATTCAAACAAAGGGAGGGGCCAAAACGGCCGACCCGCTGATAAATCTCCTATTACTCTATTTAAACTAACTACACTATATAATATAATAATAACTAATAATAAATACGATATACTAGTGTAGTACTAGCAGTAATTACCGAATAGTAATAACATACAAATAGTAAGTAACTTGCAGAGCAAGGAAAAACACGTCGTATAGGACGTTGTAGAAAACATGCAACTTGACTCGTCGCAATTGTTGAGACTTATTACACCATAAAGTTATCATAAAGCGATTTTTTTCATCGCACATCTATTAGCACTACGTAAGCTGTTTCCTTATAGCGTACATGAATTGGCTATTTGTTACGCACTACTATTGGACAATTAAACAACAAGGTCAACATTAAGGCTGAACACGGCCTCCCGGAACGAATTTGATTATCTGATCAATTTAGTTGGAGGAAGCCTGCTGGTAAGCGTTTACAATACCAACGAAAATTTTAATGAAGATGTTTGGTGTGAGCTAAATTATATCTTATTTATGCTTTTGAGTTCTTTAGCCTGAAAATATCACAACCAAACAGCTGCTCTATGTAAATGTACATGTTCAAGCTAGTGGATGTCAAGTGTTTAAAAACGCTTGGTTCTGCATTAGCAACGCTAAAAGCGGTCACTTCTATTTTTACAATAATAAGTAGTGGTGAAGTTCTTATCCTAAGTAAATTGGCCTTTCTTGAACAGACAAACGAGGTTTTGTGGATTAAAATCTTTCTTTGGCTATATCATCTCAAAAGTCTACACATGGGATTGCTTGCCTGTCACCATCTATGCCCAAGGTTTTAGCATCTCACGTTGATTGATTAATGACTAAATTAGTTTTCTATAATTGAGCGCTAGTTAGACTTGTTGGTTTGACAAAAACACTCGTGTACTGGTATACTAAAAAAATGGAAGCAAGTTCCTTATAAAGTCCAACTGGTAGAGCTTTCTAATATGTCATTATATAATATTTTACATAAAGATATTAAAAAAACTGAAAGCAAAAAGTTAAAAGGCATGGGTTTGTAATGCGCAGAAGCTGTAAGTTGCAACTACCACTTATGGTGTCTCATCGCATGTTGCCACATGCATACGACTAGGTTCAGAAATATTATGTGATATCAATGATATACAGCCCCATTACAGGGGGCTGTATATCATTGGTGATATCCTCCGCAGACGTTTTTCAAGTAAATGCATTCAAATAATATAGTATGATCAGTGATTACAATTGGTTAAGATTTTGCTGGTGCTCAATGAAATCAGCCAAAAAGCAAAAGAATATCTTCCCGTCTGTAGCCCCAATGTACATGTACCCTGTACAATGCACCTTGTACAGCCCCCACATATATATGGGGGACTGTATATCATTAGTAGCACACACTAAGTATGGATCCCGTTCAACCATAAGAGTGTTTAAAATTTAAAGCAATTACGCCAATCAGTGGCGAACACTTCTTGAGGAGAACAAGTGAAAATTTTGTCATGTTATCCCATGATTGCTGGCAAAAGATTGGCTTATATTATTGAAGTTTTCGTTACATAATACTTGTGACACATGCAAACTAATCAACATCTTTAAAAAATACCTTTGACCGCAATAAAATTCATTCTTCTCTGTGCCATGCATCACATAGTTGATATTACAGTCATGTCCTTGTTTTTTGCCATGAACACCACCCATGAATAATGAAATGTATTCTAGGTAATGTCAATCAAACACCAACCTAATGATTTTAACACTGAGTTTGGGCAGGTGTTCTCCCATCTGATGTCCAAGAAAACTCGCTATGTTTTTGCCTACTTTCGATTTAGGTATTATTACAAACTTCTGGGTGTTTCGGATGTCTCTAAAACACCACTTTTTTGAGAGTGCAAAATAAAGATTCTTTGCATTTTTTTGATTTCTGTTTTTTTTTTCAAGTATTTTGCCAGCCTACAGCTTCAAAATGATATATAGTTCAAAAGGAATTGTGATATTTTAAGCACTTTCACAGTCGATGTAAAGATATTAATACTGTCCAGGACCTAGGGTCTTTCTTGAATATAGAAGAGTAGGTTTCAAAATGTTAATACCTAAGTATTTCACACTCTTACAGTATATATAGCTACAGTATGTTGTACATATGTATATATGTTGTTACAGTAGGTTGTACATGTATGTTGCTACAGTATGTTGTACGTGTATGTTGCTACAGTATGTTGTACATGTATGTTGCTACAGTATGTTGTACATGTATGTTGCTACAGTATGTTGTATGTGTATGTTGCTACAGTATGTTGCTACAGTATATTGCTACAGTATGTTGTACATGTATGTTGCTACAGTATGTTGTATGTGTATGTTGCTACAGTATATTGCTACAGTATGTTGCTACAGTATATTGCTACAGTATGTTGTATGTTGCTACAGTATGTTGCTACAGTATGTTGCTACAGTATATTGCTACAGTATGTTGCTACACTATGTTGCTACAGTATGTTGCTACAGTATATTGCTACAGTATGTTGTATGTGTATGTTGCTACAGTATGTTGTACATGTATGTTGCTACAGTATGTTGTACATGTATGTTGCTACAGTATGTTGTATGTGTATGTTGCTACAGTATACTGCTACAGTATGTTGCTACAGTATGTTGCTACAGTATGTTGCTACAGTATGATGCTACAGTATGTTGCTACAGTATGCTGCTACAGTATGTTGCTACAGTATGTTGCTACAGTATGTTGCTACAGTATGTTGCTACAGTATGTTGCTACAGTATGTTGCTACAGTATGTTGCTACAATATGTTGCTACAGTATGTTGCTACAGTATGCTGCTACAGTATGTTGCTACAGTATGCTGCTACAGTATGTTGCTACAGTATGTTGCTACAGTATGTTGATAGAATGTAACTTGAATGCTTGTTTGGGTAAGAAACTGTCATAAGAAAAGGATTGGGCATTCGAATGAGCATCACTTGACTATTGTAACAGTTCAGTAAATCTAAAATTGAAAATAGTTCAGAAGCATAGGATTTGTCTCCGACATTTAACGGAAGCGATAGTGTGTCGGTTGTTGAGGTCAAGGTCGTTGAGTTAACAAAGATGTATAACCTATGATTGATAAAACTCTTAGCAGTTATTATTACAATTCTGAACACCTGGGACATCTGAGAAAGTGGTTTTAAAAATTCATCATCTAATTTATGTATCTGATGCTACCAAAACTATCAATTGAAATCATTCGCGCTATATACATGTATATACAGCTCATGTTTGAGCACTCATTTTATATAAGTAGTAGTCCTTGCACTTCAATTTGGCAATGGCCAAGGACAACACATGAAACCTTGATTGATTTATATGCAAATCTATTTTATTGTTGCACAAATCTAAACTTTTTTATTTTAGTAATTTATATATTAATACAATAGCGTGTGTGATTATTTGTTGTATATCACGCTCTTCAGTTACTGTTACAGTGGTGGTAAGGGATTCAAATTCACCCCCCCCCCCCCCCCCCCCCCGTATTCACCTAGGTAGACCAACTCCTGCACCAATCGACTACCTCGTTATACCATAGATTGGTAATGCTAAGTGCCCAAAATAAGCTTTATTGTGAGCATAGTATCCTTTTGTAGTGCTCTGTCATTTTAAACCTATAAAGAAAGAATTTGCAATAAGTCAATTAAGTAGTGTAATATGGCAACTGTAGTTTTTGTCGTTTTATTACGTGTACTCGAGTTGGTCTAAACAACAAAGATTGAGACGAAAATGAATGGAGTGATTGTGATTAAATTGAACACCAACTTGTCTGTATAGTGTAATCATGTTTTGTTTTTTTAGACATAATGGATTGTGACGGGTAAGGAAGGCTTTATTGTAATCCTGTGCTGACCCTTCTTATATATTTAGAAACATCACTGCTCACTTACCGTATGCTATACCAGAGGTCAGGGTTGTATACGCGAAAGGATGTTGAGAATTCAAACAATAACAGTGTCACCTATACAGGTCGCATGAGATTATACATTCAGCTATCTAAAATGTTTAATGATGATAGCGTATTACCTAATTATTTATTTGCGAAATTGAAATCTTCAGCTGCTTAGGATAGCATCGTCTACAGGTTTTCAGGTGTATTCCAAATTATACATTTGTACAATCAAACCTCAACATATTAATAAGTAAATGGATTCCAGTATTTGCTTCCTACAACGAAGCAGGGTTAACATAGGGCTAACATAGGGTTAACATAGGGCTAACACGAAAAAATCAAATGATTTAAATTGTTGATTCAAATGATGGTATAAATCATGGCATCATAACTTTTATTTTTGTGTAATTTTGCAATAGACAGTGTTTCTTGAGAGGCAATCTCGTTGTGATGTAGCAAATCTGTAAACACTTCTCTGTCATGAATCAGAGAGTGTGGTAGAGGTAATTGACTACATTTGTAGTACAACGATACAGAGGGTTCTTGGAAGTTGGGACCTATGAGTTTACTTAGTAAACCACAAAGCAGGATTAATTGTGAGGCAGCAACTGTAAATGGGACAATTTTCCCTCTAATCCTCTATTTAATAAATGACATTTTGACAGCAAACTTTTTACTGCGATCAGATCAAGTGCAAGTGTTGAAGAGTCGTCTTAACTTTTGGTTTCATTCTTTCAAAAATAAGAAACCGGCAAGGTACTAACAAACTGGTATTTATATTTATAATGATCGACTGCATCAATTGCACCAATTGCACCAAGGAAGAATGAACTTAAATATCTCATAGTGCTTGTTCATGATTGGCTCTCATTCATACTTTGTGTGAAACTGCTAGTAGCTCTACTGCACTAACTCACATGTAGTCGGCACATTATGGTTTTATATGGCTGTTGAATGTAAGAAATATAAAAATTAGTCAAACTAAAGCATATAAGTCACCAATACTGTAAAGTAGGCTCACCAGCATTCTGATGTGTAATTCACCGACTATTTACATTAGCAAAGATGAGCGAAAAAATCAAATTTTTCAAAAAAATCATGAACTTTAAAAAAATCAATTGAAGTTAAAAAAATGTTTTTTCCAAATTTTGTGAATAGTAACAAGTCGTTAGTAACAATGTCAAAAGTTTTTGTCCTTGTTACTAGTTATTGTTACTGTTACTGTTATTGTTACAGACCTGTTAGTATGCAATGATTTTAGTGCTGCGCAATGATTTTAATGCCTAGATGTTGGATAGTGCATTTCCTATTTATTATGTTATTATGGCAGCCTGTACAGGTGCCCTTTCAATGGTCATGCCACTTACACACACCCTCATGAGTTGTTTCGTTTTGCTAATTTTGTTAAAGGTTGACTTGCAACAAAATTCACATTACAGTTATTTGGTATCAAAAGATTCACCATGTCTTACTCTGTTGTGTTGTAGGTGCCAAATATGTGAAAATATGATTACAAGCTATTAAAAACTCAAAAGCGAAAAGCGGCCATAGATTGGAATCTCTTTATTTCGATGACGTAACCACGAAATTTGGTTATCGTCTTGTCACGTATGTTCTCACGCGAATTAAAAGGCCAATACAAAGCTCAATATAAAACTTATTATAGTACTAGTTTATGACAAACACTTCAGGTTTTACCGAAGACCCCGTATCAAATATAGATGCTCGCTACTTTACAGTTTTGCTTCGGCATTATTCAATTGTCAAGTCGTTCTCTGATCATGTGGCCCAATACTTCGCAAATAATTTTTGCAACACTTTTCGATTATCACAGGTAACCAACAGGCTCGTCACGCTTATCAGACAATGATATGTAATCCTTCAAGCTAAGATTAAAAAGTTTAACGATTTTTTACGGTAAGTTATAAGATATCAGTGCTAAAAGTGAAAGCATTACAATGACGATAAAACAGACGCGTAAGAACAACAGACATAGTTTTATTGAATGCGTGAAGTATAGTTGTGAAAATATTTCGACGAATAAGGTTGCAAGAAAGTGTAAACAGAAACCATCTCTCACAACTACATCACATTTGAGCCGTTTTGGAAAGGGAATCCAAACTACGGCAGTCTCGTGTGGCTGCGATTTTCTGTTCGTTTTTGAGCTTTTAAGAGCTTGTAATCACCTTTCCACATATTTTGCACCTACAACACAACAGAGTAAGACATGGTGAATCTTTTCATATCAAATAACGGTAATGTGAATTTTGTTGCAAGTCAACCTTTAAGATATAGATGTGTGATTAATTTACTTATCGGTTTTATAGTGGTAATACCGTTTTACTTGCACGATCTTACGAAAGCTAATCTTCTGCACTGTTGTAGCAATGAGTTATAAAAACATGTCTGAAGAGTCATCAATTAGCAGCGCTGATAGCCTTCATAGAGGCTCTCAGCCTACTGACAATCATACTGCTCCTTCAACACCGTCCACACCACCAGCGATTCTCACCATCACCAGAGAAGGCGCTCAGCAACCAACTGTTCTAGCTGTACATACATCATCAACTCTTACCAAAAAAGGTCATTTGCTAATAAAATCTTTTGTTGCAGGTGCTGAGAGCCTGTAAGTATCTCTTCGCGATTCTGCTGCGCATTAACTGTTTGCTGTTATTGCTACATCTTGCATAGCTAGCTTAACAGCTAGTGTGTATAGGAGTTGTTTGTTCTTGTTACTAGTTTGTGTGATATTAGTTTATCATTTTGCATGTGCGTATGAGTTTACTAAAATTACTAAGAATCGAGTCTGGCTGGTAAGTTTTTAGTTTTTTCCAGTTTAATTAATTAGCAAATGCTATGGCCTGTGGTTGCACTATAGTGGAGAGTTCATGCACATTATAATTGGTTGATTAACACTTCTACTTCTTATTTAGTAATGAACACAGGCTATGGTTATCTATACTGTATATATCTCTCTCAAAGTTGCTCGTGTATGTGTTCGTGTATTCCTCTGTTGTTGTGAATGTCTAGCTATAGCTATTATTTTAGCATTGCGCCCATTGATGCCCCTGTTAAGAAATATTTTGAGACCTAAGTATATGCAAGACGATGCTTTTTCGTCTTTGTTTCGTTAGAGCTAATTTATTCTGCCCCACGATATTGACAGTAACTCACCTCAAACTTAAAATTTGGTGATTTGTGTACTGACTGTTTACGTTATTAAGAGATATACGTTGCTCACCATGGCGAGTTCAGCGTTATCCATTTTTGATAAAACGAATAAATAAAAAAGCTTTAGTTAAAAATTTCAAGTTTATTGAAACATCCTTCAAGTATGTGTTTAGTAAATTAAATTCATTCAAGTTAGATTCAGTGTTTATGTTACACATCTGTCTCGAAAGTAAAAACTCTCCATGTAGTACATTTTAATGTTATATTATCTTGCAGATAATATAACATTAAAACATATAAGATAATACCACAATATGACATTTTGTGGTTATTTTCTTGCAGATAATATCTACAAAATGCACTAAAGTCGTTGTAGGTACCTATGGTTACTAAGGTTAACATATTGTTTTGTTACCATGTTTAATTTTGATGATTTTACCAGGAGGTGATTGCATTAGATAATGACTGAGTTTCTATACCACACTGTGTACGTCTATAGCCTACAATATTTCCGCATCCCAACACTGGCATGCCCATTATTGCATGCCAACACTGAAATGAACTGAAATCATATAAATTATATACCAAATCATTTTTGATTGTAATTGTAGCAAAATAGAATATATATAGCCATTACTTGCTGATGATTTCACATTTACATTTAAACACCTTTACAGTTTTAGTTTTCATCCTGACTTATTTCAACAAAACACTTCTTTCAAGTTATGAAGTTTGAAAGTTACAGTTGTTTGACAAAGTTTTAAAACCTTTACAAATGTTTTTCTTTTCGCTCTTAATTTATTTTAATTACACAAAACACTTCTCTCATGATATGTAGTTTGAAAGTTAAAGTGGCAAAAGTTGTTATATATATAAATCAATTTTCTGACCAAAGTCTTTTTCATTACCTGGGCAATGCCAGGTAGTACAGCTAGTCTATAAATAAATCCTAGAATTTGTCTGTGTGTCCTTCGGTATGTCAGGCTATAGTTATTTAAATCTTGGAATTAAAAGCTCACATTCTGCTGGATTTGATCTCACAAAGATCACAACTGCGTGTTGCGAAGGGTGCATTTAGCCACCGAGCTATGCTGTTCTTACAATTCTATTGCTTTTATTACACACCGTATATCGTATGCACGCGCTAAATGTGCACTTTTGATTATTAACTAATGTTACCTTTAGAATTTTTTTTTTTTAAATTGTTTAAAAACTAATTTTTCGTGCCATTACTTATTTTTTTAATTGGTAATTTTAAAATGTGCCGTTACACTTCTATTGCGATTGTTTAAGTGTAAATGTGAAATCATTAGCAAATAATGGCTAAATATAGTCTGTTTTGCTACGATTACAATGAAAGATTATTTGATATACAATTATATGATTTTAGTTTGTTTCAGTGATGGCATCATAAGGTGAAAATATCATATAGAGTGGTATAGAAACCCATATTAACTATTTCATGCAAACACCTGGTAAAAATCATCATCATTAAAAAATAGTAACAAAACAATATGTTAACCTTAGGAACTATAGTTACCTACAATAACTTTAGTGCATTTGGTGGTTATGATCTGCAAGAAAATGTAACATTACAATGTACTATGCCTAGAACATACCGTGGGGAAGTTTCACCTTCGAGACAGGCGTGTAACATAAACGCTGAATCTAACTAAAATGAATTTAGCTTACTAAACACATTTAGTAAACTTCAAACTTTCAACTACAGTTTTATTACTCATTTGTCTGCGAATCTATTTTTACCATAACGGATAACGCTGAACTGGCCATGGCGCGTAACGTATATATTTTAATAACGTATATAATCAGTACGCCAAATTTAAACTTCGAGAGAAATTTTTGTTGATTTTTATGGCGTGAAAACAAATTCGCCTTAATATGGCAAAGAGGAAGAAGCATCGTGGTGCATAGTAAGTGAAAAAATCTTACAACAGGGCATCGAAACCCGTAGGCGCAATTTATCAATTATACGTCATTTAGCGTGTAAAATCGAGGAAAATGTAGGCCTCTACGGTATATAGTAAGAGCTATGTACCGTTATCGCAAAAGCCTTTGTAGACTTGTAGTTCGTCGATTGGTTTACAAACATGCGGTTTAAATCTGCATGATTTCAAATCCAGCACGATTCGAGCTTTTCGTTCCAAGATTTCAATAGCTATAGCTGGACATACCGAAGAACAGAATTACAGAAAACATGCAAACTTTGAGATTTATATATATATACTAGCTGTGCTACTGGACGTTGTCCGGGATTAATATCAGCTTACAAACAATGAGAGTTGCCTGCCACTTGCTATTAGCGTGGCACATTGCCAATTGATAACTAGAGTAAGCTAAACTAATAAGAGCTATCAGCTTCTCGTGACGTTATGCTATCACCCTGCGTAGTAACGGAAAGCCGTAGCGTATTTGCTCCTGTGTATAGCAGCATATATCGCCTAGATATTTATCAAGCGTGCGTGGCTGAAATAGTAAGGCATCGGACTGGCAAACTGGATGAATGGAGATCAAATCTTCAGCGATACGGATTCTTTAGTCCAAGATTTTAATAGCTATAGCTGGAGCCATTATTGAATGCTGTAGTCTAGTGGATAAGCTCGACACCTCAGATCTGGAGGTTCCGAGATCAGATTTTCTGCAAAGTGGATTTTTCGTTACTAAAACGTTATCGCTATAACTGGACAGACGGACACTGCGATTTATAGATATACTAGCTGTGCTACCCGGCGTTGCCCGGGTAATAAAAAAGTCTTTGGACAGAAAATTGATTTGTATTTAACATATAACAACATTTGCCATTCTACCTAAAGGCATCTGTAAAGGTTTTCAAACTTTGTCAAGCAACTTTTAAACTTCATATCATGAGAAAAAATATTTTGGGCAAGTCGAATAAATTAAAAAAATAAAATGACTATAAAAAGGTTTAGATGTAAAAGTGAAATAATTAGCAGGTAATAGCTAAATTAAGTCTGTTTTGCTACGATTACAATATGAGATGATTCGGTAATGATACAATTAATACGAACTGAGAAAACAAAATAAAAATTCTGAATATGTTGAATTAATAATAACAATTCTTGCATAGAAGTGTGTGTATAAAAAAGTTACTGTTCCACCAACAGCTATCCATCAAAACTCTGAATACGACGATACTGGTACGCCGATGTGTAAAAATGAGATATTGTATAGTGTCTTTGTCTGATCGAAGGTGAGAGAATCTAGATTTTAGAGGTTATTCCTACTCGAGATAATACTAATACTCATACAATCTTTGTTTTCAAGAATCATTCTGTATATATTATTATATTATCCCAACAATATTATATTATTATAACACTATAAAAATCTGTACAGGAACAATTACACTGTAGATTGTATTTATACACTCTTAAATATTAACCTTTCATCTTAGCCCACAAAAAGGGGCATGTTTCTGTTTTTGTTTATGTATTATTTTTAATCAATAAAGAGTTCATCATCATCGAGATAATACAATTGTCCGCTTGGAAAGTCTTAACCTTTACGGCGATTTATCAATTGAACCTTAAGAAAAGCCGGAAATAGAGGTTCACAAAAACGCAAAAAAGGCATCGTGTTTCATGGAATTAATAGAGTTTAGTCGCCAAATTCTAATATCGAGAGAGTCTATTGTCGATATCATTTTGCCGAAAATAAATTAGCCCTAATACGTTGAGGACAAAAAAGCATCGCGTGTCATGGAGCTAAAAGTTTATAGAGTTGTAATTATTACGTCATTTTTGTGTGATAACAGAAAACGATGAATAGGTTATGTATAGAGGCGCACTAACTAGAGATTCTGGTTATGCACCCTAGGGGTGAAAAAAAAGACACAGAATAGCTGCACCCTTATATAAGCTGCATGGCTCAAATCATCAGACAAAAGTAGCGGCTGATAGTCCGAAAAGTACGGTGCTCATATTAATGCAGTTCGCTTTGTACGACCGAATCGAAAAAGGAAAGACTACCCCTAAGACACTTATGTATTCGCCTCATCTAACTTTCGCGTTTTCGCGGAGCCATCCTCTCGCGAAAAT